>NC_087273.1:35044319-35364704 GCF_015220805.1 Pogoniulus pusillus | reverse complement strand
AGAGAAAGAAAAATCCTCTGATTAAGACTTTTCCAAGCTTGTTTCCCTGCTCAGCCGTGGAATATGATATGGGTATGGCAGAGATAAAGACAGGGAGGAAGACAAATTCTACGATGTGGAGCTTAATAATAATAATAATAATGATAATACTAAAGACAATTTATTTCTAAAAGCATGGGTATTGTAAGGCTTACCTAATATAAAGTACCTCACATTTTGTGGTTGCTGAAAAGTACTGTGAAGTTCTAACTGAAGCTGCATGCAGTCTAAATGCCTTAATTAATGCATTTGAGAGCTTCCTAGACTGTTGACTGCATGCTGTGTGTAAAAGTGTCAGATTGTGCTTTGCTATGACAGTGTATCTCTCTTGGTAGACAGGAAAGTGCATCCCTTCTTATTTAACAGTTTCCTCTTTTTCTCTCTCTCTCTCTCTCTCTTGAATTCATTTCCCATTTTCATCTCATGCATTCTTGTGCTTTCATCTCCCACCTCATAGCCATGCCAAAGTCAATGGCCGTGTTTATCTAATAATTAATAGGTGGGTACTTCAATTCTTCCTTTCCTTTAAAACAGGTGTACCTTAACTTTGGTGTTACTTCTTTAATTGCCTTAAAACAAAGTAAGTTCTTGCTGCACAGTAGTGTGAAGTAAGCAGGGAGATAATGTTGCTCAGATAGTCTCCTAAAACTGGTCAAGTAGCTAATCTGTCTCTCCTGTGTATTTATACCTTGTGAGTTCATGTTCCAGCTGGGAATTCACCTCTTAAACTTTGCCCATGCCTCAGTGGAGGAATAATTGGTGCTATTTGTAATTGGCTGCAGACATCAGACTTGGTTGAGGGAGGCTCGTTAATCTACCCTTTGTTTGTGCATGGAAAGATGCATGCCTGCATGTGCACATCACAGACACACTTTCCAGTCTTCCCCACGTGCACCTAAGAAAGGCAATATGAGGATCTGGTCAATTAAATGTGTGGTATGTATCATGAGTTTGCACAGCCAGAAATGTAGGATGCCATGCACCAGCACCATTGCATGCTAAGGCTGTTTAGTCATGAGCTGAGCTGGGAGCTACAGGATCTAAACTGCAAAAGCCCACATTGCCATCACTGTCATCCCTATTTCAGAATCATGGAATGGTGAGGGTTGGAAGAGACCTCTGGGGATCAGCCAGTCCAACTCACCTACTAAAGCAGGGTCACCCGCAGCAGGTTGCCCAAGATTACATTGTCTGGGTGGGTTTGGAATCTCTCCAGAGAAGGAGACTCCACAGCCTCTCTGTGCAGCCTGTTCCTACTTAGTCACCCTCACAGGAAAAAGTGTATTTCCTCATGTGCAGATGGAACCTCCTGAGTTCCACTTTGTGCCTGTGGCCCTATGTCCTGTCATTGAGCACCACTGAAAAGAGTCTGACCCCATCTTCTTGACTCCTATCCTTGAGACATCAGTGTTGATAAGATTCCTTCTCAGTCTTCTCCAGGCTAAACAGACCCAAGTCTCAGCCTTTTCTCAGAGACATGCTCCAGTCCTCTCATCATCTTCATGAATCACATTATAAATGGTATCTTGCAAACACTTCCATCAAGTAAATTCCTTTCAAAATATTTAACTGAGACAAATGTGGGCTTTTGTTTAATCAGCTCCATGAATAGAAGGACTTCTGAGTTTGTTGTTGCTACTGAATATAAACAGAAATTCCAAGGAAATCCCTTGTTTAGATATTTGTGACTACCTGCTTTGACAAGAACTTTATTTATGTGTCATGTTCATGCTCCTTCTTCAAATGTCACCACATAGTTTAGGCCAGGGTTGTTAAAAGTTCACCAGAGCTGAAAAACTGCTCTGCAGGAAGTCCAAAATCAGACAATCATAGAATGGATTACCCTTAAAGATAATCCAGTTTCAATCCTCCTGCCATGGGCAGAGACACCTTCCACTAAACCAAGTTACTCAAGGTCTTGTCCAACCTGGCTTTGAACACCTCCAGGGATAGGTTACCCACATCTTCCCTGGGCAATCTCTTCCAGTGTCTCACCGCCCTTACTCTAAAGAATATCTTTCTAATAACTGGTCTAAATCTGCCCTCCTCAAGCTTCAGCCCATTCCTCTTTGTCTTACCATTTACAAGCTTTTGTAAAATGTCCCTCCCCAGCTTTCTTGTAGATCCCCTTCAGGTACTGGAGTGCTGCTATAAGGTCTCCTCCAGGCTGAAGAGTGCCAACTCTCACAGCCTGCCCCCGTAGGGTAGATTGTCCAGCCCTTTGATCATCTTTGTGGCCCTCCTCTGGACCCACTCCAGCAGTTTGATGTTCCTCTTAATGCTGGGGGCATCAGAACTGGATGCAGTACTGCAGGTGGATTCTCATGAGAGCAGAGCAGAAGGGCAGAATCATCTCCCTTATTCTGTTGGCCACACTTCTCTTGGTGCAGCCCAGGATACAGTTGGCCTTCTGGGCCAGCTCATGTTGAGTTTTCCATCAGCTAATACCCCCAAGCCCTTCTTGGGACTGCTAAGCTCAGACTAGGCTCTATCAGCTATATTGCATGCACCCATTTTTATAACCATATCACCTGGATCTCCTGGATACAAGTGGGAGTTAGATGAATAAGAGAAAGTCCTCGCTTACAAAATCCTTTGGGGTCTTGAGGTAAGTCATTGAGACCTTGATTTACACCAGTGTGAACCTAGATTTTTCCATCATAAAAGCCAGCTGGGAAGATAATCTCAAAATCAGTGCAACTGCACTTGTGCTAAACCTGTGATTACAGTAGAGCCTTTCCTTTCATGGGGCATTGCCTTCTAAATGGGCTCTGATGATTGGTAGTAACTGGTGATCTGCATCCTATTTGAACTGAACTGAAAATTCGTTCATTTTGGTTGAAAAAGTCTTGTAAGGTCATCAAATCCAACTGTTAAGTCAACACTGCTACATCACCACCAACCCGTGTCCCTCAGCACCATATCTATGCCCTCCTGCAGGCATTTTATTAGAGTTTTAAGTAGATTTGCAAAGTTAGAGGATGTCATTTTAGGGAATATTGCTTTTTAGTCATTTTAAACAGATATGAATATCATTTTGATACTTACACTGGCATAAATATGAAAACAAAGAATGTCAGACTGTGAAAGATTTGGGCTGGGCTAGCCACCAGACAAGTGACAGAGGCTCCCTATGAACCCCTCTGCCTTCCCAAAGGAAAGAGAAAGGGAATAAGAGAGACTGGTGGATTGGGAGAATAGACTAAACCAGCTAGAATGGAAGAACAATACAGTGAAACAGGCAAACAGATAGGAACCAGTATTGAACTGATGGCAGCGATGTCACCACCACTGATGCTAGGGGCAGGCATTGGGGAAGTCCCAGGCTGGACTCATCAGCAGATGGGAACCAGATTCAGGAGCTGGATTCTGCAACTGGATTCAGGAACACACAGATCAAGATGAGAGGAAGGACTTAGAGAATGCTCCCCAGACACAAGCCATTGAAGAAGAGGCTTGACCCTGGTGATCTCTCAGGTTTATCCTGAAGATGACACCTATGGGATGGAATCCCTTCTTGGCCACCTGGGTCACCTGTCTTGTCACTCCTTCCCGCAGGTGCCACCTCAGACTTCTGCACCCCAGTGCTGCACACAAGATTTAACAGTGCCCTTGGTCTGCACAGGAGCAAGTCTAAGCCAGAGCCTTTCTGCAGCCCAGCCCTTGGCAGTAACTCTCCCCATCAGTGCTCTCAGAACTAGCAGCAGTCCCTGGCTGTGCAGACATGCCCTGAACTTCAGAAAGTGCCCTCACTGAGCAGAGACTGAGTCACAGCACTGACCAGAATTGGTTCTGTTTTAACTCAAGCCAAGACACAGACACCAAAGCCCTATTTTCAGTAGCCAAAGCTAATGGATATATAGTTGAGTACAAGAGATTTTCAGGTTATCAGACACTCAGGTCATTGCCCAACTCATGATGAGGGATTTTAGTAATCACTGTCACAGATATCTTTACTCAGTGAGATTGGTTTTAATTTGCTGCTTGACTGTCTTGTTAATCTACCTTTATACCACCTTTTCTGCTTTTTGGTAATTGGTATGGAATTTCTCCTATTTCTGGTCCTCTCATTTGAGCCACCAAACCTTCCATTTGCAGCTCTCAAATACCTGGAAAATAATTCTGCTGGAGTTGCTCTTTGACTGCTTAGCCTAGGCTCTTATTTTCAGATGCTCAGATGGATAAATCCAGATGCTTATTTTCTTGAACTGCCACAAATCCTGGTTAAATTTGACAGAATTTCCTGTCTAAATGGTAATATGTCAGAATTTGACATGGTGAAAAAGAAATCCCTCAGCTGGTATTGTTGAATATCAAAGTCACATTAGTCTAGGAATGTTCAGGTGCCTGAAATATGCTGAGTGTAGTAATTTCCATAGCGTAACTAAACATGTAGTGACCTGATCATACAGATACTGACTTGTCAAGGGGAGACTTTATTGCAGGAAGTCCTGTTCAAGGAAACTATAACAGTAAAACTATACTGAGCCAAGCACACAGGGTCAGGGAATGAGGAAAAGTGGGGGTTGAGCAAATACAGGAGGTGAGTCTCGACAGCACAGCTTGGGGAGAGAAAACATTTGAAGCCGTAAGAGTAAAGAAAGGCTACATATACTGGATACATTTCAGAGGAAAAATGGCCCCATGGCCATAAATGCCATTTCCATGTTAAATCAGTTGGATCCCCATTTTGCTAGTCTGAAATTGAATAATAGGTTTAGTAAGAGGCAGTTAGAGAACTCAGAAAAATTCTCTGGGAGATGTAGGAAAGAGAGAAAGAATGAATGGTGCTGTCCAAGACAGAGATGGTCAAATATACTGAAGCCACAGCTGTGGAATATTTTGCTTTTGTTCATCCCCTAACCTATAGCTGGAAGAAAATGTGCAGATTCCTTGGCTTCTTCATTGCATTTTTCAACTGGCCAAAAGTGGAACTGCATTTGCAGTAATCAGTCGGCTGCTGGTGCCGATCCAGCTGCGTTTCTGACGGCATGGTGCAGGACCAACCCTGTTTAACACTGGTGTAAATAGGTCACCCCCTTTCCATCTGTTCTGCAGCCCACCTCTCTTTGTTAGAAGCACCCTGTGAATGTCATGATGGCATGCTCTTGGCATCAGAAGGCTTCTGCAGATGGAGTAGGAGAATGCTTTGTAACTTGTGATATAGCATGACCTATTTGTCGATGACCTTCTTCTGTAACCCCTCTATTCTCATCTCCCTTTTTCTTTCTGTTCCAATTACTTTGAGCAGCCTCAAGAAAAAAATACCAAACCACCAAAATGAGTAAGTCCCCTATGAAGTCATGAAATGTTTCCTCTTAAACAATGCCATTTCATGCTTCTGCATCTTAAACTCTGACCATTTTCTCCAGGTGGGGAAAATGTCAAGTTTAAGTGTCAATACCACTCATTACTGACTAACCATTAGTACCTGAGTGAGACGTAGTTACTAATATATTCTGAACTCAATTTGCAGTGTGTGTTTGGAGAAAGTACCACAATCATTAACTTTTCCACTTCTAAGGCATTTTTCCTTGAATGGTTTATTATTTCTAATTGTACATCTCAAAACCAACATCAAGACTATGATGTGATAACTGCTCAGTGTGCTGACACGCTGCCGTTTACCAACAGACTGGTGCATCAGGATGGAAGCCTACCTGACATAACTATGATGAATTTAGCAGCCAGCAGAGAAAAGGAAGAGGATAAAATGCTGGAAGAGGCTGGCGAGAAAAGGATGGAAGAGCCAGAGGGGGAGGGAGAGGAAGGGAGGGTTGAAAAAGGAAAAGAAGAAAAGGAAGATGATGAGGATGATGATGATGACGATGAAGACAATGAGTCAGAAGAAGAGGAAACTACAGGTAAGCTCTGCAAATTGCAGATTTTGCCTTTTTCAGTGGTCACAGATGGGTTTTTCCTGGCCATCCCAGCTCCATTCAGACATCATGTTTTCCTTGTGTTTTTACATACAGCCTTTGCCTAAAGACCCTGATCTGAGCAGAGGGCCACTTGTCAATTATTCAACAGGCTACAGCCTCTTCTAGGGAAAGATCATGCTGGTTCTGTAGGATACTGAGAGTTTAAAAGCAAAAGAAACCCTATCACCATCTTCTTAGTGGTCTGGGTTGGATTAATAGAAGGTTATCTTAAATCCTAAGAACTTCTTTAGAGTGAGAGCTCTGTAATAAAGGTAATAAACATACATAATTAATCTCTCATACTGCATGCTTTCAAGGCACTCCACAACTCCTGATGGCTCTGCTTCATTATTCATGTGCACATTAGTGTCATGTTTTTCACTTTGAATATGGAATGTGTCATTGATGCCAGATGAACATAAAAATGCTTAAGGCCAGGCATGGATAAGACTGATGTTGCCAATCTTGATACTGTTAGGAGGAACTCCTCACATGGATTATTTCCCTAGCTCAATTGGGAATGTAGGCCATGAATAAAAGCCAGGGAAGGGCATTTAACACCCAAGGAAGCTGTGCTGTCTGAAACCACAGATTTAGGGGCTGATGCCAATATTCACAGAAATGTGACTCATGAATAGGGACAGGGTCTCTGTCAAGGCAAAATGGCAGTGCATGGCTTAGCTGCCCCAAGAGAGATGAGCTGAAACTATTTGTCTTTCCTGGCAAAGATATCTTCCCTCACAGTGATGTTCATGGGCCATGAAAACCTTTCTTGGCCAGCTCTCATGTAGTCTGTGAGGTATTATGAATTTGTTGCACTCTGGCCATCCCTTCATGTTGTAAGGATTTGGGAACAGAAGGCATCTGTTGAAGGTTACCCTGTGCAGCCACAGATTCTAGCAGAGACGTGGGGAGCTGCAGCCCTCTCCCTGGGGCCATGTGTGTACCACAGCAAGGTGGAAACCCTGCAAATTTAAAAATGCTGTGAAAGTATTAATGACAAGTGCAGGGTTCTACACTTTGGCCACAACAACCCCAAGCAGCACTGCAGGCTGGGGACAGAGTGGCTGGAGACCAGCTAAGAAGAAAGGGACCTGGGAGTACTGATAGATAGAAGCTGAACATGAACCAGCAGTGTGCTCAGGTGGCCAGGAGAGCCAATGGCATCCTGGCCTGGATCAGGAACAGTGTGGCCAGTAGGACATAGGAGGTTATTCTGCCCCTGTACTCAGCAGTGGTCAGGCCACACCTTGAGTCCTGTGTCCAGTTCTGGGCTCCTGTGATGGTTTGGGGGTTACCCCGCCCCCCCACACTTTTGTATTTGCCCCAGCTAACTCAGACGGACCCTGGGAATATAGATGAAGCAATTTATTTACAGCTAGCAGAATTTACAAGCAGCTATTTACAATATATACAGTTATATACAATTATATACAGTTATATACAAAGGATAAACAATACAAAAGCACAACTCCCCTCCCAGAAACCTGAGTCCCCAGGAGGGGCTCTCAAACCACCCCAACACCTCCCCCCGGCCCTCTCAACCTTACCCCAGTTCTCAGGAAGAAAAGAGGTGCAGCCAAGAGGTTAGGGAGCAAGGTTAGTAGGAGCAGGGTTAATGAGATGTGACCAGGTCCAAGGCAAAAGCAAGAGTGAGAAACAAAATGGAGAATAAGACTTTCTTCTTCCCAGAGTTCTCAGCGTAACTGTGAGAGAAGTAGACACAATTGTTTTTCATTTCACTGCCTGTTATCTAGTTCTGTTACCAAAACATTCCAGCTTGCTTCAAACTAGCACAATCCACCCCTGTCTACTTCGCTCAGAGCATCGCTGAGAATTATCCAATCTAATCTAAACCAATATTTACACTAAAACAATATATACAAGTTCAGTTCACACTTCAATCAGATGTAGGTGATTCAAAAGCTCAGAACAGGGACTCCCAGGTGATGTTGGGTTTCGTGCTCACGTATTGTAGATTCTATCGTAGATTCTCTCAGTGTTGGGCGCCGATGTTACCTAGAACAGAAAACTCCTAACAACTTATGCTACACACTCTGAATTTAAGCTCTCTCAGCTAAAGTTAAATTTCTCTGTGGAATACACTGGATTTCACCATTCTCCTGCATTACCCAGTATGTATGACCAGGACCTTCAGCAGAAACCACCCCTCGGACAGGTTTCCCTTCGCCCGAAGGAGAAAATACCCAAACAGTTTTCCCTAACAGATTCTTTTCACGTACAACAGGAACTTTATCACCGTCTACTGTTTGGACCAAATCTGATTGTGCAGGTCCTGCTCTGTTTACTGAACCTCTACTATTTACCAACCAGGTAGCTTCTGCTAAATGTTTGTCCCAGTTTTTCAGAGTTCCACCCCCCATGGCTTTTAGGGTGGTTTTCAGCAAACCATTGTAGCGTTCAATCTTCCCTGAAGCTGGTGCATAGTAGGGTATGTGATAGATCCATTCAATACCATGCTCTTTGGCCCAGTTTTTCACAAGATTGTTCTTGAAATGAGTACCATTGTCTGACTCGATTCTCTCTGGAGTTCCATGTCTCCACAAGATTTGTCTCTCCAAACCAACAATGGTGTTATGTGCAGTAGCATGTGGAACTGGATAGGTTTCCAACCATCCAGTGCTGGCTTCTACCATTGTCAGCACATACTGCTTGCCAGAACGAGATCGAGGTAAAGTGATGTAGTCAATCTGCCAGGCTTTACCATACTTGTACTTTGACCATCTCTCACCATACCATAAGGGCTTGATTCGCTTAGCCTGCTTAATAGCAGCACAAATGTCACAGTCATAGATGACTTGGGTGATAGCGTCCATGGACAAGTCAATTGACCTATCACGAGCCCATCGGTATGTTCCATCTCTGCCTTGATGTCCAGATGAATCATGGGCCCACCGAGCTAAGAACAGCTCACCTCGGTGTTTCCAATCAAGGTCAATGTCAAGTTCAGAGTTGGTATCAACTTGAGCAATCTTAGCAGCTTGATCTGCCTTCTGGTTGTGTTGATGTTCCTCAGTTGCTCTGCTCTTAGGCATGTGTGCATCTACGTGCCGCACCTTCACTGGAGTTCTCTCCAGCCGTGCATCAATGTCCTGCCATAGATCAGCACACCAAATAGGCTTTCCTTTCCTCTGCCAACCATTCTTCTTCCAGTCCTTTAGCCAACCCCATAGAGCATTGGCTACCATCCACGAGTCGGTGTAGAGGTAAAGGATAGGCCAATTCTCACGTTCAGCCACATCAAGAGCAAGTTGAACAGCTTTTACCTCAGCGAACTGACTGGATTCTCCTTCGCCATCTTTCGTTTCGGTAACTCTCCTGGTTGGACTCCAAACCGCTGACTTCCATATTCGCTTGTTCCCAACAAGACGACAGGAACCGTCTGTGAACAAAGCATAGTTCTTTTCCTCATCAGAGAGATCACCATAGGGAGGAGCTTCCTCAGCACGAGTTATTTTCTCCTCTGGAGGTTTGGAACAGTCTGTGCCTTCCGGCCAGTTGGTGATCACCTCCACCAGACCAGGTCGATCAAGATTACCCATTCGTGCTCGTTGGGTTATCAAAGCCATCCATTTAGACCAGGTTGCATCTGTGGCATGATGTGGTGATGAACCTTTGCCCTTGAACATCCAGTTAAGAACTGGCAGTCTAGGAGCTAAAAGCAATTGTGACTCAGTTCCAATCACTTCAGAAGCTGCTTTCACTCCTTCATAGGCTGCTAGAATCTCTTTCTCAGTTGCAGTGTAATTTGTCTCTGAACCTCTGTAACAACGTCCCCAGAAACCAAGTGGACGACCACGTGTCTCATTTGGAGCTCTCTGCCAAAGACTCCAAGTTGGACCATTGTCACTGGCAGCCGTGTACAGAATGTTTTTAATGTCCGGACCAGATCTCACAGGTCCCAGGCCCACTGCATGGACCACTTCTCGCTTGATCTGATCAAAGGCTGCTTGTTGTTCAGGTCCCCACTCGAAATTGTTTCTCTTACGAGTCACATCATGCAGAGGTTTGACAATCTGACTGAAACCAGGAATGTGTAGTCTCCAAAATCCCACCACACCAAGGAAAGAAAGTGTGTCCTTCTTACTGGTGGGAACTGCCATGGTAGAGACTTTGTTGATCACATCCTGAGGAATGTAACGGCGACCATCCTGCCACCGCACTCCCAGAAACTGAATTTCTCTGGCAGGTCCTTTGACCTTGTCTCTCTTAATGGCAAAACCTGCTTGCAACAGAATGTCAATGATTTTGTTACCTTTCTCGAAGACTTCCTCAGCAGTTTGGCCCCACACAATGATGTCGTCGATGTACTGGATGTGCTCTGGAGCTTTACCTTTCTCCAGTGCATTGTGGATGACTGAATGACAGATGGTTGAGCTGTGTTTCCACCCCTGAGGCAAACGATTGAACTGGTACTGGATTCCTCTCCAGGTGAATGCAAACTGAGGCCTGCACTCCTTTGCTATGGGAATAGAGAAGAAAGCATTAGCAATGTCTATGGTTGCATACCATTTAGCCTCCTTCGATTCCAGCTCATACTGGAGTTCCAGCATGTCCGGCACAGCTGCACTCATGGGTGGCGTCACCTCGTTGAGGGCACGAAAGTCAACTGTCAGTCTCCAGTCGCCCGTAGGTTTGCGCACAGGCCAGATGGGACTATTGAAAGGTGAATGAGCTTTCTCGATGACAGCCTGACTCTCCAGCTGACGAATCAGCTGATGAATGGGCAACAAAGAGTCACGGTTAGTTCTGTACTGCCTATGATGAACAGTTTGAGTTGCAATTGGCACTTCCAGGTCCTCTATGTTATGATGTCCCACAACTGCAGATTCATCAGAAAGTTCAGGTCTAATGGACAATTTCAATTTATCATCCTCAATCTCTACAGATGCTATTCCAAAAGCCCATTTATGACCCTTAGGATCTTTGAAACAACCTTGTCTCAAAAAGTCAATTCCCAAAATGCAAGGCGCATCAGGAGCAGTTACAATAGTATGTGTCTTCCACTCTTTACCAGTTAAACTGATCTCAGCCTGTACCTTAGTTAACTCTTGAGATCCACCAGTGATTCCAAAGATAGAAATGGACTCTGTCCCTTTGCAATTAGATGGCAATAAAGTACACTGAGCACCTGTGTCAACTAAAGCCCTGTATTTCCGAACTCTTGAACTGCCAGGCCACCTAATGAATACATTCCAATAGATTCGGTTCTCTCCACTATCCCTTTCCTCCTCCTGGCTGGAGGCAGGGCACCCCTAATGCTGAACATGGCATGTAGGGTGTACACAATGATTGGTGTTGTTGTGAGAGGAACTGCAACTGTTGGAACAATTGCAGTTGCTCTCGGGAGCTGAAGAAGTGACAGCTACTTTCCGGGCATTACTGCCTCTGTTTCTGCCACTCTGCAGATCCCTGACCCTCTTTGAAAGAGCTGAAGTAGGTTTACCATCCCATTTGTTCATGTTCTCACCATATTTGTCACGCAGAAGTATCCACAGTGACGCACGTGATTGCTGCTGTCTGGGTGGAATTTGTCTCCTCCTGGGCTGGAATTGCCTTGCAGGAGGTGGGCGTCTGTTCCTGACTGCAGAAACATGCACCCATTCAGATGATGCAGGAACGGTATCCTTTACCAGATTGGAAATTGAGGTTGTAAGGTCCTCCTTCAGTTCTTTCATGGTATTCTTAATCTCTGTAGTCATAGTCTTTATGGCAGAGACTAGGCCAGAATGTGACAAGCTGTCCTCAATCTGCCTGAGCTGATCAGTGAATTCACCAACAGTGAAAGATCTTCCATTATCACTCCTTGCTAGAAACTTACTGGCCAAGATGTTAGCATAGGATGAAGGAGCAAGCTTAATAAGCTTCTTCATGAGACCTGTTCCCAAAGGAATATCATCAGGCTCATGTGTGCCATGATCTCCATAAAGCACTTCCTTCACAGCAAACTCCTTCAGAAGCTTAATTCCCTGCTCAACAGTGTTCCATTTCTTGGCAGCCCATGGCAAATCATCTCGGGAAGGATATCTCATAGCCACAGCCAACAAAAGGCGTGTCCACAAGCTAACCCTACCAAGAGGACTTGCTAGGTGTTTGTCCACTCCACTCTCCTTAGTGAGTGGTCCCAGCTGCTTGGCAGACTTGTCTCCTACCTGCAGAGCATTAGCACCAATGCCACGGCATCTCACTAGCCAGCTTAGGATTGGCTCACCTGATTCCCTTGTGTATTCCTTCCTAACTTCCCTGACCTCTCTGAGTGGATCCTTGGAGCCTTGGATGTCATCTTCCTCCTCCTCTTCCAGTTGTTCTGGTGGTGCCAGGCCTAACACAATCTTCCTCATAGCATTCCTAAACTCATTGGAACCATCCTCTCTCCTGGCAGCTAACCTCACAGCACTCCTCTCACTTGAGTATTGTTGTCTCAGCACATCTACAAGGTCTCGCAGACTAACTGCCTCCTCTTCCTCCTCTTGCTGCTGATCACCAGAGGTCCCCTGTCTTACATCCTCCTGCGAACCACTCTTTGTCTTAGCTTTTGCCTTAGCAGGTGCCAGAAAAGCCTGAGCAGCAACAGACTTGGATGTGTCTGCTGGAGGATTTGAATCTTTAGGAGTCTGACTTGGAGGGTTTGAATCCTTAGGGGTCTGACCTGGAGCATTTGAATTATTGGAGGTCTGACTTGGAGCTTGTGAGTTCAGATCTGCCTTGCTTTTAACAGGAGGATTTTGGTTCTGGTCTGCTGGCTGGGGGTTTGAATTGGCTGAGCTGGTGTCATTAGGATTTGGACTGACTGGGCTAGCGTTACCAGCATTAGTAGTAGTATTAGCATTAGTGGGATTATTTGCCTGTCCTCCTGGGATGCCTGCCAACCCTGAGGTGTTTTGATTTTTGCTAGGGACATTCTGATTTTGGGTACCTGCCTGTCCTCCTAGGGCTCCTGCTGAACTCTGTGGCTTGTTTTGGTTATCCTTATCATTGTTTACGTTAGTGGGGGGAACACTGGCTGTGTTCCCAGCACTTGGAGAAGGAGGGGCAGAGGCTGGCAAGGGGGAAGCCGATGACTGTGTTCCCTTGTTTTGCTGTGAAAGAGACTGCTTCTGAGACACAGAATTTTTCCTAGCTCTTACAGAAGCTGGTTTTGAATTTTTCACCAATAATGCCAAAATTAATATGAATATTAAAATCATGAGGCAAATATTAAAAATTGTGAGAAGAAAAACAGTTTTACACGAGCATGTACCTAGGCAAACAGTTGGAATTCCTGTCTTAGGCTGAATAACTCTCATTAGAGCCATATTTAAAGCAGAATTTCCATTGATTGTCACATTATTGACCAGAGCTCCTGTAATGTCCTTGGTAATATTCTCAGAGATATTAAAACCAGCATAACCAAGAATAAAATCACCCCAGCTCCAGAACATATCTGAAACCTTAGCTTTAGCCTTATTATAAGCCAGATCAATGAAATAAGCAACAATTTGACCTTTTAACCAACTAAATACCAAGAAAACAAAACCAGACCAGAGCAATGCACCAACCAAATACAATAGCTGCTTGATTAGCTTCATCTTAATTCCCAGAGCTAATTCCCACTCACTGAAATCTCTAGCCCCACGTTGGGAAAGCCAATTAAAAATGTGATGGTTTGGGGGTTACCCCGCCCCCCCACACTTTTGTATTTGCCCCAGCTAACTCAGACGGACCCTGGGAATATAGATGAAGCAATTTATTTACAGCTAGCAGAATTTACAAGCAGCTATTTACAATATATACAGTTATATACAATTATATACAGTTATATACAAAGGATAAACAATACAAAAGCACAACTCCCCTCCCAGAAACCTGAGTCCCCAGGAGGGGCTCTCAAACCACCCCAACACCTCCCCCCGGCCCTCTCAACCTTACCCCAGTTCTCAGGAAGAAAAGAGGTGCAGCCAAGAGGTTAGGGAGCAAGGTTAGTAGGAGCAGGGTTAATGAGATGTGACCAGGTCCAAGGCAAAAGCAAGAGTGAGAAACAAAATGGAGAATAAGACTTTCTTCTTCCCAGAGTTCTCAGCGTAACTGTGAGAGAAGTAGACACAATTGTTTTTCATTTCACTGCCTGTTATCTAGTTCTGTTACCAAAACATTCCAGCTTGCTTCAAACTAGCACAGCTCCTCAATTCAAGAGATGTTGACATATTGGAACATGTCCAGAGAAGGGTGACAAAGTTGGTGAGAAGCCTGGAGCACAGCCCTGTGAGGAGAGGCTGAGGGAGCTGGGGGTGTGCAGCCTGCAGAAGAGGAGGCTCAGGGCAGACCTCATTGCTGTCTTCAACTACCTGAAGGGAGACTGTAGCCAGGTGGGGCTTGGTCTCCTCTCCCAGGCAAGCAGCAACAGAACAAGGGGACAAAGTCTCAAGTTGTGCTGGGGGAGATCTAAGCTGGATGTCAGCAGGAAGTTGTTGGCAGAGAGAGTGATTGGCATTGGAATGGGCTGCCCAGGGAGGTGGTGGAGTCACTGTCCCTGGAGGTGTTGAAGAAAAGACTGGATGAGGCACTTAGTTGATTGGACAGGGCTGGGTGCTAGGTTGGACTGGCTGATCTTGGAGTTCTCTTCCAACCTGGTTGATTCTATGATTCTATGACAGCATCTAATTCTAGCAAGAAAAGCTTTCAGAAAAGACACTCATTGTGCTTTTGAAAGCCCACATAAAGGGATGGGTTACTCAGAGTGATGGTAGATGCCCCATCCCTGGAAACACTCCAAGTCAGGTTGAACAAAACTCTGAGCAAAATGAAGATGTCCCTGCTCACTGCAGGGAGGTTGGACTAGCTGACCTCTAAAGGTCTTTTCCAGCCCAAAGCATTCTATCATTAGAGTTAATTAATTTTTCCCTCTGAATTATTTAGGCATGGCTTTTGCATCACTCAGCCCTTTCATTACCATTTTCTAAATTGTGGTTGGAGAAAAAGGGTCAAAGAAAAAGAATAACTGAAATTTGCTTGTCCAAAGTCAACTTCTAAAAGTCAGCTTTTTCTCCCAAGTGTGTGTCTGGTTTTTTTACCTATAAAATAAGCAGATAAGCAGAAATAATGACTTCAAGGGGCTGATAAATCCTTTGCATTTGTACAGCTTAGGCAGTGATGTATTTGGGTGTCAGCTACATGTTTCCATCTCTGCTGTTAACTGTAACGAATGATCTCACCGAGTGCAAAATCCTTCCTAATCTCCAAAAAGCTTCTGAAACCTCTCATACAGTGTGAAGACTTTATAATAATATATACCAGCCTGGTCAAACAGATCTGTGACAAGTCACAAGCCAATAAGGCACTTAGCACTGCTCAGAGTATGTATTGTCATATATCTTCATACATAATAGATGTTCCATCTGTTCTGGGATGGCACTAATGACACTCTGGGTGGGTGTGCTGTTTGCAAAGCAACTTAGATAACTGGCATATGAAGACATCTATCATACAGCTGTCTAACCCATGGGACAAGAATCCTGCTCCTAGTGTGCACGGATCTCTTCCAGGTTGGCTGAAAAACTTTCAACAGTAGTCTGTGCATTCTGAAAGCAGATTGCCTCCCAAATGACAAAGAAAATGCTACTCTTTCTGAACTGGATTAAAGAAACAACACACTCTTGGTTTGGCTAGGAAAGACCTCGATGATCATGAATTTCTACCGTTAACCCAGCGCTGCCAATTTGCCACTAAACCATGACCCTCAGCACCACAGCTACACACCTTTTAAATCCCTCCAGGGACAGTGACTCCACTATGTTCCAGTACAGCCTGTTCTAGGACTTGACAACCCCTATAAGGGAAGAAATTGCTCCTAATATCCAACTTAAACCTCCCCTGGTGTACGTTGAGGCTCTTTACTCTTGTCCTGTCACTTGTTACTTGTGAGAAGAGACCAACTCCCATCTCACTCCAGTCTCCTTTCAGGTAATTGTAGA
Source organism: Pogoniulus pusillus (assembly GCF_015220805.1). Taxonomy (NCBI): domain Eukaryota; kingdom Metazoa; phylum Chordata; class Aves; order Piciformes; family Lybiidae; genus Pogoniulus; species Pogoniulus pusillus. Next base: position 35,348,773 of record NC_087273.1, on the reverse strand, counting down.
GAGTGAGAAGATCTTTTCTGAGACTCCTCAAGGCTAAGCAACCTCATTTCGCTCATCTGCTTCTCATAAGACTCTCTTGGCCCTTCACCACCCAGGGCTAGGGAATCTCAGATCTAGTCCCTCTATAGGATCCCTAATCTTGGATCCAAAGATATGGGAGGAAAATGAATCCCAAGAAGGTCTCTGCTTGATCAGAATAAGAGCAGAATTGCCAAGGAAAGCCACCACTATCACTTTTGAAGTGGAGAATATTATCAGTGATTGTGTGTGAGATAGAAGAGCACCATAACTGGGTGGGCCTCAACCCATTTTTGTCTTAGTTAACAGCTGAGCCATCACTTTAACCTCTTAGTCTTACTCTAAGGCCTGAAAGAGCAGAAGTAGAAAGCTCCTTGTTGTCTAGTGAAGCATTTCTTTTTACAGTGTTCTGTTTTTCTCTTCCCACTGCTTCTGCTGGAACATCTCTGCAGACTTAAAGAACAAGTGGCACCTGGTGATCGACCGCCTCACAGTGCTCTTTCTGAAATTCCTGGAGTACTTTCATAAGATGCAAGTCTTTGTGTGGTGGCTGCTGGAGCTGCACATCATCAAAATCGTTTCCTCTTACATCATCTGGGTCACAGTGAAAGAGGCAAGTAAACACCCCCACGGTGGAGGCATGTCAGCATCTGCTATACAGTGGCGCGGCCGTGTCTGGGAAGCTCACTGAAACTGTGGCTGGGCTTGTCTGCTTCTGGGGACCTGCTTTGACATCCTCTTCTCTGTCTGCCAAGATGTTGTCTGCCAGTCCCTTTTTGCCACATATTTGTGTTTTATTAGTCTAATAACTCAAGAGATGTAATCCTTCCTCTGGTCAAGCTGACTGAGGGCATCATCCAAGGACGGAGAGTCTAGGAAAGGGCTGGCATGGAACATCTAGAAAGATTACTTAGCTGGGTCTGGTGTTGAAGAAATAGGAGGAGAATATGGTTTTGGTTAGAAGGGTAAGGGTTATGAGATGGTATGTGTTAGAGGGTTGGTATGGGTCAGAAGGGAAATGGTTTGTGTTAGAAGTGACCTTTAAAGATCGTTAAGTCCAACACTCTAACACGGAACTTCACCTAAAGAAAAAGGGAGTAACACCTTTAGCTATTGCTTTTGGTGTGGGCAGCATGATGTGATGGTTTGAGTGTTACCTGCCCCCCCATTCTTATGAAATCACCCAGACTAGACTAGCTGAGCTGGAAATTAGAATGAAGCTTTATATTTACAGCTTAGCACAATACACAAGCAGGTATTTACAATATCTACAGCTATAGACAGAAATAGACAAGTTAAAAAGGTAATACAGAAACACAGCAGCCCTCCCAGAAAGCAGAGTCCCCAGGACAGGCTCCCAACCACCTTTCCACCTCCTTTCCACCCCTCTACCTTATCCCAAACTTTGCCTTACGTTCAAGGTGAGTTTGGAGAATCGGCCAGGGGGGTTAGGAAGCAGACAGATTAGTTACACAGAGAGCAAGATAGAGAGAGTAGGGAGGCAGAGAGCAACTCTGTTATCTGTGTTTGTGTTCTTGGTTTTATACATGTCAGCAAGCCTATGAGTGAAGTAGCCATCACCACTGTTTGCTTTTCACAGCCTATAATCTAATTCTTCTCACTAAAATATCCCAGCTAGGCTCACACTAGCACAGTGCTCTACCTGACATTCCTGACCAGGGCAGTAGGACAAGAGTCTCTAAAAAAGAACAAAAATAAAAAGACCTTTTTTTCACATTTGGTTGGGAAAAGATCATGAGGATGAAAGTGGGTTCCACAGACACTCAAATCTGTATCATCATCACCTCTTCTTTGTTTTGTGCATGCAAAAGCAGCAGAACCAGCATGTGGTCCTTTGTATTCCATGTGTCATTGTAGAGTGGGTTTGCAGTTTTTTGGGTCTAATGCTATTAATATTCTGCAGGAGATAACATTCATCCTAAACCAACTGATAAGGTTTTCCTTCTTCACTTACTGCTTTGTGTCTGTTCCTGTGAATATTGTTGTAAGGGTTTTTTTTTCCCTCACAGTTTCTCTATGTCTCTTTCTTTAGAATTATTTTTATTACTGTTTTTTTTGTTTGTTTGTTTAAATTGCTGTGGAAAAGGTCAGACTTTCTCAGTTCTCTTGTTCCTCCATGTAATTTCCATCCTGTTTCTTGTGTTTTCAGGTGTCTCTGTTTAATTTTGTGTTTCTAATTGCCTGGGCTCTTGCTTTGCCATATGCTCAGTTTCGCCCACTGGCATCAAGTATCTGCACTGTTTGGACATGTGTGATTATTGTCTGCAAAATGTTGTACCAGCTCACATCTATTGATCCCAGCACTTTTTCCAGTAACTGTACATTGGTGAGTACAAGTGCACATTAAAAACGTTTGGCTGCTGCCTTCTTCAGTGAAGAAGAGCAAAAGGGAGCATATCAAGTAGTGTAAATCAGAGTTCACCTGATGTGTTGTTGTTGTTGATGATCATCCCCTCCCCAAGAAGCCTTTAACTCATTGTTTATGAACTGTTGCATTTTCTTTCTAGCCAGGAGAGAATGAAACTAAGGTCAATTTAGAAGAACTCAAAACTTCAGTCCTCTACAGTGGGCCAGTTGATCCTGCTGAATGGGTTGGATTAAGGAAGTCTTATCCTCTGCTTGTGTACTTAAGGGTAACTTCTTTAATAATCAATATTGAGATATGTTCTTATTTGTGTTGAAGTCAGAGATGTCTTTGAAGGAAGTAGTCTGCCAGATGGAAAAAAAAAAAGCCAATTCACACCCATTGCTACTTGGGAAGTGTAGAGGGGATGGAGACAGCAGGAAGCTGTATCTGCTGCACAGGACATTTCCAGAAAACATTCATAGAATCATGGAATCATAGAATGGCTTAGGTTGGAAGGGGCCTTAGATAGCATCTACTTCAACCTTCCTGACAGGTTAGAAAAGTCTGTTCTAACCTTAACAATGTTGGGATTCAATTATTCTGCCTCCTGAGGAGTATGATGTCTTAAGAGAGGCTGTGAAACATGAGAAGGAACATGGATAAGTGAAAGCATTTTCTCTTCCCTTCCTTTCCAAAAGTATTATTCATTACAGTATTTTTTAAATGGATGTCTTTAAATCTACATCCTGGATGTCAGTGTGATCCATCAAACTCCAAGAGGTGATGGGAACCTTATTTGATTTCCATGATAGCAGCTTAGAACAGGTGCCAGTGCTTCCTGGAGCACAGAAGTGCACTGTGGTAACATTGCTTTGAGTATTGAGAGTATTGCTTTGAGTATTGAGATCTCATTGATGCATACAAATAGCTGAAGGGTGGGTGTCAAGTGGACTCTTTTCGGTGATCAGCAGCAATAAGACAAGGAGCAACAGCTACAAACTGGAACATAGAAGGTTTCATTCAGCTCAACAGTGAGGGTGATGGAGCACTGGAACAGGCTGCCCAGAGAGGTTGTGGAGTCTCCTTCTCTGGAGACTTTCCAAACCCACCTGGATGTGTTCCTGTGTGACCTGCCCTGTGTGATCCTGCCTTGGCAGGGGGGTTGGACTCAATGATCTTTTGAGGTCCCTTCCAACCCCTAACATTCTGTGATTCCTGAGTTTATGCTCATGAGAACATTTTATAGCTTCTTGTGGCATTGTTTTTGCTTTAATGTTCCCACTGTGTCTCCCCTAGAACAACTTGCTGATGCTGGCTATTCTGGCCTTTGAAGTGACAATCTATCGGCACCAGGAGTACTACCGATGTCGGAACAACCTCACTGCTCCTGTGACTAAAACCATTTTCCATGACATCACGAGAGCACATCTGGATGATGGACTTGTCAACTGCGTCAAGTACTTCATAAACTATTTCTTCTACAAGTTTGGCTTGGAGGTAAATCATTATATGTTAATTTACTTGATAGTATCATTCCATAAGAGCAGTGTGGCCAGCAGGTCAAGGGAGGTGATTCTATCTCTCTCCTCTACTCTTGGGAGGTTCCACTTAGAGTACTGCATCCAGCTCTGGAGCCCTCAGTGCAAGAAAGGACATGGATCTGTTGAAGAGGAATCAGAGGAGGGCCATAAAGATGATCAGAGGACTGGAGCACCTCTCCTATGAAAGACAGGCTGAGGGACTTGGGTCTGTTCAGCTTGGGCAAGAGAAGACCTTTCCAGTACCTGAAGGTGGCCCACAGGAAAGCTGGAGATGGACATTTTATAAGGGCCTGTGGTGACAGGACAAGGGACAATGGTTTTAAACTAGAGCAAGGTAGGTTTAGATTAGAGATTAGGACAAACTTCTTCACTATGAGGGTGGTAAGACACTGCAACAGGTTACTCAGAGAAGTTATTGTGTGCCTTATCCCTGGGAGCATTTAAGACCAGGCTGGATGAGACTTTGAGCAACCTGGTCCAGTTGCAGATGTCTCTGCTCATGGCAGGGGGTTTGAAACTAGATGATCTTTAAGGTCCCTTCCAACTCAAGCCATTCTATGGATGAATGAATAACCTTTGATTGTGTGATTTGTGAATAATAACTTGAACTGCATTTGACATTTGAATGCTTCTTTCTCATCACTGTATATCTTATTTATAACTCAACAAAAGGGATAGTAGATGGGATAAGGGACACACATACAAGGAACTCCAGGAGCAGAAGGAAGCAGAAGCTAGCAGACCATTCTGTCTACCTAAACATTTCTAAACTTCTTTCACCTGCAGCTGCACAAACATATCCTCCTTTCTTACACTTGTTCCTATAGCTGCCAGCTGTCCTCAGGATCAAGACCTCCAGTGAAGGTTATGGCTGCTTTGTTCCACTAGAGTAAGACAAAGTTCTTTTCCCAGAGTGCTTTTTAGTAGACAGGAAGCACACAGAGAATTGGGAGAGGTGGATGCAAGGGGTCAAGGGGGTTTTCTGAAGATCCATGATGTTAGCTAAATATCATAGAATCGTTTTGGTTGTAAAAGACCTTTAAGATCCTTGGGTCCAACCATTATCTAACTCTCCCAGGTCTAGTGCTAAACCTGGTACATGTCTTGTGCAATAGATCTGCAGGTCTGTTTGCCAGCAGCAGTGATCTAGGCTGTTGGAGCCTAGGCTCAGTTGATGTTTTCCTTCTGTGTGCTTCATCCAATCCAGCAGCAAAACATCAGAGCTGAACTTGCAGAAACAGTGGTTTCTTAATAAATTTCTATGACTACCTGAAGAAAGGAACTCCTGGACTAATGCCTCCCAAATCTAATCCTAACAGTGCTCCTGACCTATCTCTTAAGTTCTACCACCCCTTGCTACTGATAAATAGAACAAACTGTTCACAGCCAGTCTGAGGATTAAGAATGAGTGAAAATTAAAATTAATCAGCATTAATCATTTGGGAAATAAAATTAACCTCATCCTGATGAGAGAAATTGAGACAGTGAAGTGCACTGAATAAATAAATCTTAATGAATTATTTACTGTTTGCAAACATACTTCATGGCACTGAGTGAAGGGACTACTTTAAGTGGAACCAGAGAGCAGAAATGCTGTGGCAGGGCTTTCAAGTAATGAAGAACTAAAGCTGCCTTACAGGAATGGAGTGGATTTGTCTATATGTCTATAGCCAGCAGACATTACATGGTCTAAATCTCTTTTTGTGTGTGTATATGCTCAGTTGCCACGTGAGAATACACTTTATTTATTGCTGTTCTTAACAGTTCCTCTTCTTTTTCACATCTGTAAGTGCCATCAAAATATATAGCTGGATAATATGTACTTTGCTTGGCAACAATTAAGCATTTAATGTATAGACTGCTATGACAATGCTCTTCCATTCTGTGTCTCTAGATATCACACAATGGAAGCCTGCTGTAGTGCTCTACTCACACAGCTGACACTTATACAAGAGTATCCAAAATGTGGGAGGCTGGGATGAGGGAGTTTGGTGTTGGCAAGACACAGAATTGCAGCATGTTGAGGGGGTTAAGGGGATCTCTGGAGATCATCTAGTTCAGCCACCCTGCTAAAGCAGGTTCAGGGCAGTTTGCACAGGGATTGTGTACAGGTGGATTTGGAATCTCTCCACAGGAGACTCTGCAACCTGTCTGGGCAGCTCTGTAATCCTCAGAGTGAGTCCTTCCTCCTGTTCAGATGGAACTTCCTGTGTTCTAGTTTAGTTTGTGCCTGTTGCCCCTTGTCCTGTCTCTGGGCACCACTGAAAAGAGTCTGGCCTCATGCTCTTGAGCCTTGTGCTTTAGATGTCATCATTGCTGAGATCCCCTCTCGGTTTTCTCTTCTCTAGTCTCAGGTCTGTCAGCCTTTCTGCTCGGATATTGGAATAAGCTGCCCAGGGAGATGGTTGAGTCACCATCCCTGGATGTGTCTAAAGGTCATTTCAAACTGGTGCTTAGGGATATGGTTTAGGGGTGAACTTTTAGGGTCAGTAATTGGACTTGATGCTCCCAGGAGTCTTTTCCAACTGGAAAAAATCTATGATTCTGTGATACTATGATTCTCATCAGAGAGGTGCTCCAGACCCCTCAGTATCTTTGTAGCCTCTGCTGGACTTTATCCAGTGTTTCCTTGTCCCTCTTGATCAGGGGAGCTCAGAACTGGACACAGTGCTCCAACTAGTTCTAGCTTATTGTTTTGCACAGGGTTTCTGCGGGCAGCCCTGGCACACGCCCAGGCACTCTGTTGGCATCCAGAACAGTTTATCATTGCTGCATCAACTCAACACCAGGTTGTAAATGTGACTTGTATTCCTTTCCTTCTTTTCCAGACCTGTTTTCTTCTATCAGTGAATGTCATTGGTCAACGAATGGATTTCTATGCCATGATCCATGCCTTCTGGCTGATCGCTGTGTTGTATCGACGTAGGAGGAAAGCTATTGCAGAGATCTGGCCAAAATACTGCTGTTTTCTGGCATGCATCATTACATTCCAGTACTTCCTTTGCATTGGCATTCCACCTGCTCCTTGTAAAGGTAAGGACACTTATCCTTTACAGACTGCTGCTTGCTTTTATAGGAGAGCGCTGGAACACTGATAAGTATTCAGATGAAAAGGATGATGTAATTATTGCAAAGCAGCAATTACATTTTTGTGTGCTTCTCTCATACAGACTATCCATGGAGAAGTGGTAATGCCAACTTCAACTCCAACATCATAAAGTGGTTATACTTTCCAGACTTCATTGTGAGACCAAACCCTGTCTTCCTCGTCTGTAAGTATTTTAGCATGTAGTTGGGAAGTGTTTACAGGCCCTTTGCTTAGAACATCTCAACAGTGCAATTTGAAGCTTGCCTTTTATTTACTCTTAAATAGCAAACTGATGGATTCTCTGGGAGATTGGGTATTAAGTGTGGCTTTGTGTGTAGCAGAAAAAAAATCAGAGAATTAGTAATTTCTGCATCTCTTTTTCCATACTGCATTTTAAATGAAGCAGTGTCAGAAAAAAAAGGAAAGAGAATTATTTCCTCTTTTCTAACTTATTTCATAGAACCACAGAATGCATTGAGTTGAAGGGGACTCTAGAAGGTAATTTTGTCCAATTCCCCTGTAGTCAGAATCACAGAATTAACTAGGCTGGAAAAGACCCCATTGCTGTCTACAACTACCTGAAGGGAGGTTGTAGCCAGGTAGGGGTTGGTCTCTTCTGCCAGGCAACCAGCAGCAGAACAAGGGGACACAGCCTCAGGTTTTGCTGCGGAAGGTCTAGGCTGGATGTTAGGAGGAAGTTCTTGCCAGAGTGATTGGCATTGGAATGGGCTGCCCAGGGAGGTGGTGGAGTCACCGTCCCTGGAGGTGTTGAAGCAAAGCCAGGCTGAGGCACTTAGTGCCATGGTCTAGTTGATTGGCTAGGGCTAGGTGCTAGGTTGGGCTGGATGATCTTGGAGGTCTCTTCCAACCTGGTTGATTCTGTGATTCTATGATCATCCAGTCCAACCTATCACCTAATCCTAATTAAGTAAACCATGCCACTTAGTGCCTTATCCAGCCTCCAAGAAGAGACATCTTCAGCTAGATCAGGTTGCTGAGGGCCTCATCAAGTTGGATCTTGAATATCTCCAGAGCTATGGCCTCCACCGCGTATATGGGCAACCTGGTCCAGTATTTTGCCACCCTCATTGTGAAGAACTTCCTCTTCATGTCCAACCTAAATCTGCCCTGCTGCAGTTTAAAACCATTGTCCCTCATCCTATCGCTACAAGCCCTTCCAAACAGTCCCTTCTCAGCCTTCCCTAGAACTGAGTTTCTTTAAAAAAACCATAGAAGATGGTAAGCTAAAAACCTAATGTCTTGGGTTCTAATTAAAATTCCCAGGGACTCTAATTAATTTGATAGACCCAATAACAATTTGTAGAGTGCCCTCCCCTCTTCCCCCTCCTTTCCCAAAGATAGGGATTAGATATAGGGAGAGAAAGAGAGAAGCACACCCGAATAAATCAATCTCACTCGATTTGGAAGTTAAAAGGAAAAGTTTAACAATAACTTAGAAAGGTACTGGAGGTGGGGAAGTTTACAAGGGGTCAAGCCCCCTAGGGTCAGGTTCAGGGTTACTCCCCCTGGAGTGTTAACCCTATACACCTAAATACATTAATTACTTTCAAATTGGTGCTAAATGTGGAGAAAGCACAGGACAGAGTCTGGTAACTTCATTATAATGCATCACCACTCAAGTTTATGACTGAGTTTTCCCTTCCGACCCCTGCTTTCTCCTAGATGATTTCATGTTGCTGCTGTGTGCCTCCTTGCAAAGGCAGACATTTGAGGATGAAAACAAAGCTGCAGTACGAATCATGGCTGGAGACAACGTAGAAATTTGCATGAATCTTGATGCAGCATCTTTTAGCCAGCACAATCCTGTTCCTGATTTCATTCACTGCCGGTAAGAACTGAGTCTTAAACCCTTGGAAAACACAGCATTTCCTTTTTTTTTTTTTGTCAAGTTCTCTAGTGTGAAAGTCATTCTCACAGCTTCCAACTCTACTTGGAATTTTATATTCATCTATGTTCCCATCTCATACCATATTTTTTACTGCTGTGTGGACAGCAGATAGTTAGCTTGCAGGTAATCAGCTTCTGGATTGGAAAATGTCAGAAGAGACTAAGTCTTCCTAACACCTCTGATTCTTTTCTGTGCTCCCCAGAAGCATGTTCAGTGGTAAATTTGCCTCAAAGCCTGTATTCCCTCCATGAATGTCCTGTGACTCAGAGAATGATATCTATAGGTATAAACAGACCTTCCTTCAGGATGAACAACAGCGTTGGTATCTTTCATTCCTTTGAACCTTTAAATACTTCCCTCAAAGCTTTCAGCACTTCATTGCGACGAAGGGACGGGGAGACAGCTTGATGCAAGCTAAGTTCCAACTTTATTAGGCAACATACAGGACTTACATACTTTGTCAGAAGGTATCAGAGGGCTTAACATTTTTACATATTGAATAGTCATTTTATCACATGCAAAACCATCTCTTCTTCCAATCTAAATTCTTGTCTGCCACATCTGCTTCCCGTGGAGCAGAGGTCTTAGCATATTCATCAGATAAGGACAGTTTTGGCCTATTCATCAGGTAGCAAAGGACCTGTCTCCTTGCTTCTTCTGATATGCAAATTCTCATTCTTTCCTCTTGCACAATGTTCAGGTCCACTCTGACTCAGATAGTTTGGCCAAGGGCTTGTGTTGCAGCTGGACCACTGATTGACCACTGTTACATTAATCTCACAATGAAGATTTTCCCAGGCTTTAGATGATGTTGTTTTTAAGAGGTTGCGCTGCACATCTGCAACCTTAAATGCCTGATTTGCTTCAAAGCAGCACCAGAGGATGGCTGGAAGTCTACTAAAGTGGCTGAATCTTTTATCAAGTGTTATAAATCTTTAAAAAGCAGGACTCTCAAGTTCTGGAGAATCCACTGAAGATGTATCTCAGCAGAAATGTATGTATCTGGCCTCCATCCAAGATGATTTGGAACTGAAAGAGCTTTGGCTATAAACTTTCCTTGCACTTAGCCACAAAGTTTCAGAATGGTCTAAACATTTAGTGTCATAGACAAGAATTTGCTTCAACACTGGTACAAGCAAGTGTTTTGAAAAGTGCTATTTCTCAAGAAGTCAGTGAATCAGTGAAGACAACCTGGCTATGAATAAATGACAAAGGATAGAAAGAAATGAGTGCCAGTATTCATGTGTTTTCTGAGAAGCCCAATGTGTATTTACTGCCATGTCAAAGAAGTGGCAGTTGCAGATTGAAGCACCCTTTGTGAAGCATCTCTTCCCTCAAGAAGGTGCTCGTTGGTCACTGTTTTAGTAGGCATGGATAAAAAGGTTTGAACTGCAATATAAACAGTGGTAGAAAAAGATCATATTTCCAAATGCTTTATATTCTTCTCTCTGGAGAAATACTCAAGCTCAACCATGATAAATACACAGTACAGAAGAGATTTCCTGAAATGTTCTTGTCTTTCCACCCCCAGATTTCTCAGGGGATATGAGCTTGACCCTAAGGGAGAGCATAATCAAAGAGCTCAGAAACAGAAATAAAAACGAAGAATGGAAGTAGGAGCTTTTGAAATGAACCAGGATTTAAAGTTACTTCTCTGAGGATAATCCTTTCCCACAGTCTCTAATGCTGGAAAATTCTCATTTTGGTTCCCAAGCAGTTTTCAGACATTCTCCTGGACCCTAACAAGGAAAACAATAATGGGATTGTAACCTACTTTTTTCCACTTGAAAGTAAAAACCAACATTAACAGCCAGTCACTGAACTGTCTCCTTTAACACCTGCACCCTGGGAACCACCACCAGGTCACTCAGGTGACATCTGTCCAAGGCAGCTTTAATGCCTTTCCTGGAACTACACTGCTAAATTAGGTTAAAGTGAGCTGCAACAAATGACACAGCTTTGGATCTGGGAGTATTGAAAGTGAACAGAAGCGTGAAGGAAGGACCTCACTGGTAAGAGTGAGAGTTAAAGAATATCAGTTCTGGGAGAGACCCTGATAAAAATAGTTGGTACTAAGACTACAGGATCCACAACACTAAATTTGAAGAAGTGCATTGAAATAAGGGAACTAATCTTCAGAAGGTTTGATGTTGCCCTTGGCAAAGGAAAAATCAATGAACTTGTTTTCTGAATGATGATGTGGAGCAACTGGGAGAGCGTTTGGGGATGGCAGCTTGGTGAGAAATTGGCAATGTTGGAATTAAAAGGGGAAACAGACTGTGGTGTAGGGTCAGACAGACTGCCAAAAAGGTAAGGAAAGGGAGATGGGGAAGAGGGGAAAGAAAGAATAAACTTGGAGAGTGGGAGTAGCCTACAGAATGCTTATAGAATCATAGAACTTTTTGAGTCAGAAAGGACCTTTGAAGGTCTAACACCCTTGCAGTGAGCAGGGACATCTTCAGCTGGATCAGGTTGCTCAGATGCCTGTCCAACCTGACACAGAATATTTCCAGGGATGGGTCTCCTACCATCTCTCTAGGCAACCTATGCCAGTTTCACCACCCTCAGTGGAAAAAAATTCTTCCTTTCATCTGGTCTAGATCCCCTCTTTTAGTTCAAAACCATCACCCCTGTCCTGTCACATCAGGCCCTGCTAAAAGATCATCTCTATCTTTCTGACAAGCCCCTTTAAGTACTGAAAGGCCACAAAAAGTTTTCCTTCTCTTCTCCGGGCTGAAAATCTCCAACTCTCTCAGCCTGTCCTCACAGTTGAGGGCTTCCAGCCCTCTGATCATTTTTTGAGGCTTCCCCTGGGCATGCTCCAACATGTTTCTCCTGTGCTGAGGACTTCAGAGCTGGACCCAGCTCTGCAGGTCGGGACCCCTCTGCAGCAGGCAAAGGGACAGAATCATCTCTCTCAACTTACTGACCGTGCTGCTTTTGATGCATAGGGATAATGTGTTCAATGGAAAGGGAGAAGGTAGTCTTCAGAAGAAGGCTGTGGAGTGGTTAGCTACACTCAAAGGAAAATAGGAGGCTGATAAGAAAGGCAGTGAAGCTACATGACAGCAGCTCCTCCAGCATGAAGAAGCATTGAGCTATATTGATTAGTGCCTTAGCTGTACAGGCTCTCACCAGTGTGTAAGCAGAAGCTGTTCTTTCCCCCAACACTGACTGAGGCCAGACACTTTACCTCACAGGGAATTACCAGCTACAGCTTCAGCACCTCTTGGTGCCCGCAGGCTGAGGTCCAGCCACTAGACTGGCCCCAGCCAGGGACATGATCGAGCATGCCAGGAAAACAACTACACCAAGAGCAATCTCTTTGCAACAGGCTGGATTGGGTTGCAGTTAAAAATTAATTCATGTGGAAATAAAATATTGAAGCACTGATGCTAAGACTAATGAAGGTTTAGTGAAGAGAAGCACTTTGATATAGAGAGCCTTGATGCAGAAGTTACTATAGCTTTGGTGGGTGGTTGGAATGAGCTTCTAACTTAGTCTTCCTTGGGCTTGAGCAAAGTGGTGTGGTCATTTTTTTCCAAAATGTTATCCAGAGTGGTGATGGTTCTGCTACTGACACAGCTGGCAGATGAACATCTTGTATTCTTCATTCATCTTTCAGGGTTTCTCTCTATAATCTCCCATTCAGGGGTTATTGTGCTGCCCAAAGCCTTACTTTGGTGCTCTCGGTGCACTGGTGGCTTCCATTACTCAGATATGTGGCTGTATTCCTGGCTCTTTCCACCTTTGCATTCATCAAACCACCAGTGGGTTGGTTTATAGGCAGAAAAATGCCCCTTCCTTCTGTCCTCCTCCAAAATAAATAGGATTTTCCAAATTGAAACTGGTTCAAAGTATCAAAGAGAGAGCTGGAAAGGGGGTGAGGGGGAGTGGGACTATCCCCTAGAGAAGCAGCTGCTCGGATGTCCCAGGTGTATTGTCAAATACCACATCCTGGAGTTGGCCTCTCCTTTCTGGATGTAGTTTTAAAGACCACTTAGAAAGTGAGGTTTGGAAGGTTTAGATGGCATTAAACTAATGATCAGTGTGGTCTGCAGTGAAAGCATAAAATTATGGGATATGCTATCCAAGACTAAGCATTTTTTACTGCTTGTGAAGAAGTTTTCAGGCAGAGGAGAAGCAGAGAAGCTTGACCCTCTGGGTTTGTGTAGGGCCTTTCTAATTGTTGGGGTGGCTTTGTACTAAGGTCCCCCTAGCAAGGAATTGAAACTCCTCCCATTTCTGCCAGCTCAAGGCAGAATTAGAAGATTTTCACCTGAGAAAGTGCCAAAAGACTTCATTAAGGTTAGAAAACCTCTAAGGCTATCAAGTCCAATCGTCAGCACAACACTGCCATGCCCACTACACTGTCCCAAAGTGCCATGTCTACATGTTTTTTGAACACCTCCAGGGATGGTGACTCTACCACTTCCCTGGGCAGCTTGTTCCAATGCCTGACTTGAGAGACAACATGCTGAGAGCTCTCTTGCCTGTCATCTTTGCTCCTGCTCCTACAGCACATGACCCACCTGTAACATTGTCAATAGTTAATGTAAATTTGAGGAATTTCTTTCTTTCAGGATTGATTTCTTTCACACTTCTTCCAACTTGTAACATGCCCAAACTCCACACTGTTGTGACCAAGGGGTTTTGGCTTATTGCAGCTGAAAGAAATGTGATTTCAGCAATATTTTTGTTTCCTTGGGAGTACTCGTGTGTAGCTCCGTGTGCTGCTTCAATATGTTCTTAGCCCAGCACAGAGGTACCTGGGATGGTTGGTAGTTAGATGTGCCCTGGATGACTTCCTGAAACCCTATTTTGTAAGATGTCCACTCCAAGGTGAAGGTGTTGAGAGCCTTTTTTGTGGTTGGGGTAGCTTGGAATTACATATTTATACAACTCAGAATGATTTCCATCTCTAGGAACTCCATCATCTGTCCCTTGACATAGTTGTATTGCCTCCTGCCTTTTGAGAAGTCTTTTTCTTTACACTCAGTTTCACTGGTTGCTTGCTTTAGAGGTGCCCAATGTTACTACATTTCATGTGTATTGGCAAATGAGAAGAACAGATGTGTTTAATATCTTAGATAACTGTTAAAATGTAGGAAGTGGTTAACATCACAGTGAAAAAATAGCTACATTATTGTCTTCCTTTTTCTATTCCCACATGAGAGTGGTATCTGCTGTTGAACTATGACTCCACCAAATTCCATGTTTATATGTTGGAATGCTTGGATCCAGCCAGTTCCAGTTGTCTTTAAGAGACAGAGTCCATTTTTATTGAAGAGTATTGAGATATTGCAGTCTGCTTGATCAGTTCAGTTCCATCTGGGGCTTTTCTCATTTGGTTGATAGCAAAGGACAAGGTGCTTGCAGTACTGCAGTATCAGAAAAGTGATGTCTTCCTAGCCATGTCACACATTATTAAAGGAACACTAAATAGTATGATGGGGGTTTTTTGTGGAGGAACAAAGGGAGCACCATTTCCAGTGCATATTATGGAACCAGAATTGTTTGGTTGGAAAATATCCTTAAGATTATGAAGCCAAACTGTTTTACCATGTCCTGAAGTGTCATGTCTACACATTTTGTGAATGCCTCCAGGGGTGGTGACTCCACCACCTCCCTGGGCAGCCTGTTCTGACATTTAACCACTCTTTAGCAAAGAAAAGTTTCCTATTAGCTGTTTTGAAACTCCCCTGGTGCAACTTAAGGCTGTTTCTTCTTCTGCTGTAGTTAGTTACTTGGGGAAGAGACTAACACCCACTTCACTACAACCTCCTTTCAGGTCGTTGTAGAGAGCAATAAGGTTTCCCCTCAGCCTCCTCTTCTGCAGACTAAACAATCACATTTCCCACAGCTGCTCCTCAGAAGTTTTGTTCTTTATACCCTTCAAGGGCTTCATTGCCCTCTCCTGGAGGTTAGTAAAGACCAGGATGGCTGACACCTTCTTTATTTTCCCAGTGTATATTGATTCTTTTTAATGTTTTATCACTCAAAACCCAGTAGCGTCTCTAAAGCCATGACAGTTTTAGATTTCAACAGGCAGTAGTCCATAAATGTCTTAAATGTTTGTGGGAAATAAATATAGAGGAGCTTTCATGTTACCTTTCATTAAATGCCTCTCTGGTTGGCTCCAACAAATGAAATGCATAATACAGGCCTATAAATGCAGGACTATAAATACACACTCCTAGAAAGTTCTGAGCCTGAGCACATCAAGCAGCAGGGGCCTTTTTATGTGGCTTCATACAGTGCATTTAGTTCATTTACTCCTTTGCATGGCTTGGCTCAGGTCTATGTGTGCTCCTATGGTGCTGTCTCCCTGCCTGGTTTCCTGACAAATCCAGTTTCACAGCCTGGGTGAACAGACCCTGAAAGCAGAGTTCCATCTGGAATCAAAACACTGAAAGGGGGGGAAACTAAGAATTAGTTGGTTTTGCAATGTTTGGCTGTGTGTAGTGTTCATTATTGCCTTTGGCAGATATTCTTATTTGGAAGCTCACTGAGTCAATATTAAGTCAAGATTTTAAGGAATCTGAAAACACCAAATTGTTTCTCACTCTTTCTCAGTGTGGGCCAGGCTGATTTCAGATAGCTCTGTCTGGTAGGCTCCTGGCAAACGGCTCAGCAAGTTCAATCACATTTACATTCTGGAGCAACCTTTTACACCTCAGAACGTCTACAGTTGGCCTCCACTGGAGAATGATACTGTTTGCCACTGGCTTTGAAAAGCAGCCTTACAACCAGACTGAATTCCATAGGAGTCATCAAGACACACAAAGTTTTTGTCCTGTAGGTGGCTTTCTGAGAGAGATTTGTTCCTATATTGCTCAGACTTCTTGCAAGATCATAGGATCATGGAATGATTTGGGTTGGAAGGGGCTTCCAGATGTCATCTACTCCAACAACCTTGCAGTCAGCAAGGACATCCTCCATTAGATGAAGTTACCCAGAGCCCCTTCTAGCCTGACCTTGAGGATGGGGACTCAACCACCTCCCTGCACAACCTTTTCCAGTGTTACACTACCCTCATGATAAAGAACTCCCTCCTAACTTCCAGCTTAAATCTACCCTTCTCTAATTTAAAACAACTGCCCCTTGTCTTACCATGAGATGCTCTCAGATAACTTTCAGACTGCATATGTGGCCTTGACAGATCGTGTCACCCTGTCATGAAGTATGGTGAGAACATGTTTTCCCCCATTCCATGGTAGAAGATGTGATTGATCCTGCTTGATGAAGTGCCCTGACCGGGTGCAACCAGGTGCTTATGCATGAAAGTGATGTAGAATGGAGTATATGAGCCAGGCAAACCCATGAATGAGCCAGACCTACTGACTTTGCTAAGTGGGGCAAGAATCATACAATTGTTTTGCTTAGAAGAGATCTTTAAGATCATCAGGTCCAAACATCAACCCAGCACTACCAGCTCATTACTGAACCACATCCCTCCGCACCACGTCTACATGGCTTCTAAATCCCTCCTTGGATGATGACTCCACCAGTTCCCTGGATAGCCTGTTCCAGTGCTTGACAACCTTTTTGATGAAGAAATGCATCCTAATATCTGATCTAAACCTCCTGTGGCAGAACTCAAGGCCATTTCCTCTTGTCTTGTTGAACGACCTTAAGCACAAGTGGCAGGCAGTAGCACAGAAAGAGGAAAGGTAGCAGTACCCTCAGGAAGTGGTAACATTTTCTTCTTCTTTTACTTCCAGGTCCTACTTAGACATGTATAAAGTGATAATATTTAGTTACCTCTTCTGGTTTGTGCTTACTATCATCTTCATAACGGGAACCACGAGGATCAGCATATTCTGCATGGGCTACTTGGTTGCCTGCTTTTATTTCCTTCTCTTTGGTGGAGACCTCTTGCTGAAACCCATCAGGAGCATTCTGCGATACTGGGACTGGCTGATTGCCTACAATGTCTTTGTGATTACAATGAAGAACATCCTCTCAGTAAGTAGCCTTTCATCTTCCCTCATCCCTTTGGTTTCATTGGGAGTGGACACAGCCAGCTGAGTGGTCATTAGAAATACTTTTCAGGACCATAGCCTTCTGGAAGTGCAAAGCAGGCTCCATTTAAACTCTGAAAGTGCAAGAGCACGTCCAGGATGTGGTAATGTGGAAGGTGGTGATAGGAAAATCTGCACCCTTAGGTTCAGCTGGGCTCCGTGAGCCCTCAAAAGCTGTTTTCAAAGGGCCAGATTCTGATTCATTTGCCTGGTAAAGTCTCTCCTTAGAAGTGTTGTGAAAATCTCAGTGGGGTGAGAAATTATTAAGAAGTGCAAGATGAGTCATAGCATCAATAAAGAGTTGACATTTAATTAACCTTTTATTTAAAATGAGACTTTTCAAGCCTGGGGCTAGATGGAGTTGTGTGATGTGATCTAAGTAGTGAGGTTGATGGCAAAATTACAAACTGGCTTCCTGTTTTCCTTCAGAACCAGTGTGAATTTCAGGTGAAAACAGATAGATTTGGTAGTTAAATGTCAGATTCTTCTGCAAAGTATCGAAGGTTTTCTTACATTAATGAACTTCTTAGAGCAGATTCTTGCAGTGGCACTGATAGGTAGCTGAGACAAGGCAGTAATTTAAATCTCTTTGAAAGACAAATTTAGATTTATTCCTGGCAATTGCCTTTCAGCTTTGAACACTTTTTCTTTTCAGTGCTGGATCTAAAAGAGCAGGCATTTTTCTTTCTGCATTTATATAAGTCACTCCACTGAAATAAACTTGATTTATGAGTGGTTTGAATTTGCAAATGGTCTAAATGCTTGCATATGTGCTTCACTTTATGCTTGGGAATTGACCTGGAGCTGTGTGTGTGTGTGTGTGTTAAGCTTGTCCATGTGTGTTTGCAGCGTTAGGTGGGTGACCTATAAAAATGACTTAGCTGTCGCCTTGCCTCACGTGCCAGACGTTATCACTCCCTCTGCCAAAACACAAACCAAACCCACAAACCTCCTACCTTGCTGATCATCAAAGAGAACTAATTCTTGCTGCTTTAGGTCATGTTTATCACTGGTGAAAATGCTCTTTCTTCTAACCTCTGATGAGATGTAATACAGCCAGTGAAAGTCACAGTATTCCGTAATATAAAGAGGTGCAATGCTTGTCTTTATTTTTATGGCTTGTTGTATGAAACTGTTCTTTTATTTTCCAGATAGGAGCATGTGGCTACATTGAATCACTCATTAAGAATAGCTGCTGGTTGATCCAGGCATTTAGCTTGGCTTGTACAGTTAAAGGCTACCGTATTCGTAAGTACAGCTCATTTTTCTTCATCATGTTCTATAACTAAGGAATTGCCTTTAAAACCTGCAAGTTCAGTTGGTACAGCTTGGTCCTGCATGGACTAGCAAGAAACAACATTGAAAATGCTTCACAGAAGCAAAGGAGGTGCATACCTTGAGAGCTATCAACACACCTACAGAATCACAGATCACAGATTGGTAAGGGAGCTCTGGGGATCAGCTAGTCCAACACTCCTGCTCAAGCAGGGTCACTCACAGCAGGCTGCCCCAGATTGCAACGTCCAGGCAGGTTTGGAATCTCGCTAGAGAAGAAGAACTCCACAACCTCTCTGGACAGCCTGCTCCAGGGCCTTGCCACCCTCACAAAAAAGAAGTTTTTCCTCATGTGCAGATGGAAACCCCTGGGTTCCTCTTTGTGCCCGTTGCTCCTTGTCCTGTCATTGAGCACCACTGAAAAGAATCAGTTGGCCAAAGGGTAAACCAGTTTAGCTCACTGAAACAGCATGGGGCTTTGCCAGCACCAAAGTGGTAAATTTTTGCAGGAACAGTGACTTTTTAGGCAGCTGGGGTTTCTTTTGAATTATTTTTCTCATGTTTGTGATGCTAACAGAGAGGAAGTGGATAGTGGATGTGTGTGGATGTGAGAAAAGGGAGGAATGAAGTATGGAGAGCAAGATACTTCACCTCTCAGAAAGCTATTAATTTGACTGCACTCTTTTCACAGTCATTCTGTGTAGATGGTTTGAACATACCTGATTTGTTTCCAGTGTTTTGTTCTCCTGACTTTAAAGATCATCTTAGTGAGCCTGCAGCACCAGTTTATGACCCTAAGAAATAGGTGAGGAGGAGTGGAAGAGAAAGGAAATCTGAAGACACAAATGCACAAGATAAATGGTGCCCAGTAGTTCTTGTATTGTCCAAAACAGTTTGAGCAGCACCAGAAGTTCAGGCACAGGTTTCTAGCTCCCCACGGGATGAGCACAGCAGTCTTTGAAGCTCTTGGAGCTTGACCTTGCAGACCCATTAGGTTGGCTTGCTTGATTGTAAAGCCATCTTTGAGCCAGAGTCTGTCCCTTGAGTCATAGAATCATAGAATGGTTTAGGTTGGAAGGGACCTCCAGTTCCACCCCCTTGCCATAGGCAGGGACACCTCCCTGCTGGAAGTAGTTCTTGTATTATCCAGAACAGCATAGGCTTGCTTCATTGTAAAGCCAGCTTTGAGCCAGAGTCTGTCCCTTGAGTTACAGAATCATAGAATGGATTAGGTTGGAAGGGACTTCAAGGATCATCCAGTTCCAACCCCCTGCCATAGACAGGGACACCTCCCACTGGAACAGGTTGCTCAAGGCCTCATCCAACCTGGCCTTGAACGCCTCCGGGAAGGGAGCCTCCACAACCTCCCTGGGCAACCTGTGCCAGTGTCTCACCACCCTCACTGGAAAGAACTTCTTCCTAACATCCAGTTTCAATCTCCCCTCTGCCACTTTAAACCCATTACCCCTGCCACTTTAAACCCATTACCCCTCATCCTGTCGTTACAAGACCTTGTCAATAGTCTCTCCCCAGCCTTCCTGTAGGTGCCCTTCAAATACTGGAAGGTCACTCCAAGGTCTCCTCACAGCCTTCTCTTCTCCAGGCTGAAGCGCCCCAACTCTTGTAGCCTGTCCTCATAGCAGAGTCCTTCTGCTCTCTTCTGTAGGGCAGCCTAGGCCATGTGGTTTATAGTCTAGCTTCACAAACCCCAGATTTAATGTTTTAATATCCCCAAGAGAACTGTCTTTTAGAGAAGAAAGAAAGAAAGATGCTGAGCCAAAATGTAAAGGTAAGAGGAATGAGATTTCCTCTCTGCCTATCTCCTCCTACCCCAAAGGAAGAAGTTTTGTGGTTTCAAATATTTTTTCTCTTATGCAATGGAAAGAAACATTGAACTGAGCTGTAGAGAGGAAAAATAAAAATCCTAGCTGGTGGCAGGCAGAGAAATATCTGTTTTGATAAAAATAAAGCACTTAGTTCTCACATTGGTAGTGCTCTTAATAGAATAAAAGAGGCAAAAAGTCATTTATTTGAAATGAAAGAAGAATTGAAACTTGCTTCTTAGAAAATAAAATACTTCAAGCTATCAAAAAATACTCTGGGGTTTGTTTTTTCAAGTACCTATAGGATAAAATGTATTTGTTTGAGAATGCTTCACCTTTGCTGCATTCATTTTGTTGTGGTATCACATCGTTGGAAGCTTTTGAGTTGGCTGCAAAGGGAAATAGAGTGTGCTTTGTGTGAAAATGCATGCCAGTTTTAGTAAGGAAAATACTCATTCATTACCTCCATTAATATATTTTTCAAAGCCTGTTTAGCTGATGACACATTAGAAAAGAATATTTAACACAACAGCCTTGTGCTGATGGTGTCTTTTCTTTCTTTCCTTTAATTCCAGCAACCAACAATCTAGATTGTAAGCTGCCCAGTGGAGAAGCAGGAATCATTTGGGACAGTATATGTTTTGCTTTCCTGCTGCTTCAAAGAAGAGTCTTCATGAGCTACTACTTCCTGCATGTTGTTGCAGATATAAAAGCTTCTCAGATCCTAGCATCCAGGTAACACAGAGTTCCAACCAGTGAAGTGAAACAGTTCAAATCTCTCCCTCAATACAGTGCTTGCTTTTTTATGATGGGCTGGACCACCTCTCCTGTGAGGAGAGGCTGAGGCAGTTGGGCCTGAACAGTTTGGAGAGGAGAAGTTTCTGAGGTGACCTTATTGTGACCTTTCAGTATCTTAAGGGAACCTACAAGAAAGCTGAGGAGGGACTTTTTAGGATGTCAGGTAATGATAGGACTGGGGGGGATGGAACAAAGCTAGAAGTGAGTAGATTCAGACCAGATGTTAGGAAGAGGTTCTTCACTATGAAGGTGGTGAGACCCTGGCATGGGTTGCCCAGGAAGGTGGTGGAACCCCCATCCCTGGAGGTTTTTAAGGCCAGGCTGTATGAGGCTGTAGGCAGACTGATCTAGTGGTAGGTGTCCCTGCCCATGGCAGGGGGGTTGGAACTGGATGGTCCTTGTGTTCCCTTCCAATCCTGACTGATTCTGTAATGGGTAGTGTCAAAACAATCCCTTACATTAAACAATCCATGCTAAATTCATAGCTGCAAACCCAACTCTGACAAAGCAAACAGTCAGAAAACAAATGAATTGAGAAGCTGGTAGAAGTATAGCCATTTTTTTCTGTGAAACACCATCTGCTGGCTCTCTGAGAGAGTCTTTTTGAGGGTCTTCAAAAGGAGAATGGCCAAGACATGTCATCTGAATATCCAAATCAATGAGCTGATTATATTTCTAATGAAACAGAGGTAGAAACTATATTCTTCTGGAACACTAGAAGCTTGCTCAAGGATTTGTGGCATTAGATTGAAAGCATTGTAGTATTCACAGGGTAAAAATGAAGCTGAAGCTATGCTTGTTATGGCTTTGGATAAAGTTGGTCTTTACTTACAGCTTCCTGTCGTTGTCTCTGGATAAAGCTGGTCTTTGCTTATAGCTTCCAGTCATGTCTCTGGATAAAGCTGGTCTTTGCTTACAGCTTCCAGTCATCACCTCTGGATAAAGCTGGTCTTTGCTTACAGCTTCCAGGGGGCTGAGGCAGAGGGACAAAGTGATTATAATGCTGAAATGACTGAAAAGACCAAAATCTGGAGGTGTGCAAGATAGGGACTCACCTGTGTTCTGTTCCTGAGGTCTGGAATCTGAATTCCTTGAAGAGCTACTTCAGCTTATAACTGAGTAGAGATCAGAACATTTGGCCCCAGATCTTGCAGTTATTGCCCATAAACAGATTAGTACTCTGCAGTAATTGATTATTGCTCTCAGGTTTTGGATTAGTTTGGGTTTATTCAGATGAGGTCAGATACAGAGGGAGTACACTTCTCTGTGGTGAGCTGGCAGAAGGGAAATTGAAAAACATTTAATATTTCTCCTCCCTTTTTTCCCCTTTCTTCCTTCCCCAATTCTGCCACAGGGGTGCTGAGCTTTTCCAGGCTACAATTGTCAAGGCTGTAAAGGCAAGAATTGAAGAGGAGAAAAAATCAATGGATCAACTGAAAAGACAGTATGTATTTAGTGTATTTTTGTGTCTATATACACAAGTGCACATGCATGTATTTTACTGACTGTTGATATTTATGTGGCCCCCTTCTGTTGCAGAAATGCTGATTAGGTTTTGAAGTATGACTTTGCAGTTCCCAAAAATCACTCTCTGGGCATTCAGAGATCTGAGTTAGTTTTATATTATGCATTTTTAAAGTCATCACTTTCAAAAAGACAACATGCTGCAAAACCTAAACTTTCCTTTGAACTTAGAATTACAAAGGTTGTAAGGCTAACATAAAAGAATTCAAGTGGAATGTGCTGACTTACCTCCTCCTCCTGTGTGCCTGAAATTGTGATGGAAACAGATGTTTCCTGTAAATCAAGAGAGAAAAAGTGAGCCCTCCTGAAGGATCTTCTAAAGCTTAAAAATCCAGTGCTGACAGGTTAAGATTAGCTTTTAATTATTCTACACCTGAGCATGATAGCAACAAGACCATATATTTTTATCTTTAAGAGGTGGTCTGTGTCTGTGCTGAATTTTCTCTCTATTAGAAGTCCAACTCGGCTGTAGGTTTGAGTTATTCTATTTTGTGCACTTGAATGCAGAGGTGCAGAGGAAGTAGGAGAGAAAAGCAAACTTTTTATCTCTTTCCTTTCACTAATTATCCTGCTCTCCTCTTAATTTGACTCTTTCCATGTCTCAGAAGAGTAGGATAGTCAAATGCAAATCACAGAATGACAGAAAGATAAGGGTTGGGAGATCATCTACTGCAACCCTCTTGCCAGAGCAGGTGCTACAGGAAATCATTGAGGCAGGTTTGGGATGACTCCAGAGATGAGACTCCACAGCTTCTCTGGGCAGCCTATTCCAGTGCTCTACCTTCTTCAAAGAAGCTCCTCCTCATGTTTAGCTGGAACTTCCTATGTTCAAGTTTGTGCCCACTACCTCTTGTCCTGTCACTGGGCTCCACTGAGTTACCCTATGGAGCTCATGAAAAGGGTGGGGAGGTTACTAACCAGAAGTGCTGTGTTACCCCTGAGGGTGCAAGTCTTAAAGGTTAGAAAAGGGGAAACAAGAAACAAGAACTAGGTTAATAAAACACAGAAATCAGGGAATCTGTGCTTAAAATCCACCCAAGTAGTCTGAATTCACTGTGGGCTATGGAATCTGGGGAACATCCTGACCCTACTGCAACAGTTGACAATACTTGACCATTATAAATGGATTTTGTTCTGTGTATCTGCATTCCTAGAAAGATTTCCTGGATGCCTGTTGCTTCTATTGAATTTGTGATTCCTCTTCTAGTGTATGAGTGCAAAACATATATGTTTACCTTTAGTGAATGTATTTGCATCAACTTAACTGACCTGAGGATCCTTCCTCTTTGTACAACTCACATCCTACTCTGTTGTGGGTTTTTCTGATGGTGCAGCCAGCCTGCTGCTAAAATACATGCAAAAAGCTTTCAAAGCTCCTCCACTGATATGCCTGAAAAGCTGTAGCTGCTTCCTAACATGATGTCAAATCCCAGTGCTGATCGCTTCTTCAGCACCTCCATGGCCAAAGGAGCATCATAAGGCTGCAGGGGTCATGCTCCCTGCTTGCACGCCTGGGGTTTCCTAACAGACTATATACTGGGCTGCTGCTGCTCTGTGCTAGAATCAAACCTATCCCAATTAACAGGACATCCCTGCTCTGGGAATCATTTTTTCCTGATAATTCTGCAGAGTTTAAGATCGAGGAGATCACATTGCTTGCAGTCCTGCTGTCATGGGTTTGGGCTGGGCTGGCCACTAGATGAGTGACAGATATTCTCTGTGAAGCTCTCTCCCTTCCCAAAGGGAAGAGAAAAGGAATAGCAGAGAGAGACTGATGGGCTGGGAACTAAACCAGCTTTAATAGAAACAATAGCAATAAAATGTAATAGATATTAATAGACACAAAGCAGTATTGAACTCAACCTCCTGATGGCGGTGGTGTCACCTCTGTCACCACTGATAGTGGGGGCAGGCACTGGGCAAGTCCCAGACTGGAGTCCGCGGTAGGTGGAGACCAGATTCAGGAGCTGGATTCTGGAACTGGATTCAGAAACTCATGGATTGGGATCAAAGGCAGAACAGTCCTCCTCACGTGCCAGTCTTTGAAGAAGAGGCTTGACCCTGGTAATCCCTCAGCTTGATTCTGAAGGTGACATCCATGGGTTGCAATCCCTTGTTGGTCAGTTCAGGGTTGTCTGTCCTGTTCACTCCTTCCTGCAAGTGCCACTTCTGGCTTCTTGCACCCTAATGCGGGCTGCAAGATGTTGCAGTGTCCTTGGTTTGCACAGGAGCAAGTCTAAGCCAGAGCCTTTCTGCAGCCCAGCCCTTGGCAGTAACTCTCTGCCATCAGTGCTCTCACTTCTAAGCAGCAGCCCCTGGCTGTGCAAACCTGCCCTGAACTTCAGAAACTCTCACTGAGCAGAGACTGAGCCGAGAAGTCCAATCCCTGAACAGAATTGTTCTTTTCTACCTCAAACCAGAACAAACTCCAAAACAAATCCATATTGTTCTGGAGACTGCCAGTTCTTACTTGCATAATGTCTGCCTTCATAGAGGGGGTGCTTGTTTTATTTCATTCACTAATGTGCACCAGTACCTCAGTACAGCTTAGACTGGTCAGGATGAAGACAACTGTCAGTACAGCTTTCTGACCAATGAAGTTGTCTTGTCTGGCACTGTAAATTCAGCAGCAGATGAATGATAGGGAAAGAAATCTCACCCAATAGTGAGCTGAGATGAAAGGGTTTTTACCTTCTCTACTGGGAAATGGACAGATTATGAAAGGATTTCAGTGCACTTTGATCAGTGAAATCAGTGAATCATTTGCTTCTAATCCTTTTACATAGAAAGACCTGTTGACTCCAGTTTCTTTTTAAATACCATTTATCAAACTGTGAGAGCAGAGACATCTTTCAAGACCAACTTGTGCCAACTTGACAAGATTGAAGGTTTTCTATGTGTGGACAAAAGTGAACCAGTTTCAGTCTTCTGTATTTCCAGATCTATGGGATAATTGATAGCCCAGGTGGTGGAGTTGTACAAATAGTGTAGGAACAACCACATCCCTGGTTCAGAGGAGCAGGTTCCAGGGAAACCACGGTGTTAGGAGGAAGTCCTCTTTTGTCAGAGCTTCATTTGCCGTGTGGTAGCTCCTGACAGCATTTCTATAACTTTGAAATGATGATAAAGTGGTTGAGGGGGAATAGGTAAAACCAAGCAACCCAGCTGCCACTGACCAATAAGTGACCATCTAGGCTTGATTCTTCCAGCCAGCCCCTTCAGAGCCTCTTGTGTTTAAGGGCAGGATTTGTGACAATGTGGAATGGATTATTTCCTTTAGGAGTGTCTGAGTGTGTATATGCATATGTCTAGCAGTTGGGTTTAGAGGTGGATCAAAAAGGGTGAAGAGATGAATCTAATAAGCTTCTTCCTTTTGCTAGAATGGATCGCATCAAAGCCAGGCAACAAAAATACAAGAAGGGTAAAGAGAGGATGTTAAGCATGACCCAGGACTCATCAGAGGGGCCAGAGATTCGGAATGCTTCTGAAGAAGATGATGAAGGTACCATTAGATTGTAATACCATAGTTACTGTTGATCACTAAGGACCTAATAGTTGGACAAGCCAGAAATTGCTCATTAAAACTGGCAGCATGTCACAAGGTTGTTAGTTGAATATCATGTTTGGAGCTTGATTCAGCTGAGAAACAGAAGACTTTTTTTTTACTGCAGGCAGGAGGGCTTAGATAAAATTATTTCCTTTGAGGTTACCTTTGGTTAACTCCATGCTGTTGGCAAAAAGCTGGAGAGCAGCAGGGGTTTGTTGTGACCAAAGTCATTATCTGTAAACCACAGCGTTACAAACAGGTAGCATCCACTTTTTTTTTACCCCAGCAACGTTTTCTGGATGCTGTGAGTTATTTTCAGTAGCTTGAGATGTTTGTATACTCTTAAATGTTGTTTAAAACATGGGAACAGCTAAAACGATACCGATCTAGCGTCTCAGTTCTGGCACTTGAGATCAGCACTTAGTGGATTTAAGTGTGGGTTGGGTTTTTTTTTGGAGCCTGAAATGTAAGGGGATTTGAGAAAAGGGAAATGATTTTTCTTCTTGAAATTGCAGTCAGCTGGGACTGTATGTTTTAAAACACAACCTTGAGCTTTTTAGCTGGCTTAGAGTAGAATGATGTTCTAACTGCTGCATAAACCAGAGTACTTCTGCTTAGTTGTCACGCCTTTGATGCCGTGTTCAGGAGATCTGACATCCCATGTGCTCCTGCCATTGTAGCTCTGGGGGAGAGAAATGAAAACAATGATTAATCAGTGTAAGAAACATGTTTCTCATTTGTGAAAAAGAAAATTGTAAGCATCTCTAATTTGTAAAATTAATATTTGGACGTATTTCATTTTAGGAGAAGCAGAGAAAGAGAAAGCCAAGGGCAAAAAAAAGCTGTGGTGGCGGCCTTGGGTTGATCATGCTTCCAGTAGGTTTTCTCAATCATCTTACAAATATGTGGATTTAACCCTTATATCCTTGACCAGAATGAAGGCATTCCCATGACCTGTTTGTTTTATGCCTGATTTTATGATTGTGACTTGATAGAAGGCTTGGGTTTGTTTTCTTTCAACAAACTGTTTCTACTTCCAAACCTTCAAGGAGTGACTTTGAACTACTGTGTGTTGGAAGCATTGAGAGCTCATGACACTCCAGGCATACTTAGGGAAATATCAGATCAGATAAATATGTGCCAAAAGAGTCTGTTTTGGCCTCAAAAGCCTCACCTCCCCCTCTACTGCACACAATATATGTGAAGGTGAAGGTTTGCCAATGCATGTTAGGATAGTCATCATTTCTTTTTCATAGGCACACATCATACATCTTTTTTATGGTCCATCAGTCACTCTGCTGTCAGCTGCAGAAATCTGAGTGCCATAGCATGGCAACACCACTGTTCCCAGGACTAGGTTGTGCAGAGCCCAGCTGAGTCTATCTGCTCACACTCCAGTGCACTGTTGATGCCAGTTGTTTGGTTATTTCAGATTTGGGGTGTGTTAATCAGAAAGCAAAAATATATTCAGCCTTGAGCACAAAAAGTACCAGCCTGTATCACAGAATCATGTGGAGTCACAGAATTGTCAGGCCTGGAAGGGACCCCAAGGATCATCTAGTTCTAACCCTCCTACCATGGGCAGGGACACTCACCACTGGATCAGGCTGCCCAGAGCCACATCCAGCCTGACCTTAAAAACCTCCAGGGATGGGGCTTCCACCACCTCCCTGGGCAACCTGTTCCAGGGTCTCACCACCTTCATGGTGAAGAACTTCTTCTAATATCTAATCTAAATCTCCCCTCCTCTAGCTTGGATCCCTCCTAGTCCTATCATAGAACCATAGAATCAAGCAGGTTGGAAGATACCTCCAAGATCATCCAGGCCAACCTAGCACCCAGCCCTAGCCAGTCAACCAGACCATGGCACTAAGTGCCTTTTTTGAACACCTGCAGGGACAGTGACTCCACCACCTCCCTGGGCAGCCCGTTCCAATGCCAATCACTCTCTCTGCCAACAACTTCCTCCTAACATCCAGCCTAGACCTCCACTGGCACAACTTGAGATTGTGTCCCCTTGTTCTGTTGCTGCTTGCCTGGCAAAAGAGACCAACCCCACCTGGCTACAGCCTCCCTTCAGGTAGTTGTAGACAGCAATGAGGTCTGCCCTGAGCCTCCTCTTCTGCAGGCTGCACACCCCCAGCTCCCTCAGCCTCTCCTCATAGGGCTGTGTTCCAGGCCCCTCATCACCTTTTTTGCCCTTCTCTGGACACATTTCCAGTATCTAAAAATCTCTCTTAATTTCACTGCCTGACCTCCTAAATACTCCCTCTCAAGCTTTCTTGTAGCTTCCTTGTAGCAACAATAAGGTCTTCTCAGAGCCTTCTCTTCTGCAGTCTGAACAGCCCCAACTCTCTCAGCCTTTCCTTACAGCAGAGGTGCTCCAGACCTCTGCTCAGCCTTGTTGCCCTTTGCAACATTATGCTATTGTAATGTCTGTAGCCCAATCCAGGCTTACAGTGCAATACTATCCTACATTATGGATTGGATAAACCAAGCAAATTAAGTAGACTGTAAACTCAAATCACCTATCCTTCTTTGTTGAAGGAAATCATATATGAGCTATTGAAAATCCACTGGAGATTAAAGAAAACCAAACATTCAAGTGTAAAGCATTGATCAGAGCTAAATACGGATGTCTACATTGTACTTGATCATTTCATTTAAGAGTTACTCTAAGTTATACTTCTACACATCTACACAGTGCTTCATTTACCATTTATAACTCCAGCATATATATATATATATATATAGCCACTTAACAAAATTCCATAGGCTTATTTCTATCAAGTCACAAATAACCTGTGCCTCTGGTTTATGTTTTCTAAAGGGCACACTGCCACTTTAGAGAGACCTATCCCTTTTCAAAAGTCTTAGCAAAAATAAACCTCTTGCCCTGTAATTTCATTACAATTGAAACAGCTCAAAACTATAATTTGCAAGCTTCTGCTGTTGAATTGCAAACTGTTGAAGGAATGGGATAGGGTCTCTTATTTATTCACTACTGGTTCTGGAATAAGAACTGTTCAAAGAGAGGCACTGACTCTGGCTTTTATTTATTTCACCCTCATTATTTAATATTCTCTGTGGCAACCTGCTTTTTGTTATTTAAACAGTAAGAATTCCTGAAATGATTGGCTGTAGTAATGCAAAACCTTGTGGGAAACATCATAGACCCTGATTGTGCCAACAGAGGTTGCCTGCCAGGCTCTCTGAAACGTGGCACTGGCAGTAGGTGTTCCTGGGCATGCAAACTAGGAATAGATTGGTATTCCCCCATCTATCCATGTTGGAACACTGGGCTGTCGCTGCAGCATTCTGCTGTTCCTCTTCATCAGTGGGTTTGTGGCTGTGGCAGTGTAAATGTTTCTATTGAAGTTGCTCAAGCTTGAAGTTTTGTGCCAATTCTGATGTTTGGTTTAGATTTCCACTGTTTTTCTTTTGTACCACTTGTAATAATTTTGTTGTGCAGAGAGAGATCTGATTTTGTACATCGCAGGAATTAAAACACAATCATTGCATTTGGGTCTGAGCAGAACAGATGGGAAACATCAGTGAGGCTTTCACAGGATCTTTGAGGCTGGAAAAGATTTCTGAGGTCATTGAGTCCAGCCTATAACCTAACACCAGGACATCAGCTAAACCATGCCACCGAGTGCCACATCCAATCTTTTCTTAAACACCTCCAGGGATGGGGACCTCACCACCTCCCTGGGCAGTCCCTGCCAGTGCCTACTCACCCTTCCTATGAGGAAGTGCTTCCTGATACCCAACCTAAACCTTCCCTGGCACAGCTCCTGGCCATGCCCTCTTGTCCTGTCACAAGTTGCCTGGGAGAAGGACCCAACCCCCACCTTACTACAACTTCCCTTCATGTAGTTGTAGAGAGTGATAAGGTCTCCTCTAAGTCTCGTCTTCTCCAGGCTGAACAACCCTGGCTCCCTCAGCCCCTTCCTGTGAGACTTTCCCTCCAGTCCCCTCACCAGTCTTGCTCTCCTCATGGACACTGACTCACACTCCCTTACAAGGAGATAGGGCTCCTCCTGTGTGCGTGGATTACTCATGGATCCTCACAAGGATCAGCAGAAGTTAGGGCCACCTGCTTTAAGGTTCTCCTGGGCCACAAAGGTGGGTAAGATGTAGCACAGAAGATAGTGCTCTTAGCTCTCCTGGAGAACTCTTTCCCTCTGGGTAAAAGCATATGAGATTATGTTGACTTCTCCTGCATGGTTCCCACCCCTGCCCTCTCCATCTCACCCCACAAGAAAACCTGAAGGTCCCTTTTCTCAGTAGGAGAACATCCCATTTTGCAGCAGGAGAGGGGTCCCCCAATTCCAGTCTGCTCAGGAATCATCTTACTACTAAAATTCAGTCTCTTTAGTAATCCCTGTAGGGATTCTTATTCTACTTTGCTGTGCATTATTGCTATTCAATCATACCTCCCTCTTTAGCTGTACAAGAGACAGAACAGCTATGTTATAGTGTCCCCTCAGTCACACTTGAACTTAAGACTTTTAGAGGGAGATCAGTGTAGACTTGTCCAGGTGCTCAAAGTCTGACCAGGTGCTACTCTGAGCCTGTGGAGAGCTGCACCGTAGCAGAGGCTTCCCCTTGATGTCAGACCTTATCCTGCTGATCTCTTTCTGTTCCTGACTGCAAGATTCCTTTTTATGAAGGGGAATTGCAGAATACTGTCTCTTAAAATACATGAATCTCTTTAATGCATTGAAATGGACATTCTTAGAAGGGCCTGTAATTCATTTAGAATAACAGAATCACTGAGTTTGCTTCATCCAAGACACTTCCAAACTTTCTTTTCATAAAGTCAGTTTAGTTGGCATAGACTTTTAAAATCATCAAGGCCAACCACTGACCACCAACTCTACCATTAAACCATGTCCCTAAGCAGCACCACATCTTTTAAACCCCTCCAGAGATGGTGACCACACCACTGCCCAGGACTGCTTGTTGCAGGACTTGATAACTCTCTCAGGGATGACTTTTTTCCCTAATAACCAACCTAAACCTCCCCTGCTTCAACATGAGGCCATTCCTGTTTGTGCTATTGCTTGTAACTTGTAAGAAGAGCCATTCCCACCACACCCCAGCCTCTTTTCAGGTAGTTACAGAGCTTGAGAAGGTCTCCCCTCAACTTCTTTTTCTCCAGACTAAACAAACCCAGTTCCCACAGGTGCTCCTTACAAGACCTGTTCTCCAGGCTCTTCACCAGCTTCACTGCCTTTCTTTGGACACGCTCCAGCACCTCAGTAGTGAAGAGCACAAAGATGAATCCAGGATTTGAGATGTGGCCTCACCAGAGTACAGGGGGATGATCACTTCCATAGTCCTGCTGGCTAGATGATTTCTCATCTACATGCCAGGATGCTGTTGGCCTTCTTGATCTCCATTCAGCAAATTAAAGGTGCTGGAGTGGACGCTGTCCATTTGCAGGGTGTTCATTGATGTTAAAAGTCATAACTAGGCACATGAGGGAATTGAAAAGATTGTGATCCAGTGGACTAAATATCACAGTCTGCTTGCCCTGACGTGTCTGTGGTAGTTATGTGTGGTCATCTGTGTGGGAATCAAGGTATGATTGAACCAGAGCTATTGTTCTTTTTTCCAGCAACCTATAATGAGGGTTAAACAGCATTTTCAGTGTGTGTATTGCTCCACGTATCCAGATTGTCTGACTTTCCATCTCAGTAACTGTTCCTTAAAATATTTCAGCTTAAATGTGGAAATTCTTTCCTGTTTTTTTCACTGCTGGTTGTAATGCTGTGATTTTGATTTTTTTTTCCCCCCCTCTTGCTCATGACCTTATTTTTTCATTACTTCTGTTGCCCTTGTTCGTTCCTGTAGGCCTATTTGCCACCTGAGGGAAAAAAAAAGGCAAAGCAAACCAAAACCAACCACCACATTGCTTCTGTTCAAGGATATAAGGCCTAGCTTATTCACTGTGCATCTTGACTGTATCAAGGCTTCAGAAATTTTCTGAATCCATGGGCAAAACCAAAAATCTATTTAAAAAAAAACACAATTGAAACTCATTTGTGATGATGATGTTGGTAGAAGCCAAGTGAGTTGTTTTAAACAAACCCAGGTTTTCCATTGCCTCATCAAAGCAAATGGCTGAAGAACATTTTGAGTGATGATTGATACCATCCCATCCCATAACAGATGCCTCAGCATTTGGAAGAGAAGTTCTGTGTTTTTTGTCCAGTGTAAAGTCATTTACTTGCCTGCTGGGCTCTTTTTCTTTTACTCCCTCAAATAACCACCAGTTCCAAATTGATTTAGACTTAACTGCCATTTTTCCCCCCTAAAGAACCTAATGACTTCATAGAGCCTCACAGAATCACGGAATCAGTCAGGGATGGAAGGGACCACAAGGGTCATTGAGTTCCACCCCCCTTGCCATGGGCAGGGACACCCTACTCTAGACCAGGTTGGCCAGAGCCTCATCCAGCCTGGCCTTAAACACTTCCAGGGACAGGGCCTCAACCACCTCCCTGGGCAACCCATTCCAGGCTCTCACCACTCTCATGGTGAAGAACTTCCTCCTCAGTCTTTTTTTCTTTACATTTTCTTCTCCTGGTGATGTTTTCCTCAGTTCTTGTGTAGTTCTCATTCATGCCCAAAGTGTTACAGACTGATCTAGGGTAGGGTGTCCCTGCCCATGGCAGGGGGGTTGGAACTAGATGATCCTTGTGGTCCCTTCCAACCCTGACTGATTCTATGATTCTGTGATATCCAATAAATTGACTAAGACCTTTCCATCTCTTGCTGTTTCTCTGTTCTCACCACTCCTGGTTATGAGTTTTGAAATGACTTGACTGGCTGTTCATAGGTCTTGAGGCAGTTGAGAGCTGAACTTTTCCCAAAAAAATAAGAAAATATTTTGTTTCACTTAGTGGTCAGAAGTGGAAATTATTATTTGTTTGAGACGGATAGTGAAGAGGAAGAAGAAGAGGAGAAAAAAGAAGAGGAAGAGCCTCGGAAAAAGTCTGCGTTTCAGGTACTGGATGATAATTTGCTTTCTGTTGACACCTGGGGAAAACAAAGAAGTAGGCTCCTCATAACACAGACACCTGGTAAAGCAACATCTAAAGCAGACCTGAGAAGTATATTAAATGGAATTTCTTGCCAGTTTAAAATGTGCTGATCTGGTTTAAGCAAAGTCACATTCCTGTGTGATGGTTTGGGTGTTATTCACCCCCCCATTCTCATGAAATCACCCAGACTAGATTCAGCCCAGCTGAAAACTAGAATGAAGCTTTGTATTTACAGCTTAGCATAATATACAGGCAGCTATTTACAATCTATACAGATATATACAGGAACATACAAGTTACAAAGGAAATGCAGCTTTATATTTACAGCTTAGCACAATATGCAAGCAGGTATTTGCAAGATACACAGCTACAGACAGAAAGAGACAAGTTACAAAGGCAATACAGCTTCATATTTACAGCTTAGCACAATATGCAAGCAGGTATTTACAACCTATACAGCTACAGACAGAGACAAGTTACAAAGGTAATACAGCTTCATATTTACAGCTTAGCACAATATGCAAGCAGGTATTTACAACCTATACAGCTACAGACAGACAGAGACAAGTTACAAAGGTAATACAGCTTCATATTTACAGCTTAGCACAATACACAAGCAGGTATTTACAATCTATACAGATATATACAGAAACATACAAGTTTAAAAGATAATACAGCTTTGTTTTTACAGCTTAGCACAATATGCAAGCAGGTATTTACAACCTATACAGGTACAGACAGAAAGAGACAAGTTACAAAGGTAATACAGCTTTATATTTACAGCTTAGCACAATATGCATGCAGGTATTTACAACCAATACAGCTACAGACAGAAAGAGACAAGTTACAAAGGTAATACAGCTTCATATTTACAGCTTAGCACAATATGCAAGCAGGTATTTGCAAGATATACAGCTACAGACAGAAAGAGACAAGTTACAAAGGTAATACAGCTTTATATTTACAGCTTAGCACAATATGCATGCAGGTATTTACAACCTATACAGCTACAGACAGAAAGAGACAAGTTACAAAGGTAATACAGCTTCGTATTTACAGCTTAGCACAATATGCAAGCAGGTATTTGCAATATCTACAGCTATGTGCAGAAAGAGACAAGTTACAAAGGTAATACAGAAACACAGCACCCCTGCTAGAAAGCAGAATTCCCAGGAGGGCCTCCCAGCCACCCTTCCACCTTCTCCCCACCCCTCTACCTTATCCCAGACTTTGCCTTATGTTCAAGGTAAACTGGGAGAATCAGCCAGGGGGTTAGGAAGCAGAAGGATTAGTTAGACAGTTAGGGAGAGAAGGGAGGCAGTCAGAGCCAGGGAGAGCAATTCTGTTATGTATATGTATGTTCTTGTTTTTATACATCTCAGCAAGCCTATGAGTGAAGTATACATCACCATTGTTTCCTTTTCACAGCCTATAATGTGATTATTCTCACTAAAATATTCCAGCTAGCTTCAAACTAGCACATCCTGCAGGAACTGTAGTAAAATCTTACCGTCATTCACTTACACTTGAGGAAAGCAAAAATACAAACCCAGAAGTTAAGATCTTGAGCTTAACTTTTTCTGCATTGCAATAAAGGCAAGTGGGGAAGCTGACTTACCTCTGGCACTGCTTTATAATGCTTCAGAGGTTTAGAGTAGATCTTATCATTCCATAAAGGAATTAGTGACTTTTCATGGAAAAGAACACATATTGAATAAATAATGTGGCTTTTTCTTACAGAGCTTTATTAGATCTGTAATATTATAATATAAGATTATAATTATAAGATTAGAAGATTTTTATATAGATCTTTTTATTATAGTTCTTAGTGGACCAGAGTAATATATCCTAAGGTTGAGCTTAGCAGTTCAAATTACAAAAGGAGACCACATCACTTTCTCTCCTTTTTATTTTGTTCCTCAGGATAACATTAATTTATTAATTTGAATTTTAAGTGAGAGGTTGTGTTGAAGGAAGAGAATATTGTAATGTTAAAAGCTGAAGCTTCCTAGCTGGCCTTCTAGGTACAGACTGGTTGATGCTAGACAGTGCCAGGTATTGAATCCACTGGCTTAAATGAAGAACTGGGGTGAGGAAGTTAGTGAAATGCTCATGTATTGCTTTAATCTTCATTAGATCAAAGTTTTGGTTGTTGAAGAAACACCACAGGATGATTTTCAATCTGTAACTTTAAAAGCTTAAAAGAAAGAGTTGCTGCTTGAATACTCAGTTCAAGGAGCAAGCTCAGAGCAGTGCAGAACTATCTCATTACTGAAAGCCCAGCTCAAGCAAGAGCAAGAAGCTGCCTCCTTGCTCTTCCTTTCCATATGCCAGTAGCTCCCCAGGTGACATTACTGAATTACAAGAAGTAATACTTTCTTTATTTCACTGACACCATGTGCCTGTCGTTTATATCTTTACATGACATTGCCAACTGATAACATTTGTTAAAGTGCCTGTGTGGTAATGACACAGAAAGATTTATTTCCTGACCTTAAACAAGACAAAATGAACCTCAGTGAAAAATAATGTTCAAAGTAAATTTTATCTTCTACTTTTTAGGCTGAATTTTTAAAACAGATTTTGCAATTTAACTCACCTAGGAGCCTAAAAACGACTTGGGAATTCCTAGGTCATTTTTCTTTCTGGGCTTCCATGCAGGCATAGAGGAAAGTTTGCATTCTTGTTTCTTGTTGATTGGTTGTAAGTGGCGGCAGCATTTTGTTCAGATGTGCTGAGATTTTAGAGTTCTAAACTTGAGGTCAGAAGCTTAGAAGATTCTTTCCTTTACTCTGGGTTATTGCAGGGGGCGGGTGGGTCTCTTTGTTTGTTTGTTGCTTTGGTTTGATTTGGGTCTTTAGGGGGGGTGATTTGGGGGGTTTTGTCTTTTCTTTCTTTCTTCCTCTCTTTTCCTTCCTTCCTTCCTGCCTTCCTTCCTCCTTTCTTTCTCCCTTTCTTTCTCTCTCTTTCATTTCCTTCCTTCCTTCCTTCCTTCCTTCCTTCCTTCCTTCCTTCCTTCCTTCCTTCCTTCCTTCCTTCCTTCCTTCCTTCCTTCCTTCCTTCCTTCCTTCCTTCCTTCCTTCCTTCCTTCCTTCCTTCCTTCCTTCCTTCCTTCCTTCCTTTCCTTCCTTCCTTCCTTCCTTCCTTCCTTCCTTCCTTCCTTCCTTCCTTCCTTCCTTCCTTCCTTCCTTCCTTCCTTCCTTCCTTCCTTCCTTCCTTCCTTCCTTCCTTCCTTCCTTCCTTCCTTCCTTCCTTCCTTCCTTCCTTCCTTCCTTCCTTCCTTCCTTCCTTCCTTCCTTCCTTCCTTCCTTCCTTCCTCCCTCCCTCCCTCCCTCCCTCCCTTCCTCCCTCCCTCCCTTCCTCCCTCCCTTCCTCCCTCCCTTCCTCCCTCCCTTCCTCCCTCCCTTCCTCCCTCCCTTCCTCCCTCCCTTCCTTCCTCCCTCCCTCCCTCCCTCCCTCCCTCCCTCCCTCCCTCCCTCCCTCCCTCCCTCCCTCCCTCCCTCCCTCCCTCCCTCCCTCCCTCCCTCCCTCCCTCTCTCTTTCTTCTTTTTTTCTCTCTTTCTTCCTTTCTTCCTCCCTTTTCTTTCCTTTCCTTCCTTCCTTCCTCTCTTTTCCTTCCTGCCTTCCTTCCTCCTTTCTTTCTCCCTTTCTCTCTCTTTCTCCCTTTCATTTCCTTCCTTCCTTCCTTCCTTCCTTCCTTCCTTCCTTCCTTCCTTCCTTCCTTCCTTCCTTCCTTCCTTCCTTCCTTCCTTCCACCTTTCTTTCTCTCTTTTTCTCTCTTTCTTTTCCTCCCTTCCTTCCTTCTTTTGCTTTTTAGAGTTAAGTCCTGAAACTACTCATCTGAGGATGGAGGATTTGGTCTCTCTCTCACAGTTCTGGTCAGAGGTTCTGTATAGGTTGCCAGTTCTGCAATATGCACAGCCTTGAAGATGTTTGATGGCTTTATGTAGGCGAGGAGTGGTGTGGAACAGAACATTGGTTGTGCTTGTGAAAAGCTTGATCAGCTTTTAGTCTTCAAACCTTATTCACCTCCCAGCTGCATCTACGTGGTCTTACTAAAAGTGCTAGCACAGTAATGTTTGTGCTAGAGCCTGCTGAAGAATTGGGGTTAATTGTTGATCTTTCTCTTTGTGGAAGTTGTGTGCAGTGGTCACTTCAAGGGTTAAACTGGAGATGTGTATTTATTAGAGAGTGAAGGCAGTTGAGAATCTTCTTAATGACATTGTGAGCATCACAAGTGATCTTTGTTCATATTGAAGTCTGAATCTAAACTCAATGTAATCCAGATACAGTTATTCTGTAGGTACTTGTTAATAATACTTTCTTGTTTTCTACTAACTGCTCTTGCTTTGTTCTTCTTTATAGAGAGCTATTGGGAAATTTGCTTCAGCCATTTTAGCCTTGCCAAAGTCTGTCATTAAATTACCCAAAACCATTCTTCAGTATTTAATCAAAGCAGGAAAGGTACTTGATGTTTTGTGAGTGACCCATCCCATAGCTCCTGTCCTTGTCTGCATTTTCCTCTTACTTGAATGATTGACAAAAAATAATGACAGCTAAAGCTTTATTCCTAGTAAATGAGTAGCAACATTGCAAATAAAAAAGTTTTATACTTTTGGAGTGGTCAAGACACAGGAAGTGTGTTTTAAAGTGCTCCCCTGGAGAGAAAGTGCAGACTCAAATTCTCATTTTCTTCTGATGCTGTACAAGATGCTTGTGTCAATTTGCATGCATCTTATGGACACCATGGTAATTGACCTCAGAGAGCTGGTAAATGCTTTGTGAAACACACATTCTGCTCCAGACTTCCTTTTAGGTCTCTGCTGTTCATCACTATAAAGAGATTCATTCATAGAATCACAGAATATATCTGGTTGGAAGAGACCTCAAAGATCATCCAGTCCAAGCACTCAAGGGTCATCATTAAATCATGTCCCTAAGTGCTGGGTCCACACGGTGCTTGAGAACAACTCCAGGGATGCTGACTCCACCACTGCCCTGGGCAGACAATTCCAGTCTTTGGTAACCCTTTCAGGGAAGAAATATTTCCTAACATCCAGCCTGAACCTCCTCTGGCACAACTTGAAATCATTTTTCTAGTCCTGTTGTTGCCACCAAGGAGCAGAGGCTGCCCCCTCCTCGCCCCCAACCTCCCTTCAGGTAGTTGTAGAGAGCAGTGAGGTGCACTTCTCAGCCTCCTCCAGACTGAACTCTTCATAGACCGTGTGCTCCAGGCCCTTCACAAGCCTCACTGCCCTTCTCTGGACCTCTACTCCTCTACAGCACCTCAATGTCCTTTCGATAGCAAGGCACTCAGAACTGAACACAATACTCGAGGTGTGGGCTCATTGCTCTTGTCCTTCTTGAATACATTTAGCATTTCATACTGCTGTATCACTTCACACTCCATATATAACATGGTATTTGTAAAGAGAGAGTGTTAGCTTGAGTGTACCAGCTCCAGCACCTAAAAAATGCTACATGTGAAGTTCATCCATGGGTAAAAACTTAAAGTAGTATGTATCATATGTATGCATCCAGTCAGCTCTTAAAAAATCCACTGCAGAAGTTCATTAATCAAGTTCCCTTTCTTCATTCTAATCTTCTACCCTCTTCCAAGTCTGCCTTTTAGCTATATTTTTTTATTCACACCCTGACTGTGGCTAGGTTACATTTTCTCAGCTAACTGTTTAATAACAGATACTGAAAATGTCTGATTTAGACTAGATTTAAGGAAGATTTTTTTATGCCAAGGGTGGTAAAACTCTGGGCCAGGTTATCCAGAGTAGATGCTCCATCCCTGGAACCATTCAAATTGATGCTGGATGGGATGTTCTGAGCAACCCAATCTACTTGCAGATGTCCCCTGCTCAGTGCAGGGGAGGTGGATTAGATGACCTTTAAAGGTCTCTTCCAGTAAAACCAGCTTATAATTCTATGATTCTGTGATTCAGTAAGTAGCACTACATCAGTTCAACATCATTTCAACATGCCCCTGGACCACCTTCATTAGAAGACACCTGCTACAAAGCAAAGAGGAACCAGTGTGTCTGATCACACACATTTCCTCATGTAATGCTTGCTGTGAAATGAGAGTAAATGTACAGACCTTGAGAGATTTCCCCTTCATTCTTGTACACAGTCACAAAACAGAACAAAGCAATTTTTGGCCTTTTAAATTCATTTAAAATCACCTTAACAGCTGTAAAAAAAAATATGGGTTAATGTTCCAAAGCAATTTGTGCATATACATTTTCAACCCAGACATAAACTGAGCAGAAATGTTGTCACTGCCTCCAGCTTCACTGAGACACATGTGTGTTCTTGTCGTTGCTTGCATGTTTGTCTTGTGAATTAAAAGAGATGGTTTGTTCCTGTGCTTTGTTTTCACTCTCCTGCCTGCAGCCATGGCCTTCCCTGTCTCTATTCCCAGCTATCCTTGTGTAGAAAGAGAAGACAATGCAGTGGCAATTAAAGACGATGCCCATTTCTCAGTGAAAGCCATAAGAGGAACAAAAGCTCAGCTTATGTCCCAGAGAGCTGTGGAGAAGATACACTTACCTTACTTTCTGGTATTCACATTTTAGATGGGATAGGAGAAAAAATTAGATGAGTGTTACTGCTTTTTGTGGTAACCTTTCTTCACAGCCTTCCTTCTCTTCCCTCCCCTCCCCCCCCCCCCCCCCTTCCCTTCCCTTCCCTTCCCTTCCCTTCTCTTCCCTTCCCTTCCCTTCCCTTCCCTTCCCTTCCCTTCCCTTCCCTTCCCTTCCCTTCCCTTCCCTTCCCTTCCCTTCCCTTCCCTTCCCTTCCCTTCCCTTCTCCTCCCTTCCCCTCCCTTCCTTCCTTCCCCCCCCCCTTCCTTCCTTCCCTCCTCCTTCCTTCCTTCACCTCCCTTCTCGCCCTTCCTCCCTCTCCTCCTTCCCCTCCCCCCCCTTCCTTGCTGCCTTCCTCCCTCCCTCTGCTATGGCATTCATAAATATGTTGAGCCAGTTGAGGCAGTTTCCAAGCTCCACATAGTCATACAGGTCAACAGACTTGATCTGAGTGAGTGCTGTAAGCAGGATTTGGCCCCAATAAAATCCTCTTGATCTGCAGGTAAGTATCACTGTCTTCACTTCCCAACTAGAAAAACAGTATCAGAAGGATCCCTAAGTGACTTACCAAGAACAACAAAAGGAGACTGTCAAAATCAGGATGAAATTGGAGAAATTCCTCACTGCCAAGTTTGGGATTTTGCTGTCAACTGAGAGAGAAAAAGCCAACCTGAAGGATGAGAAGTGTGGAAGCAGGAATACCTGCACTGAGATAGGAACACATCTTTGGATGCCTTTAGTTAAGTTGACTCCAGCAAATTCTCTTCAAGTTTCCAGTACTCTGCATCTTGCCTATAGAATGATGAAGTAGAAACACTGAGTTAAGCGGAGAGCTTCAGGTGAAGTAGCCTGTATGCACAACAGGCTATTATTTCCCTGAGTTCAGAGCATGAATTTTTGTGGGTTCTAGTGAAAGTTGGTTCACCCACAGTGTTTTCACATTTGGTTTCATGCTTGCAAAAATAGCACATGAAAACTCAGCAAATCTGCAAGGGAGGTGTTTGATTTGGGATTCAAAAGTATTTCCTTACCCCTGCAGATCTGAATGTGTTTAATCAAACTGTGTAGTCCTGCCTGTGGCTTGTTCTGTGACTCTCAAAACGTGATGAACCTTGAAATGAATGAGTTTGTTCCTTCCAGTTTGTTTATCAGGCCTGGATCACTGACCCTAAAACAGCGCTCCGGCAGAGGCGCAAAGAGAAGAAGAGCTTTGGCAAAGAGGAGAGGCGAAGGCGAAAGGGGTCTGGGGACGGTAGGTAGACCTCTGTGTTGACTAGAACCCTGGTAGTGAAAGGCAGCTGAGCTTTAGAAGGCAAGTTCTGGCCAAGAACTGGAAAAAATGCCTGCTGTCTCTCCATGCCTCAGCCCATAGCCATAGTTACAAAGGCCTACAGTGATAGGACAGGGAGCAACAGCTTCAAACTAGAGAAGAGCAGATTTAGATTGGAAATTAGGAACAAGTTATTTACTATGAGGGTGATGGAACACTGAAACAGTTTGCCCAGGGAGGTGGCTGGGGTCCCATCCCTGGAGATATTCAAGGTGAGGCTGGACAGGGCTCTGGGCAGCCTGATCTGGATGAGGATGTCCCTGCTAACTGCAGAAGGGGTTGGACTAGATGGAGGTCACTTCACTTGGATTTGCTCGGTTAGAGGCAGAGAACAGCAAAGCACAGCAAAAGCTGATCTTGAAAATGCCAGAACAATTACAGGAGAGGTGTGGTCATCCATGAACACCTTCACTGACAGGGGGGTCCCCTTACCTAAGTGCCTTAGAAATGGGAATGTGCCCACTGGTGGTGGGTGAGGAACCATTCACTGCTGCTTAGTAACAGCATTTCTAACTTGCATGCCACTTAGACCCCCAGTTCTATAGGTATAACACTCACTGCTGTTTTCAATAGGTGGTACTGATGCAGACTGTGAAGACAGTGAAGAGGAACCAGTCAAGAAGAAATCTGATGGACCAGGTATGAAGGCAGAAGGAGGATTTGTCTGCTCTTGCAATGCAGTTGTGACTGGTATCGTAGCACAGAGACAGCCTTACAGCGAGCCCAGACTTGCATAAAAGCCACAAACTCAACTCTTAACCTGTGTAGTGAGAACTTCGTAACTGCTTTCAGGTTTACAAGTCCTGAGAATAGGAACTTCTGCTCCTGGAGCTTCAGCAGCTACCTTTGTTCTCTGCAGACATTAGTAAACATAACTGCAAGTTCAGATTTGGTAACTTTACATTTTAGTGACAGAACAATTTACACCTTAGCTCAGGTTTCACTCCAGCTTGCATACAGCCCTGTGTGAAACTCTCCATGGATTTGAATGTCTGAAATGTCATTATTAGCACAAAGACTTTGTGTTTTTTGGTGTATTTTAGCAAGCTTGGGACAATACTTTTGTCTGATACTCACACATTCAGCAAGGTGAAGTAATCTCCTCTATAAAATGAGATTTTCCTGATCATAAATGTTCCCATTCATCATCATCACCATTGATGATATGAACCTGGGAGGGATGGCTGACACCTGGAGGCTGTGCTGCCATCCAGTGAGATCTGGACAGGCTGGAGAGCTGGGCAAAGGCAAACTTCATGAAATTCAAAGAGGACAAGTATAGAGTCATGCATCTAAGGAGAAATAACAGCAGGCACCAGTACAGGGTAGAGGTTGCCCTGCTGGAAAGCAGCTCCATGGAGAAAGACCTTGGAGTGAGTGCTGGTGGACAGCAAGTTCTGCATGGGCCAGCAATGTGCCCTTGTGGCCAAAAGGGCTAATGGTGTCCTGGGTGCATTAAGAAAAGTGTGTCCAGGAGCTCTGGGGAGGTTCTCCTCCCCCTCTACTCTGCTCTGGTGAGTCCACAACTGGAAAAGTTCTTCACCATGAGGGTGGTGAGACACTGGAACGGGTTGCCCAGAGAGGTGGTGGAGGTCCCCTCCCTGGAAGTTTTTAAGGTCAGGCTTGATGTGTGTCTGGGCAACTTGATCCTCTGTAACAAGGGGGTTGGAACTAGATGATCCTTGAGGTCCCTTCCAGCCCTGGAAATTCTATAAAGGTCTTTTCCAACCGAAACAGCTCTATCATTCTAGAAAGAGCAAACCTGTGCTCCTTAAAGTTTTGCATGCCATCTTGTGGTACAGCTAAGAAGTGAGGGTAAGGAAAGCATCATGCTTTTAACTCATAGGTTGGCTTCTTAGTATCTACTCCAAGCTTTATGTGCTTGCATGGTGGGTGATTATTGACAATGTTCTGTTATTTCCTAGGCTGGTTCATCCACAACTAATCCTTATAGCTATAGCAACAACTAATCTTTATAGCTACAGTAACACTGCTGACACAGTGATGGCCAACTCTGAAGCTAGCTAAATGGAAGGAAATTGTAAGAACTGTGGAGGGATGTGGGTGTTTGTGAGCAGAATGAAAGTAAGCTTAAAGTCCTGTGTTTGGGGTGAGAAATGCAGTTGCTAGTGCTAAAGGAACTAGTGAAATGAGAAATTAACTTGAGACAGCTGCATCTCAAATGAAGCAACTCACCTTAATCATGGCCCACTGGACGTTGGTTGGCAAAATGCTGCAAGAACAAAAGAGTCATAGAATGGTTTGGACTGGAAGGGACCTTAAGGGTCATCTAGTTGCAACCTGCCTGCCATGGGCAGGGACACTTTCCACTTTGCACCTTCCACCAAGCCAGGTTGCTCACAGCCCCATCCAACCCAGCACTGTACACTTCAAGGTGGGGATCAGGCACAGCCTGTCTGGCTAACCTGTTCCAGTGTCTCACCACCTTCATAGTGTAGAATTTCTTCCTCATAGCTAATCTAAACCAACATCCTTTTAGTTTGAAACTGTTACCCTCATGCTATCACTACACTGCCTGATAAAGTATCCCTCCTTAGCTTTGCTGTAGGCCCCCTTTAAGTACTAAAAAGACACAAGAAGGTCTCCCTGGAGTCTTCTCTCTTCCAGACTGAACAACCCTGACTCTTTCAGTCTGTCCTCACAGCAGAGGACTTCCAGCTCTCATATCATTTCCATGGCCTTCTCTAGGCACTGCTCCAACAGGTCCACGTTTCTCCTTTGCTGAAGACTTCAGAGCTGGCCCCAGCAATGCAGGTAGGGTCTCAGAAGAGTGGAGCTGAGGGGCAAGCCCCCCTTCCTCCTCCTACCACACATGCTGCTGGGGATGCAACCCAAGAAACAGTTGGCTTCTGGGCTGCAAGTGCATATTGCCAGCTCATACTCAATTTTTCAGTCACACTTCCCCCCCCAGGCCTGCTCTTAATCCCTTCGTCCCCCAGCCTGTATTGATACTGGGAACTACCCTCTCCCTCACACAAGAGTCTTGCACTTGGCCTCATTAAGTTTCATGAGGTTCACAGCATTCAGTCAGTTCCTTATCTGTTGAGTGGCCCATCTGTAAAATCCATATTATTTGTGTGGTTTGACCTAGTTGGGCTACATGATCTGCAGTCACTGCTGACAGAGTGCAGCTTCTCAAAAAAGAAATAAAAGAGAGAGGCTTTGGGAACAGTAAATATGCTGAGAGGTGTGCTCACCTGGGTGGAAGGCTGCAAGAGAATCAAAAAGCATTTAGGCAGGGTAGACTCAACTAAGCAAGGTTCAAGCAGAAAAGACAGAGAAATGTGCACATATAAATAGGGAGGTAAGGAGTTCAGCTCAACACACTGCCTAAGCAGAAGTGATGATCACAGGAGTGTTGAGTAGCTTTCAGGAGATACCCAAGTCACAGAATCACAGAACTAACCAGGTTGGAAAAGACCTTTGAGATCATCGAGTCCAACCTATCACCTAACCCTTGTAATTAACTAAACCATGGCACTGAGTGCCTCATCCAGCCTCCTTTTAAACACCTCCAGGGGCAGTGATTCCACCATCTCTCCAGGCAGCCATTCCAA
This sequence comes from Pogoniulus pusillus, assembly GCF_015220805.1. Lineage (NCBI taxonomy): Eukaryota > Metazoa > Chordata > Aves > Piciformes > Lybiidae > Pogoniulus > Pogoniulus pusillus. The sequence continues at coordinate 35,304,302 of NC_087273.1, read as the reverse complement.
TGCCAATCACTCTTGCTGTGGAGAACTTCTTCCTAATATCCAGCCTAAACCTGCCCTGGCACAGTTTGAGACTGTGTCCTCTTGTTCTGTCACTGGTTGCCTGGGAGAAGAGACCAACCCCACCTGGCTACAACCTCCCTTCAGGTAGTTGTTGAGAGCAATGAGGTCTCTTCTGATCCTTCTCTGCTCCAGGCTGCACACCCCCAGCTCCCTCAGCCTCTCCTCACAAGGCTGTGCTCCAGCCCCCTCACCAGCCTTGGTGCCCTTCTATGGACATGTTCAAGCACCTCAACGTCTTTCTTAAATTGGGGATCTTAGAACTGGACACAGTACTCAAGAACTGTAGAATCAACGAGGTTGCAAGAGACCTCTGAGATCATCCAGTCCAACCTATCACCCAGCCCTGTCCAATGAACTAGACCAGTGCTGAGTACAGGGGCAGAAGGACTTCCCTGCTCCTGCTGGCCACAAAGTCTGTGGGTTTCATTCTACAGATCTATGCATAGAAAGTCTCTCTAAAATCAAAGACTGTTTGACTGATGATTGCAGGGTGAGGGAGTTAGAGTGTGGAAAAGGGATTCCAGGTAAGTCCAGACAAGCAATGGTCCAGACAGCCAAAAGGCCTCCAGCCACCTTCAGAGATTTCTTACTCTGACAGAGTCTTGCAGCCTGGAGTATTGCTTTTAGACAAAAAAGAGTCTGACTCCAACAGAAACAGAATGAAAGATGTTTGTACTCACTCACTCCATTGCTTTTGCTCTCCCTTAGATAACATCATCAAGAGGATATTTAATATCTTGAAGTTCACTTGGGTCCTTTTCCTGGCAACACTGGACAGTTTCACAGCCTGGCTTAATTCCATCTCCAGAGAGCACATCGATATCTCCACCGTGCTAAGAATCGAGCGCTGTATGCTGACCAGGGAGATTAAGAAGGTAACTCCTTTGGTCTTTTTCATTCTGTTAATGCCATTTCCAGCTCAGTGGAAAACGAAAAGTTGTCTTTTCAGATCACTGTGTTAAAGAGAAAAATGATGAAAAACTCATTTAGATGAGCGTTAGAAAAAATAGACCTGGACCCTTTTATGGCTTTTTTTCTTTCTTTTAAATTTAAACCACCTCTTAGAAAATAGCAAAATCATTGAATCATTTATTTAAAGGTAGCTGGATGCTCAGATGAAAGGTAGGAAAACTGCAGCTTAGTTGTTTTGTTTTAGTCACAGAATCATAGAATAGTTCAGAATTATAGAATCAGTCAGAGTTGGAAGGGACCACAAGAATCAGCCAGTTCCAGCCCCCTGCCATGGGCAGGGACACCCTACCCTGGATCAGGCTGCCCACAGACTCATCCAGCCTGGCTTTAAACCCCTCTCTGGGCAACCTATTCCAGGCTCTCACCACTCTCATGATGAAGAACTTCCTCCTCACTTCCGGTCTGAATCTGCCCACCTCCAGCTTTGCTCCATTCCCTCCCCCTATTTAGGTTGGAAAGGATTTTTAAATGTCACCTAGTCCAACTCAGCAGGGATATCTGCAGCCAGATCAGGTTGCTCAGAGCCCTTTCCAGGGTTGGGATATCTACCAACAAGTCAGAATACAACTTCTACTAAGAGGAGAGACACAGAGAGTTTGGGCTGTTTAGTCTGGAGAGGAGAAGGCTCTGAGGTGACTTTATTGTGACCTTTCAGTATCTTAAGGGGGCCTACAAGAAAGCTGGGAAGGGACTTTTTAGGAGGTCAGGTAGCAATAGGACTGGGAGGAATGGAACAAAGCTAGAAATGGGTAGTTTAGACTGGATGTGAGGAAGATGTTCCTCACCATGAGGATGGTGAGAGCCTGGAATGGGTTGCCCAGGGAGGTGGTGGAAGACCCATCCCTGGAGGTGTTTAAGGCCAGGCTGGATGAGGCTTTGGACAGCCTGATCTAGGGTAGGTTGTCCCTGCCCATGGCAGGGAGATTGGAACTAGATGGTCCCTTCCAACCCTGACTGATTCTATGAAAAGGAGCTACTAATGGGAGATAGTTTACTAGGAAGCTGTTTGCACAGTCCTGAATCTGTTCTTTGCTAAGTGACAGGAGAAACCAGTTCCTCAGAGAATAGAGCAGCCCCCTGCCATGTCCCACCGCTTGTCCCCCTACTCTCTTCCACAGGGAAATGTTCCAACGCGGGAGAGCATCCACATGTACTACCAGAACCACATGATGAAGCTTTCAAAGGAGTCAGGACTGGACTCAATTGATAAAACTCCCAGGCAAGCTTCTGGTTTGCAAGCATCTGAAAGAATGGATAGTTTAGATTCAGCAGCTTCCCGCGACAGTATGTCCAGGTATGGATTTGATTTTATCTTGTGAGAGATGGATTGTGCAGTGGACATCAGGTTAGATAATGTCTAAGTACTGATGAGCTTTCTAATCAATACTGAATCCTCTCTTGGATTTATCCACTGCATTTTTACAGTGCAAACTCTGCTCCAGATTACAATTCCTTTACAGTGGTGGACTCAGTTGTTGGCTTAACTCCTTTTCCACTGCATGACCACCCCAGTCCTTTCTAGTTTTACCTCCTTGACAGGGGTTCTGATCATGTAAAAAGTAATGGGAAGAGGATACTTATGGGACACTGTCACAGGAATTCAGGTGTGGGAGGTTGATTTGTTACGAGTATTTTGCCTTTGTAGAATAAATTGTTGCCTGCTGCCCACAAATCAACGAAAGATTTTGCACCGAGAGCGATTCTGGATTTGAAAGAACAAAATCCCCTTCACATACAGGGCAAAGACCATCTGAAAAGCCTGATTTCATAACTGCTCTGCTTAGCATCCAGCAGAGCTGCACAGTTTGTGGATCAAATATCCACAGTAGTTGAGGAAAACCACCTTCCTCCTTCTTTACCGAAGGCGGATGCCATCGAGTCGCTTGCCAGAACTACCGCACGCTCCTGCTGCTCCGTGCACGCTGAGGCACACCCCCCCATTTCCTTCTCTCACAGAGGCAGCCTGTTCCCACCCTGTCCCTGGTGCTCTTGACTTTTTTTAGAGACTGTAGAATCTGTCCAACACGAGGGAGAGAAGGGAGGGCTTTGAAAATCCAGCTGGTTCATAATCCATCGCGTCCCACTGTCTGCTGTTCTCCTCTGCAGTGCAGTAGTATCAGCTGGTGTTTGGTACTCCCAGCAAACTCAGTAGCTTCTGTGTATACTGAATTATGGTTAGCTTTTACTAATGACATATGGATAGATGTGAGGAGGCTGAAAACAATGAAGGCTTGTCTTTCTTTCTACTGCTAAAGAAAAAAGTGTCAGAGAGCGCCTGGGAGTGCTGTACTTCAACAAGATATACACAGATTGCTCCCTAGGGTGAGCACTGGCCTTGGAGGGGGTCACTCCAGTAAAAACACCAAAGCCCAGCAAATCTTTCCTGGTGGCCAGCTACCCAATTAAGCAACACCTTTGTGTTTTGTCTCCAAGTTTTACAGAAGTCAGATGACATGAGAAAAATGTAGAGCCAAAGTCTTTTTACCAGCTCACTCGGAGCCACTTGGATGTCTGTGGGGCAGGATTTGACTACACAAAGTTCAGTCTCACCTAAAAAAGCATGATAATATCAGTCCTGCTTCCATTAAGTGGGTTTTAGTCACACTGTTTACTGTCCTTATTATACAGCCATAGCAGTGTCAGGGGTTAGGACTCAGGTGGCCACTAGGCAAGTGACAGACACTATTAACCACACTCCCTTCCCAAAGCAAAGAGAAGGGGAATAAGGGAGAGAGACCTGAGAGACCTGTTGACTGAAAATGAAAACTGGATCAGCTTTAAGGAAAACAATAACAACAAAATAAAACACAGACAAGTAGATACAAACCAATATAAAACTCAGCTCCCTGATGGCAGTGATGTCACTGTCACCACTGGTGCTGTGGTCGCTGGGGAAGCCACAGTCTGGACTGAGCAGCAGATGAAAACCAGATTTAGGAGCTGGAAACTGGAACTGCATTCAGGAACACATAGATCATGATTAAAGGCAGAACATAGTCCTCCTCAGACACCAGCCATTGAAGAAGAGGCTTGACCCTGGTGATTGGTCAGCTTTATCCTGAAGGTGATACCCATGGAATGCAATCCCTTGTTGGCTAGTTCAGGGTCACCTGTCCTGACCACTCCTTCCCACAGGTGCCACCTTTGATTTCCTGCATGTTGCACACAAGATTTAGCAGTGCCCTTGGTGTGCACAGCAGCAGGTCTAAGCCAGAGCCTTTCTCCTGCCTAGTTCTTGGCACTAACTCCAGCCACTGTCTGTGCAAACATGCCTTGAACTTCAGAAAGTGTTGGCACTGAGCAGAGAGTGAGCAGAAGAGTCAAATCCCTGGACAGAATGCATTCTGGTCTAGCTCAAACCAGGACAGTTAGCAATAACTTTAACTCCAAAATGAATGATAAAAATGAAAGACAAATCTTGCCATTTTCATGTATGAATTCTGCTGCTCTATGAGCTGGTATCCAGGGCTGAGCTCCACTTATGTCTTCCTATCTTCCTCCCCTCAGAATAACCACCCATTTGTCACCCTGCTTTAAGCACACTCAAAAATCTCTACTCAGAGAACTCAGTGATTCTGTGGAGCTGCTTTGCAACAGAAGTTGTTAAGTCTTTCACATGTCTTACTGTCATTTCCATTTCCTCAGAAGATGTCACAGGACCTATCAACAGAGGATTAGCAAAAGGCAGTATCACAACTGATTAATCTCTGATTCTCTTTCTGGCAAGGAACAATCAAATATTCTTGCACAAATTGAGCACATCTGCTATAATACCAATAATGACCTGTAATTAGAGGAAGCAAATATGAGTCTGTTGATTGAATGATAATGGCATCTGTTCCTTGGGGCACCCTTTCATGTCTCTTCCTGGGATGACCAAACTCCTTATGAGCCATTTTAGAAATAATTTGGAGCCTTTTTTTTTTTTTTTGGTTTTTAACTGACCAAAAAAAAAAAAGAGAGACATTTTACATTTCAAAATAATGATTTTCAGTAAAAGCAACTAATTAAATCTAAAAGCATCCCTGTCACCATGGGCCTAAGGATTGCAAATGGAAGATTGCTGAGAAGGTGCAAAGGGTTTCTAACCACTATTCATAGAATCATAGAATGGTCTGCGTTGGAAGGTGTGATGATTTGGGAGTTACCCACCCCACCACTCTTATAGAATCACCCAGGCTAGACTCAGCCAGCTGGAAGCTAAGGAATGAAGCTTTTCATTTAAAGCACAATATACAAGCAGATATTTACAGCTATATATAGAAAAATACAGGTTAAAAGTAATACAGAGACACAATACCACTCCCAGAAATCAGAGTTCCCAGGAGGGGCTCCCAACCACTCTTCCACCTTCTTTCCACCCCTCTCCTTATCCCAAAGTTTGCCTTACATGCAAGGTGAGCTGCAAGGATCAGCAGGGGGGGTTAGAAGCAGAAGAACTACTTACACAGAAGCCGCCCAGGGAGAAACACAGACTCTGAGAGACAGACACACACACACACTCTCTTGTTTATGTTTGTGTTCTTGCTTTTATACATCTCAGCAAGCCTGTGGGTGAGTAGACATCACCACTGTTTCCTTCTCACAGCCTACAATCTAATTTTTCTCACTAAAATATTCCCATTAGCCTCAAACCAGCAGAGAAGGGAACTCTAAAGATTGTCTTGTCCAAGCTCTTCTGCAGTAAGCAGGGACATCCTCAACTAGATGAGGTTGCCCAGAGCCCTCTTGAGCCTCAACTTTGAGTATCAACAGGGATGTGGCCTCAAACACCTCCTTGGGCAACCTGTTGCAGTGTTCCAGTACCCTCACAGTAAAGAACTTGTTCCTAACATGCAATCTAAATCTGCTCTTAGAATCATAGAATCAACCAGGTTGGAAGAGACTGCCAAGATCATCCAGCCCAAACTATCACCCAGCCAATCAACTAGTCCATGGCACTACGTGGTCTTCTCTAGTTTGAAGCCATTGCCGCTCACCCTGTCACTCCGGGGCTTTGTAAACAGTCTCTCTCCATTCTTCTTGTAGGTCCCACTCAGGTACCAGGTGGTCATTGTTAGATCTCCCCAGAGCCTCCTCTTCTCCAGGCTGAACAACCCCAGCTCCTTAGCCTGTCTTCATAGCGGAGGTGTTCCAATCCCCTGATGGGGATGGAGCTTCTACCACCTCTCTGAGCAGCCTGGGCCAGTGTCTCAGCACCCTCAGTATAAAAAAAGTCTTCCTTCTGCCTAGGCTAAGCCTCTCTCTTCTAGTTGAAACAGCTTGTGACCTTCAGCAGTGTGGTTGAGAACTTACTAAAAACTTACTAAAACCAGTTGGTTGCCTTTTGGGGACTTTGCTGATGAAATAGTAGCAAGACTCAGGTCCAAAGGCAGATTTCAGCATACTCAAGGTTTTATATCCAGTTTAACTTGTGTTCATTTTTATCAATCACAAATAAAGTTCTCAGTTCCCAGCGCTACCTGGGTGTAGATTTTAACAGGAGCTGCAGGTGGGAGCCCCCCTGACCCACCTGATTGAGTAAACATACCAGTGTGGGCAGGGTGTTTATGGACAACACTCTTCATGTGTGCTTCCCTTACCAGGTAGGAGAATAAAGCTGGAGGCAGAGAGTACTGAAGAAGTAATATTTGCCTTGGGAAGCAGGAGAAAGGATAGAAGGAAAGGCTATGGTCTAGTGATGAAGGCTGCTGGGATGAAGGTTGGGCTGGCTGATCCTGGTGGTCCTTTCCAACCTTAGTAATTCACAGTGATTAGATGTTGTGCTGAGGGATTTGGTTTAGTCAAGGACTTGTCAGTGTGAACCTAATGATTGGACTCGATGATCTTGAAGGTTTTTTCCAGTCTAAGAAATTCTGTGGTTCCATGATTCTGTGGAGTCCCAGTCTGAGGCTGGATCTGGGTCTTGTTTAGGAGCAGGACTGATTGGAAATGTTTGGCATCTGGAACTGTAGTGATCCATAAAAGTAATGGCAGCCAGTAACTAGCCCATGGACAGAAAAATTTCTAAGTCACCCCTTAAACTAATAAACTCTCCAGCAAGGGTAAATTTGTTTAGCTAAAAGAAGTCATAAAGAAATGTCCTGCTCACCAGGGATTAAAACACCTCTGCTGCATCCACTCCCATTTGAACTGGATACCCAATCAACTTTATGTAAGAAATGCTTGAATTTGGGGCTTTTAATGAACAGTGAACTTAAAATACCAAATCTTTGACTATTTTCAAGAGCCCAGGGCTTTTCAAGGTCTGCAAGGACAGAAATTTGTAGAATCACTCAGGAAGGTATGTGTGGGTTAAGTTTATGTGATAGTCAGTGACTGAGTCAACACCAGCTCTGCCAACTTCTCATTTTCTCCACGCTGGGAGTACACAAAGTATGTAGAGAACATGCAGACTGGTGCAGGTGTCAGCTCATATACTTCTCCTGACGTGCAGAGATACAGAGCAGCTCCTCAGTCAAGGATTCTTCTAATGAGTCATGCCTTGTTTAGCGAAAGCAGCTTTAAGCCAAATTACTGCAGGAACTTTATCTGGATAGGCTTTTGGGTTAGCTGTTGGGATTGAAGGCTGGTTTCCTTTGATTATTCTGGGACCCAAGTCAGAACTCGACTGTGCATGAGCCAAGCGTGTGCTCAGGTGGCCAAAAAGGCCAGCAGCATCCTGGCCTATGTCAGCAATAGTATGACCAGCAAGACTAGGGGAAAAGATTGTGCCCTGGACTCAACACTGGTGAGTCCACACCTTGAGTCTTGAGTTTAGTTTTGGGGTTCTCACTACAAGAAGGACATTGAAGTGTTGGAGCAGGTCCAGAGAAGGGCAACAAAGCTGGTGAAGGGTCCAGAGAACAGGTCTTGGGAGGAGTGGCTGAAGGAAATAGGTTTGTTTAGCCTGGAGAAAAGGAGACTGAGAGGAGACCTCCTTGCTCTCTATAACTGCCTGAAAGGAGGCTGTAGTGAGGTGGGAGTTGGTCTCTTCTCCCAAGTAACAAGCAATAGGACAAGAGCAAATGGCCTCAGGTTGCACCAGGGGAAGTTTGGATTGGACATTAGGCCAAAATTCCTTCACCAAAAGGCGAAGCCCTGTAACAGAGTGCCCAGGACTGTGAAGTCGCTGTTCTTGGAGGGATTTAAAAACCATGTAGATGTGACAGTGAGGGACGCGGTTTAGTAGTGGACTTGGCTGTACTGTGTCAATGCTTGGACTCAATGATCTTCAAGGTCTCTTCCAAGCAAAACAATTCTATGATTCTATGTTTTGAATGGCAGCTGGCATGTGTTTCTTCCACTGAAAATAAATGAACAGGCATGTGCTACTTTGACTTCAACAGCTGCTCTGCTTAAGGCCCTTGGAAGGTTCCCTTTCAACTCTGTCTGCATTTAAAATATTTCAGAACCTAAGAGGTGTAACTCCTGAAAAGAGTGAACTCAGCCCTTGAGATGCAGGATAGCATTGTCACACATAGACAGAAAGGTCATCTGCAAAATCAGATTGTCTGCTTGCTGCCATCTCCCAACACTTCTCTGATGGTCCAACAACCTGGTTATACTCCATAGGTATTTGTGCAAAGGGAAACCTCTGGTCTAATGAGCCCCTGGAGTCAGTAACACAGAGTTCCAGCTGGTTTCCGTGCTGCTGAATCAGGTCTTTAGGGTGGATCTTCTGGTCCTACAGCCACATGAAAACCCTGCACCATGCAGACAGCCCTGAGTACACACAGAAGCAGTGGAGTGGCTTGTAAAGGGTCTTGGCCAAATGAAGCCTTGAGCGACCTGTTCTAGTGGGAGGTGTCCCTGCCTATGGCAGGGGGTTGGAACTGGATGATCTTAGAGGTCCCTTCCAACCTAAGCCATTCTATGAAGGAAACTGTTTCACAGTGCCTTCAGTGATACTTCTGTTCAGAGACCAAAGCATGCTTTTAGTCTCAGCCCATTCTGTCAGAAATGAGCATCAGTGACTGTAAGGTTTTCACTTACTTTGCAGGTTTCTTCCCCATTTTCCTTAAGGCAGTAATTGCAAACCATCACGTCATGCCAGCAGATTTTTTTTCCCCCTCACTTCAAACTAGGAAGACCAAAAAAACATAGAAAGCAACACTGCACTTCCCTTCTGACCTCTTTCCCACTTCTCTGTGCCCCTGGACAAACATGATGCTTGCCAAGGAATCAAATCCCTTGATGCCACTGCTCAGGTGTGATACAGATGGACTGAAAAGAAGAAAAGTAGAGTGTAAATCCTACGTTTTGGTGTCCTTTCTTCTCTCTGAGAGACTCAGGCAGGTCGCTGCATGTGTTAAGCCACCAGGTCCTTCAGCTTCTTTCACAGACATCTGTGTTTTTCAAGGGTTTTTCACAGGGAAAAAAAAAGGATTCATTTCCCTACCATATGTCATTAATGTATTTGCTTCTTTCCTGTTGCTGTGTTATGTGCTTGTATTTAATTGTGTCCTTTCTTTCTCGTAACTCATGCAGTTCTTCTTCTTTCCTCCAGTAACACACAAATGCTCAATAGACGATGTACATCTCTGGTGTCCTGTTGTATTTGATAAGTGAAAGGAGATAAGGGTTTATTATATCTGTTCTTTCAAGATGTGCATGTTACCAGTCCTGAGCTCATTTTAAAGCTGGGGTGGAAGTAAATGAAATCTTCTGGAAGGAAATCATCAGGGCTTACTACTAAATATCAGAATAAAACCCATCCCATGCAGAGCAGGTTGTATTTGGCACGCACCTACTGGCTAAGTAACGCATCCCATTTGGCTCTTGGGTTTGGAAAGAGGATTAGCCAACGTCTGACAGCTCTTTTTTCTGTTTGTGGAACGTGAGAGCCTGCTCAGTTTGAAGGGCTCTTTGAGGAAATTGGCTTGTAGCTGTGTCAAAAGGTTGGGCACGGCGTGTCATTAATAAAACAGAGTTTGTACGGAGAAGGGCACTTCCCAAAGCAATTTGGGTGGAATTTGGAAATTTCAGGGGCAAACAAAGAAAACAAACCCTCCTTGCATACATAAGCTGCTGCCCCCTGAAAAGCATTTCCTATCAAGGAAGCTATCCAGGAGGTACTCAAACAAGTTGTTAGCCTTCCAGAGCCCCTACGCTGATACAACCTGTGCGTAGAGAGGTGCTGAGATGGTGACGCCAAACAAATCCTTATCTTCTCTCTTCACTCTGTGTCAGTGTTGTGCTGCATGGCGAGCGTGTTCCTTGACTGAAGCCTGTTGTATCATGATGCCTACCATGTGTGTTTAACACTGTCTTTGTAACTGTTTGCGCTGCTAGCTGCTACACTGAAGCAACCATGCTGTTCTCAAGGCAGTCCACCCTTGATGATTTAGATGGACCAGACACTGTTCCTAAAACAAGTGAGCGCGCTCGACCTAGGCTTCGTAAAATGCAGAGCATGGATATGTCCTCCTCATCAGCTGACAGTGGCAGTATAGTGTCAAGGTGCTTACCTCATGCATGCTTTGTTCACTCATTTTCCCAATACCATCGTGTTTGACCCGCAGGGGACAGGAAGTTGCCTTCTGCAGATCTGTGGTGGTTTGCATGGTTCGTGGAAGCTTTACTCTCTTCTGTGGCGTGGCAATGTGGTTCTGAGGTTCAAAGTCAAGGTTTGAAAGTCAAGGTTTGAAAGTCAGGGTTTGAAAATCTAGGGTTTGGGTTCTGTTCTTCATGGTGGTTGTGATGGTTTGGGTGTTAACCATCCCTCCACACATAAGAAAATCACCCAGGCTAGACTCAGCCAGCTCTGGAAATTGAATGAAGCTTTGTATTTACAGCTAGGCACAATGTACAGGCAGATAGTTACAGAAATACACACCTTAAAAAGGTAGTAGAGAAACACAGCAGCCCTCCCAGAAACCAGAGTCCCCAGGAGGGGCTCCCAACTACCCTTCCACCTTCTCACCCCTCTACCTTACCCCAGACTTTGCCTTCTGTTCAAAGCTGAGTGTGGAGGGTCGGCCAGGGGGGTTAGGAAGCAGAAGGATTAGTCACACAGACAGAGAGAAAAGTTCCTGCAGCCCCAGAGACAGAGAGACTCCCTTATCTATATTTATGTTCATGTTCTTATACATCTCAGCAAGCCAATGAGTGCAGTAAGCATCACCACTGTTCGCTTTTCACAGCCTATAATCTAATTGTTCTCACCAAAATATCCCAGCTAGGCTCAAACCAGCAGAGTTAATCTAGAGCTCATGTGTTGTTTCACTTCTTATTCTTTTGTTTCTTTGTTTTCATCCTTAGTTCATGTGTTTTTGAAAGATCTCCCACCACAGTGCACTGGCAGAACTCTGCCTTTATTCAGCTCAAAATAAAGTCTGATCTTTAGCCTTAGCAAGCTGATGGCTATTCCTATGAAACTTCAGCTGGAAGGGAAGTTCCTCAGCTAATCAGTTATGCTAAATATGAACTCAGATGTCTAATGTTAGCAACAAAGATAGGCAAGCACATTGGCCTTGCTCTCTCAGTTTTGAGATTTCCTCATACAGGAAAGATTCCTGATTCTCTTGTGATTACCATTCATTTGCAGGCTGTGAGGTGTGGGAATTAAGACAGGGGAAACAGTTCTGAAAAGATATTGATTAATATTAACATTAATACACTGCAAGAAAGAAGTATTCAGAGCCATTCACTCAATTGTATTTTTTTAAGCAGGTAAAGCCCAGGGTTTTATATGGCATTGGGAAACTGTTTCAGCTAGTATTAGAAATATCATCAATGTGGAATTTTCCTGCAGATTTGATCATTCTTTTTTTCAGCATTTAAAGTGCTTTCCACATTTTTGGTGCCAAGCAGTTATGAAATGATGGGATTTTATACTTCTGTGCTTTTTAACCCAGTGCTCACTAAGAATCATCAAAACACATATCCTATATAATAGAGTTACATGCTCTAGTTGATGAACAGAAATATGTATTATTGTGGGGGGGTAATGAGGTGTTCTCACCTAGCCATTATATAGTTGGGAGCAGTGTCAAAAAGAAATAGAACTTAACTTTTGGGTTTGGCAGGAGATGGTAGGGCCAGTGACAGTTGTCTTTAAAAGGGTATACTTTAAGTGTAAATGTGGCCCCATTCATTTCAGGGGAGCTATGTCAGATCTGGTTTTGCCTGTGTTGAGGTACAAGCACATGCAGCCAGCAAAAGACAAGGCGTTGATGTCTATTGCTCAACCTATGGGGAAGGCCTAGAATGGAGATTATAAAGAGATGAAAAATGATGTTCAAAGGGAGAGGAGAAAAAATAATTGAGGGATGAGAAGGATGAATGCAAAGCAAATAAAATATTTTGGGGGTTATGATGTTCAGCTTCCTGTCTAGAGCTGTGAAGTTGGGTGAATTGACACCAGCTGAGACATCAGCTCAGACAATTAAGAGAGGAAGTGATTATGGAGATGCAAAGCACAGAGTAAGCAAGGTGAACAAGCAGAGAGCTGAACAGAACGAGTAAGAACAGGTGAAAAAGAAAATAGGTACACAGAGAAGAAAAACAGGCAGGCATGGTAAAGATGAAGACTGTACTGAAGAACATAGGGCAACCTAAAGGTAAGCAAGATACCACTGGGACAGTTTTGCCACCTGGATTGTACTTCTCCATGTTAGCAGCTGACTTCTTGTATTTGGAATTGTGGCTGCTGTGTGCATTCAGTTCATGTTTCACTTGTAGAGCACCTATCTGGTGGATGTTAAAAGCACCAGGCATAGAAAGAACCCCATGGCTGCCCATCCTTCACAGGGGACATGATCCTGGTTCGGGTCAGGAAGTGTTTGGACTACTTTCAGAAAGTTAGTGCAGATTCTCTTGATGGTGAAATTAATTTGCCCTTTGTTGATGTGAATCACTGGGTTCACTGGGGTGTTGTTGAGGGAAAATATGGACCCAGGTGGTCCATCTGTTCAAAAGGAGATCATGATGATTTATTTTCTACCGTATTATCTGAACTTTGAAGGCCTGGGAATGCATTGGGGTTGCTCAGTTCTATGAATGAAGTTAACATTGACAAATCATTCACTGGTGAGCCTTGCAAGCCTCAACTCTCTCTCTCTTCATCCATCCCCAACAGTGAACCTACACAGGTCACCATGCTCTATTCTCGTCAGGGAACAACAGAAACCATTGAGGAGGTAGAAGGGGAGCATGAGGAGGAAGGAGCTCATTCTGTATCGCGGCCAGAGGAAGAGGAGATGGAAGATTACAGCCTGGATTCAGAAGGAGCTGCGTACACTCCCGATACTGATGTGCCCTTGTACTCCACTGTGGACAGCAACGCAGAAGCTCCACCTTCCTACAGCAAAGCTGTCAGCTTTGAACACCTTCCCTTTGGCTCCCCAGAGGACTCAGCTGGTAAGAGCCTCATGATGGTGAGCCCAGATGACAGTCGGACGGACAAACTGGATACGATCCTCCCTCCCCTGACGCATGAGCTAACTGCCAGCGAACTGCTTCTGAACAAGTAAGGACCCCAGCAGGGAGAAACTGCTGGTCTCATGGCTTTGGGTTTTTTTGGCTCAGAACTATCCTATAGTTTCTGATACAGACCTTTGGCTAAGTTTGATTTAAGGGAAGAAGTTCATTTCCTGTGCAGTTGCTCTAATTACAGATTTCTGCAAGGATTCAAATTCATGTTGGAAAGAATCTCCACTCTCTCCCCAGATACCATCCCTAATTGTTCCAATTAGCATCAGATTTCCCTGTTGCAGTTGTCATGGGGTCAAGGGCTTTTCTAAATATTCCTTGTGGACAGGGCTCCTCTCCTCCAGGCAGCTGTGATTTCAAGTAAGTTTCCTCCAGGGCTATCTGGGAAAATGTTTCTCCTTTAATTAGTTTGGATTACCGTAAAGGAAGCTCTGAACTTTGGCAGAGTTTTTGTTTCAGACAGTGGGAGCTGAGGGCTACATGGAGAGGCCACCTTCAGAAGTCACAGAATGGTTGGAAGGGACCACAAAGATCTAGTTCCAATCCCCCTGCCATGGGCAGGGACACCCTACCCTAGATCAGGCTGCCCACAGCCTCATCCAGCCTGGCTTTGAACACCTCCAGGGATGGGGCCTCAACCACCTCCCTGGGCAACCCATTCCAGCCTCTCACCACTCTCATGCTGAACAACTTCCTCCTCACGTCCAGTCTGAATCTCCCCACCTCCAGCTTTGCTCCATTCCCCCCAGTTCTGTCACTCCCTGAGAGCCTAAAAAGTCCCTCCCCAGCTTTTTTGTAGGCCCACTTCAGATATTGGAAGGCCATAAGAAGGTCACCTCAGAGCCTCCTCTTCTCCAGACTGAGCAGCCCCAACTCTTTCAGTCAGTCCTCATAGCAGGGTGCTCCAGCCCTCTGATCCTCCTCGTGGCCCTTCTCTGGACACGCTCCAGCACGTCCATGTAAGTCCTTTCCTAAGGGACATGATGTGCCCTTTGCCCCTCCACCACAGCCAGCTTTGAGGTGGAGTTGGTGCCACTGCTCTTCTTCCTCTGCTTTCCAGCCTAACTCAGCTAGAGGAGAGCTTCCCCCAAATGTGAGGACAATGTCTCAAAACTGTATAAAAGCTTTTAGCCTAACTGCAGCTGGAGAGAGAGAGTCCTGGAAATCTGATTTGGGGAATGCAGTGTCTTTTCTTCTAGTTTTCCATAGCCTTTTTTTGCTTTTCAGTGAGATTTCTTCTCAGGTTGTTCTCAGGCCAGGGTACACTGTGTGGAAAGCAGAGAATTGTTGAGTGTAGGTGAAAGTCAAACCATGATTTCTTGCTGCCTTCTATATTTAGGTGAGGTAAAGGGGAACACATCTAATGCTCCAGGGCATTTGTTATGTTTTAGTCTAACATCAGAGGACTGTTCATAATACACGTCTCAAGAGCAAATGGCATCCTGGGGTGCATCAGGAGAAGTGTCCAGCAGGTCTAGGGAGGTTCTTCTCCCCCTCTACTCTGCTCTGGTGATACCACATCAGGAATACTGTATCTGGTTTTGGGCTCCCCAGTTCAAGAGAGACAGGGACCTGCTGGAGAGTCCAGCAGAAAGCCACGAGGATGAGTGGGGGACTTGGGCATCTCCCCTAGAGAGAGAGACTGAGAGCCCTGGGGCTGTTCGGTCTGGAGAAGAGAAGACTGAGAGCAGATCTCGTCCATGTCTATAAATATCTGAGAGGTGAGTGTCAAGTGGATGGGGTTAATCTCTTTTTGCTGGTTAGCAGCAATGAGACAAGGAGCAACAGCTACAAACTGGAACATAGAAGGTTTCAGCTCAACATGAGGAGAAACTTCTTTCAAGTGAGGGTGATGGAGCACTGGAACAGGCTGCCCAGGGGGGTTGTGGAGTCTCCTTCTTTGGAAACTTTTCAAACCTGCCTGGACATGTTCCTGTGTGGCCTGCCCTAGGTGATCCAGCCTTGGCAGGCAGATTAGACTCAATGATCTCTGGAGGTCCCTTCCAACCGCTAAAGTTCTGTGATTCACTGACCTCTCAAGGTTGTACAAACTCCCATTTGTGTTGATAAAGCAGATTAAAACCCAGACAGGACCACAGCACCATGGTTGGTTGAGCAGTTCTAGGAAGATGGTTCTTGTAGAAGTTCTTGGGCCAGGCTGACTGCCTGAGTAAGCACAAAAGCAGCAGAACAGTGCTTCTAGCTATTTTGCCTGAAATTCTTGTTTTCTGAGCTTAGTATCAGGTAATTTCATTATAATACCAAATCCCATCAGTTTTCTTCCCCCCCCCCCTTCCTTATTGAACTCAGCAGCAGGTTTTTGTACCTTTCCAAAAGGAAAAATAGGAGCAATTGAAGAAAGCAGCTGTTGTGAAAGTAGTTTTCATTTCACGCTGGGTACTCTGCTCCTCACAGGATGTTCCGTGATGACGAGCTGGAGGAGTCGGAGAAGTTCTACGTCGGTCAGCCTCGAGTCTTGCTTCTTATCTATGCCCTGTACAATACACTGGTGGCCCGCTCAGAAATGGTCTGCTATTTCGTGATCATCCTCAACCACATGATCTCTGCCTCCATGATAACCTTGGTGCTTCCAATCCTTATCTTCCTTTGGGCCATGCTGTCTGTTCCTCGGCCAAGCAAACGTTTCTGGATGACAGCCATTGTCTACACTGAGGTAGGCTGCTGGGTTTGCAGTTCACAACAGAAATGTTGTGAAATTTGAATGTTCTCTTTTCTGGTTTTGATCTCTAGGATGAGGATCTTTTGGGCCTTGCTACTAATACCAATATTTGCTAAAGCCCTCAGAAGTGTGTGTGGCATAAAAAGGTCTCTTTTGTGCTTTTCTTCACTGCAGTGAGCGATCTCTTTCCTGGCACTGCACAAAGCAGCTAGCACAAGCACAGATCATTTGCAAACATTACACACTGCTTGTGCTATCTCAAGTACCACTGAGCATCATCTGTTGCTTAGCGTCAACTTCATTACTGAGGAGATGGGAAGTGTTGTTCCTCTGTAGCAATGAATTGACTTGTTTGCCTCCTCCTAAAGCTGCCAAAGTCATCCTATTCCAATCCTCTTAATGTCACCAGGCTGTTCTATCTGCCATGCTTATAAACACCCCATGTGTGCTGTGCTTCTGAACAGGTGGCCATTGTCATCAAGTACTTCTTCCAGTTTGGCTTCTTTCCTTGGAATAAATATGTGGATTACACAAAAGATAAACCTTACCATCCACCCAATATCATCGGTATTGAGAAGAAAGAGGGTTACGTGCACTATGATCTTGTTCAGCTCCTTGCCTTATTCTTCCACAGGTCCATTTTAAAGGTAATCTGAGTTCATTTTCTTTCTCATTTTGTATTTCTAGTCACTTGTGGGATGTAGGAAAGTCACTCGTTCGGATATTAGGAAGAAATTCTCCACTGCAGGGGTTGTCAAGTCCTTGTCACCTGCTCACACAGGCTGCCCAGCCAAGCGGTGGAGTCACCATCCACGCAGGAATTTGAAAGCTGTGTAGCTGCAGTGATCAGGGGCATGGTTTAGTGCTGGGTTGACATTTGGACTTGATGTTCTTAGAGGTCTTTTCTCACCCAAGCAATGCTGTGATTGAATCTATGACAATGGCATCCTGGCCTGGATCAGGAACAGTGTGGACAGTAGGACAAGGGAGGTTATTCTGCCCCCGTACTCAGCACTGGTCAGGCCACACCTTGAGTGCTGTGTCCAGTGCTGGGCTCCTCAATTGAAGAGAGGTGTTGAGGTGCTGGAATGTGTCCAGAGAAGGGCAGTGAAGCTGGTGAGGGGCCTGGAGCACAGCCCTGTGAGGAGAGGCTGAGGGAGCTGGAGGTGTGCAGCCTGCAGAAGAGGAGGCTCAGGGCAGAGCTCATTGCTGTCTACAACTACCTGAAGGGAGGCTGTAGCCAGGTAGGAGTTGATCTCTTCTGCCAGGCACCCAGCAACAGAAGAAGGGGACAGAGTCTCAAGTTGTGCTGGGGGAGGTCTAGGCTGGCTGTTAGGAGGAAGTTGTTGGCAGAGAGAGTGATTGGCATTGGAATGGGCTGCCCAGGGAGGTGGTGGAGTCACCATCCCTGGAGGTGTTGAAGAAAAGCCTGGCTGAGGCACTTAGTGCCATGGTCTAGTTGATTGGCCAGGGCTGGGTGCTAGGTTGGACTGGCTGATCTTGGAGGTCTCTTCCAACCTGTTGATTCTATGATTCTATGATATCCCAGCACAAAGAATTTGTCTTCTCCTTTGTGAAACCATAACTGAGCTTAGCAATGCCTGTGATAACTTCTGTGATGGAGGTACAAGGCTGAAATGTTCTCTTCTTTTTTCTCTAGTGCCACGGGTTGTGGGATGAAGATGACAAAGGGGACAGCTCCAGCAATAAAGAGGATACTGATGATGAGCTTTCTCTGACAGGAGGCAGGAGAGACTCCTCTGCCTCTTTGAAATCTGTCAATCTGGCTGCCTCAGTGGAGTCCATTCATGTCCATTTCCCTGAGCAGCAGACTGCCGTCAGGAGGAAGAGCTCTAGCAGTGTATCGCAGCTTTCACACAGGTCCAGCTTCTCCTCACACAGATCTAAGAGAGGTAACTATCATGGCATTTTTAAGATCTGAAGAGCAAATGTTCATTTCCCACAAGATCATCCTGCTGAAACCTTGTGTCAGTTACTGTGGAGATCCCAGAGGCTACTGAATGCTGCTACTCCTCAGTAGGGGAATAGGATATGAACCAAAGTATCTTTGTGATTGAACACACTCCAAGCCTCCTTAAAGTTCAAATGGAGAGCCATGCTTTGTGATTCATTATGTTTTTAAAATTACATGATCCAAAAAGCTGGGAAAGGAATGCTCAGTGTGGCCCAGACCCAGGATTTCTAGTTCAGCCTAATCTCCGGGTAGAGGCAATGCAAAGCAGATGTATTTTTCATATCTACATTTGGTGATTCTTGAAGAGAGAAAAAGGTTTGATTATGTATATAGAAATAGATTCCCTCTCTTGTCTGACCCAGGTAGAGGGAGGTTCTCCTCCCTCTCTACTCCGCCTTAGTGAGGCTACATCTGGGGCACTCTGCCCAGTTCTGGGCTCCACAGTTCAGGAGACAATGAATTACTAGGAAGAGCCCAGTGGAGGCTATGAAGATGCTGTGAGGGGACTGGAGCATCTCTTGTACAAGGAAACAGGGACCTGGGGCTATTTAGCCTGGAGAGATGACTGAGAATCTTAACTATGCTTATCAATGTCAAGATGATAAGGCCAGATGGTTTTTAGTGGTGCCCAGCAACAAAACAAGGGGCACTGGACATAAACTGACATGTTCCGTCTGAACATGAGGCAAAACTTATTTCCTGTGAGGATGACCAAGCCCTGCAACAGACTGCCCAGAAAGGTTGCAGTGTCTCCTTCTCTGGACCTGGACAGGTTAGATAGATGGGCACAGTCCAGTGCCAGGAGTTTTAACAAGCCCAAGTGTCAGGCTCTACACTTTGGCCACAACAACCCCATGCAGCACTACAGGCTGGGGATAGAGTGGCTGGAGAGCAGCCAGGCAGAGAGGGACCTGCGAGCTGACAACCAACTGAACATAAGCCAGTAGTGTGCCCAGGTGTCCAAGAAGGCAAACAGCATCCTGGCCTGTATCAGGAATGGTGTGGCTAGGGGGAGAAGAGAAATCCTTCTGCCCCTGTACTCAGTACTGGTTAGGCCACATCTTGAGTACTGTGTCCAGTTCTGGGCCACTCAATTTAAGAAAGATGTTGAGGTGCTTGGACGTGTCCAGAGAAGGGCACCAAGGCTGGTGAGAGGCCTGGAACACAGCCCTGTGACGAGAGGCTGAGGGAGCTGGGGGTGTGCAGCCTGCAGAAGAGGAGGCTCAGGGGTGACCTTATTGCTGTCTACAATTACCTGAAGGGAGGCTGTAGCCAGGTGGGGTTGGTCTCTTCTCCCAGGCACCCAGTGACAGAACAAGAGGACACAGTCTCAAACTGCACCAAGGCAGGTTTAAGCTGTATGTTGGAGAAAGTTCTTCACAGCAAGAGTGATTGGCATTGGAATGGGCTGCCACCCTGGAGGTGTTTAAGAGGAGAATGGATCAGGCACTTAGTGCCATGGTTAAGTTAATTAGAAGGTGTTAGGTGATAGGTTGGACTTGATGATCTCAGAGGTCTTTTCCAACCTGGTTAATTCTGTGATTCTGAGAGACTCAAACCCTGCCTGGATGCAGTCTCAGACAACCTGCTGTAGATGACCCTGCTTTAGCAGGAGGGTTGGAATAGATGATCCCCAGATGTCTCTTCCAATGTTTACTATTCTGTGTCTTGTGAAAAGCAATGGGCTTACTCTAACCTAAATCTATGTCACTGATTGAGGTGACTGCATCAATCAAATGCTTGCCTTTATGAGTGGTCTTCCCTTTTCGTAGTAATCAAGTTTTGGTCTGCCAGTTATTAACCCTTTACTCCATGCTCTCAAGGTTTTATCATATTGGGGAAATAAAGCAAACAAAACAATTCATTTCAAATCATCTGTGAAATGTGGGACTCTCACATGGGATAGAAGTCTCAAGATGCATTGCTTTCTAGTTTTTGTAGGTAAGTTTGTTTGGAATTAGCTCCTCTTTAACTCTCTGTTTTTCCCCAGGAAGTACCAGTACACGAAACAGCAGTCAGAAAGGAAGCAGCGTGTTAAGCATCAAGCAAAAGTCCAGAAAAGAGCTTCTTATGGAGAAGTTTCGAGAACAAATGATCAAAGCCAAGGCCTTTACAATTAAAAAGTGAGCAATGCTAGGAGTTGTCTTGATCTGGGGCAGGGGGTTCCAAGCAGCAGAGCAGCCAAAGAGAGCAGGATATGACATCTGTTAATTCAAGGGGCTGGATAGTGACATACACAGTTCATTGTATGCAGATGCTTTCACTCTGAGTCCCACCAGCTGACCGTCAGACAAACAAGCAGATGCTCAAAGAGCATCTGCCTGATAAACAAAGCTCAATATCCTGTGTGAACATGGTTGGCTGTGTGTATTTCCACTGAACAAAAGCTAATATGGTGGTTTAGGAGCAATCAGGCCAAGAGACTGGTGTCTGCAGAGCCCTGTGGAGACTCAGAGTATCTACTCTTGAGATATTCTTAGATATCTATTTAGAAGATGTCCATTAGATATCTACTAGACATCTATTTACATATCTAATTAGATATCTATTAGATATCCATTTGGAGGCTGTCCATTAGACCTCTATTTACATATCTGTTTAGATATCTATTTGGAAGATGTTCATTAGGTATCTATTAGGTATCTATTCACATATCTATTTAGATATCTATTAGATACCTATTTGGAAGATGTCCATTAGATATCCATTAACATATCTGGGTATCTATTCAGAAGATGTCCATTAGATATCTATTCACATATCTTATTAGATATCTATTAACATATCTATTAGATATCTATTCACATATCTATTTCGATGTCTACTTAGAAGATATCCATTAGATATCTGTTAGACCTCTGTTTACATATCTGTTTAGATACTTATTAGATATCTATTTGGAAGATATCCATTAGATATCTATTAGGTATCTATTCACATATCTATTTAGATATCTATTCAGAAGATGTCCATTAGATATCTATTAGGTATCTATTCACACATCTATTTAGATATCTACTCAGAAGATGTCCATTAGATATCTATTGGGTATCTATTCACATATCTATTTAGATACCTATTTAGAAGATGTCCATTAGGTATCTATTTAGGTATCTATTTAGAGGATAATCTTAGATATCTTTATAAACATGAATCCTATCACCTTCAGCCACTCTCCATCTGTGCAAGCTGCAGTGCTGTGGACTGACACCGTGGTCTGTGCTGTTTCAGGACTCTGCAGGTGTATGTGCCCATCAGACAGTTCTTCTACAACCTTATCCACCCAGACTACAGTGCAGTGACTGATGTCTACGTGCTGATGTTCCTCGCAGACACAGTGGACTTCATCATCATTGTGTTTGGATTTTGGGCTTTTGGGGTATGTCACAGAGGCATCTCTGTAAATCCTCAGTTGGATTTATATGCTGTAGATGCTAAATATCATGTGAGTGTCCTCCTTCCTCCACCACTGCCCTATTTTCTCTTTCAGAAACACTCTGCAGCAGCAGATATTACCTCTTCGTTGTCAGAGGACCAGGTCCCAGAGGCATTTTTGGTGATGGTGCTCATACAGTTTGGAACCATGGTGGTAGACAGAGCACTGTACCTCAAAAAGACTGTCATGGGAAAGGTCATCTTCCAGGTCATCCTTGTTTTTGGAATACATTTCTGGATGTTCTTTATCTTGCCTGGAGTGACAGAAAGGTATAATCCTTGTAATCACATGATATGGGTAGAATACTGATGCTCTACCACTTTGTTGAGTACTGTGTTCACTTTTGGGCTCCCCAGTTTAAGAGGGACAGGGATCTGCTGGAGAAGATCCAGTGGAGGGCTACGAGGATGATGAGGGGACTGGAGCACTGCCTGATAAGAGGCTGAGGGACCTAGAGCTTTTTAGTCTGGAGAAGAGAAGATTGAGAGGGGATTGTATGGTTCTGCTCTGGCAGGGGGGTTGGACTCAATAATCTTTTTGGGTCCCTTCCAGCCCCTGACATCCTGTGATCCTATGGTTTTATTTGAGGTGGTTCTAGCTAAGCTGTGGAATCATGAGCAAGTTTCTTCTTGGTCTCATTTCTAAGCAGAAATGTTGGAGTCCCTTTCCACAGCAATAACTGTGGCCAACATAACTTTGAGGAGGGATTAATTATATATGTACAGATGTATTCTTAACTCGGGCCAAAACACAAGCAGGTAAAAGAGAACTTGTCTGTAACAGAGTGATTAGAGCCCTCAGCTGGGACAATGCTGGCCTCTGATTGGGTTCCCATTCCCAAGACTTCTACAAACTGATTTAGAAGAATGAGTAAAAAAATGTCTCCCTCAGAGTAACATAATTTAGCACGTCCCTGGAATGTGTGAACTGGGGATTTATATCTCTTCAGACTGAGGAATGTCTAAAGCCTGTGTCTCTTCTGAAGAGCAAAAGTTCTCCCCTGCTCCTGCCACGTGGCTCAGCAGCTCATGTGGAGGTGCTCACCAAACCAGACAAATAGTGTTAAAAAGAGACTGAAAGGTCTCATTTCTTCTCAAACCCAGAAGTTTTATTTCTCCTAAGGGCAGCAGGAACTGTGCCCCAACTTGGTCTGGAAATGCTTTTTTTTTTCCCTCATTGTGCATCTGCTACACATTGAGAATCGATATGAAACTTTCAGCTTGATTTGCTCCCTTGAGAGGGAATTGACTTTTTCTGGGCTTTGATGACATTTAATGACCTCACATCTACCTCTGAAACCTCCTCTATTTCTTCTGAGTCAGGCTGAGTCTTAGAAGCCTCTGAGAATGTTTTAAAGAAAATATCTTTGCAGGATGCGATGGGAAACGTTGGATCAGGTCTGGCTCACAAATCTTGTCCATCATGAGGCATCTCCTGCAATTCTACCACGCGGTGGAATTGCAGTCAGAAGTGGCACATGTCCACCAAGATGGTCAGGGGGATGGTGCACAGAACATGTGAGGAGAGGTTGAGGGGAGTTACTTAAATCTGGAGAAGAGAAACTGAAGAGCTGTCTTCAGCTATCAAGAGGGCACTGAGAAGAGGCTGAGCCCTTTTCAAATAGGACAAGAGGCCACAAGTGGGGGAAAAGGCACATTTCACTTAGGAAGAAAAATATTTTCACCATGACAGTGGTTGAAAACTGGACAAGGTTTCCTAGGCAGTTATGGGACCTCCATCTTCAGAGATACTCAAAACTCAGCTGGACAGATCCCTCTACAACTTGATGTAATTAGATAGAATGCAAGCAGGGAAGGGTGAGGAAAGGTGATCTTCAGAGGTTACTCCAATTTGAATTCAGTTCATGACCTTGGAGGTGCCCCCAGGAACACAGTCACTCAAGCTGCCTGGATTTAGCCTAGGTACCAGCCCTGTGCAAAGCCAAGAGAAGCAGAGCTTACAGAGAGATGTGTCAGCATGGGGACTGAGGACAGACTGCCCTCTGTTGGGCAGCAGGGCACTGCCCCACAGACCTCAGTATTTAGGAAACCCATTCCTGTTCTCTCCCTTTGTGCCCCCGAGGTGACAACAGCTGTTGTTTATAGATCTTTTCCTATCCAGTGCCTTTCAGATTCTGTTTTAGCCCTGCAGTGGGGTCAGAACCAAGAAATTTTAATAGGATCACAGGAAAGGGAAATTTCCAGGAGCACAAAGCACTTCAAGCTAATTTAGTGGTGCAGAGATACAAAGCTCATCATTTCCCTTTATCTGCCTTTTCCATTACAGGAAATTCAGCCAAAACACAGTTGCCCAGCTCTGGTACTTTGTGAAATGTGTTTATTTTGGCTTATCAGCCTATCAGATACGCTGCGGATATCCAACTCGTGTTCTCGGCAACTTCCTCACTAAAAGCTATAACTATGTCAACCTGTTCTTGTTTCAAGGGTAAGTCCAGACCCTACTGCCCTCCTCCTGTCTCACATGAAGCAAAGTTCTGGTTATCCTGAGGTGCTGGGGTTAATTATGGCTGCTGGCAGTAAACTCTGCTAGAGCATACACTGTATATGTCATATGTCCTCTCTAGTCCACACAAATAAATCAACTTCAACAATGCAGATTTCAGCAAAATCAGAATCCAGAAGAATCAGAATCCTGAAGCCTGACCCTACTGGGCAGCTACTCAGGCCCCTGTGGAAGAGACAGACTTAACATTTCTAGGAGATCACCTCTGATGGCAGAGGTGGGGGCTACACATAGTGCTGGAAAACAGGTGATAGGCTGAGACAGTTGGGGTTGTTCATCCTGGAGAAGAGAAAGCCTCAAGGAGACCTTATAGCAGCCTTTCAATACTTAAAGATGCCTGTAAGAAATAAGGGCACAGCTTTTTTAGCAGGACTTGTTCTGGCAGGACAGGGGATGATGGTTTTAAACTAAAAGAGGGGAGATTTGGACTAGAGAGAAGGGTGGGGTTTTTTTATGCTGAGAATGGTGCTACACTGGCCCAGGTTGCCCAGAGAGATGGCAGAAGCCCCATCCCTGGAAACACTCCAGGGGTTGAACTAGATGGGCCTTGAAGGGGCCTTCCAACCCTAAACATTCTGTGATTCTATGATTCTGTGGTTTGCTCTGCAGTTCTAAAAAGTAGTAAGGCATCAAATCCCAAAGTGATCTTTGGAGAAGGTCTGCAGGCTCTACCTCAGCAGGTGAGAAGATTAAACTGAAAGACCATGCACATGAGAAATCAGAGCTATGCATCCAAACATGCTTCCTTGGTATGTCTTTTGAGAAGTGCTGCACCTTGAAAGCCCTTCTGGAGTTAGGAATGTTAGTGCAAGTAAGAGGCACAGTGTGGGAAGTGAGGTGAAGGATGCACACTCTATTCTCCTCTTATGCTGATGTTGTGGCTAAGCCAGCTGAAAACAAACACATGCCACAGAAATTTGCCATAATTTCAGCCTTTTCCCAGTATTTCCAGTAGGGACTTGTTGCATTCCAGTAGGAAAATATACAGACCAAAGCTTTTTACATGTGAAATAGTCCTTGTGACCTGGCCAGATAGAAAAGTGTGGAACTAGTGAAGAGAATAATGCACTTTCTAACTCTGCTATACGCATGTGGGTGTCCTCTTATCCAACCTTCTGCTGCTGCTTCATTCAGAGTCATAACAGCCCATTGGAATCACCATCCCTGGAGGTGTTCAAGTACCTGGGGCTGTTTAGTGTGGAGAAGAGAAGATTTAGAGGGGATTTGAGAAATGTTTATAAGTATCTGAAGGCTGGCCAGGAGGTGGGGGACAGGCTCTGCTCACTTGCTCCCTGGGATAGAACAAGGAACAATGGATGTAAGTTGCAGCAAAAGAGGTTCCACCTCAACACAGGGGGAAACTTATTTACTGTAAGGGTCCCAGAGGACTGGAACAGGCTCCCCAGAGAGGTTGTGGAGTCTCCTTCTCTGGAGACTTTCCGGGCCTGTCTGGATGTGTTCCTCTGTGATCTGTGTTAGATAGGATTGTCCTGCTCTGGCAGGGGGGTTGGATTCGATGATCTCTTTGGATCCCTTCCAACCCCTAACATCCTGTGTCTAAAGCCTGGATCAGGCACTTAGTGCCATGGTCTAGTTGACTGGATGGGGCTGGGTGCTAGGTTGGACTGGCTGAGCTTGGAGGGCTCTTCCAACCTGGATGATTCTATCATTCTGTGATTCCATATGCAACTGAGGACTGCAAAGAAGCTCTGCACCCCTTGGTGTAAGGAGATAAAACACAAATTCCCATCAGCCTGTGAAAAGAGTGTTCCTCAACTCCATTTTGGAATTTGGAAACATAAGGCAGTCTCTCTTGTACCATTCCACCAATATTTCAATCACAATTGCTGGACTTAATGATGCAACAGCTTGTTTATAGCCTGATAGGGAGATCTAGAGAAACATGAGCTGTGGCAAAAAGACACCACTCCCAAAAGTAGCTGTGCAATTGCAGGATGTGATTGTGTTTCTCTTCCCAAAATCTCCCATTGCATTGTCATTTGGCTCAATTCTCTCTCTTGTCATATATACACTTACTGTGCTCATTTAATGTTATTACCCCATTTGTGACCAGTTACCTGCTGTGGTCTCCCTTTAGGTTCCGCCTGGTTCCCTTTTTGACAGAGCTGAGAGCAGTAATGGACTGGGTTTGGACTGATACCACTCTCAGTCTTTCCAGCTGGATCTGTGTTGAAGATATCTATGCTCATATATTCATCCTGAAGTGCTGGAGAGAGTCAGAAAAAGTAAGGAAGCTCCACAGGAGCGATCCAAGCCTCCCTTCTCCATGCAGAAACAATCTGGAGTCTCTAAAGTGGGAAATCCATCATAAAGCCAGTCTGTTAGAAGATAAACCTGGTGTTCATGTCCAGAGATAGTCAGGCTGTTGGATGCTTTGTTAGTTGGCAGTCACTGCAAGTGCCAGAATGGCTTCTTTGTTGTGCTTGATTTTTCCACCATTACTGTCATCTCTGCTGCTAGCTTAACTGTATGCCTGAGTTTCAAGACTGGGGTTGAAGGTCCTGATAGTCACACTGGGTCTCTTTGCCCATAACAGGCAAATGAGTGACCTGCAGTAACAGGGAAACTAGCAGAAGTGAAAGCTCAGGAGAAGGAAGAGCTTGTGCCTCTGTGCTCTAAGACCCAGGGACACCTGGCTCGTGTCACCAGAGAGTGAGCTCAGCTGGCTCTTTTATCTCAGGAGCATCCCTGCACATCCACAACTGAGCTAGTGGCCAGATAAACCCACCATTTGTCTGACTGAAATGTCAGCCTCTCTAAATCATTTTAAGCTTCAGCTGAAATTAAATTGCAAATTTCTGGCTCCCTTATAACCTCTCCAAAGATTGCAACCATATGCTTGCTTGTTTTGCCAATGGTGAGAAAGAAATTAAAGCATTCCTCTAAGAGTGACCCAGCCGGTCAGAATTGGAGCTCTGCAAGGGAACAGCTGCATTTTGGAGTGTTACTGACGTGTTTCTGCTTTTATTATAATCCTGTCTCTTAAGAGCAGCTACTTTCCAAGTATGTCACTTAGATTAACCCAGAGCTGAAGTGCACACAAATCTTGTGTGTAGGCTTTTGGGCTTTTTTGCTGTATGACTTTCATGTCTGCTGTGAGTGGAGAGTCACCGGAGGCTTCAGGAGACAGAGAAATAATAACCCACTTCTGCTTTCACTGTCTGATGGCTGCACCAGACACCAAACTGGGTGGAGTGGCTGCCATGCCACAAGGCTGTGCTGCTGTTCAGCCACACCTGGACAGGCTGGGCAGGAAGAAATGAAATTCATGAAATTCAGCAAGTGTAGAGTCCTGCACCTGGGAAAGAACAACCCCAGGTGTCAGTATAGGTTGAGGACTGACCTGTTGGAAGGTAGTGAAAGAGAAAAGGATTCGGGAGTCCAACTTGATGGGAGGTTGACCATGAGCCAGCAATGTGCACTTGTGGCCAGGAGGGCCAGTGCCAATCTGGGCTGTACTAGAAGGGCTGTGGTTAGTAGGTCAAGAGATGTTCTCCTGCCCCTCTGCTCTACTGAGGCTGCATCTGGAGTACTGTGTCCAGTTCTGGGCCCCCACAGTTCAAGAGGGACATAGAACTGTTCGAGAGAGTGCAGCACAGGGCCACAAAGATGATGAAAGAAATGGAACATCTCTCTTAGGAGGAGAGCCTGAGGGAGCTGGGGCTCTGCTGCTTGGAGAAGAGGAGCCTGAGAGGTGACCTCATCAGTGTTTATAAAGATGTAAAGGGTGAGTGCCAGGAGGCTGGCGCCAGGCTCTGCTGGGTGATGCCTAATGACAGGACAAGGGGCAATAGGTGGAAGATGAGGCATAGGAAGTTCCATGGAAACACGAGGAGGATTTTTTTTTCCCCAGTGAGGGTGGCAAAACACTGGAACAGGCTGCCCAGGGGGCTGTGGAGTCTCCCTCGCTGGAGGTAGTCAAAACCCACCTGGATGCATTTCTGTGTGATCTGGTATAGGTGATCCTGCACTGGCAGTGGAGTTGGACTGGATGAGCTTTCAAAGACCCTTCCAGCCCCTGCCATTCTGTGATTCTGTGATACTTTAATTGCCCATCTCACTGCCTGTTTTTATGCCACCACAGGATCACTCTGCATCATGGGTAGCATAGATCTGAGGTAGGAAGACGTCCAGGTCTAAGCTGGAGAGTGTGTGTGGGTGTGTGTGTCATGTAGAAAAATAACAGCCCATGAGTGTTGTTCAAGGGACTTTGATTCTCTCTGTCCCTCTCTCACACAGAGTGGACTGCCTAAGTACTTGGTCTGCTAGAGGCTTTCTGAGCTGCTTTGTAACATTATTAGGAGTGCCTGAACCAATCTCAGACACACAAAATAATGCATCCCTGGTGATCTAGATAGGCTCTTTTAATGAAAAGAGTATTCTGTAGTGCAAGATAAATGATTTAATACACTGCTTTTTAAAAGTAACTGATTGGATTTAAATATAGCATTGTATTGCACACTGAATATTCTCCTAGGGCTTTATGGATTCCTGCTGCAAACCAAGCAGAGTTTCCTGACAGCCAGAGTCCTGGTGTGTGCTTGAGGTGCAGCACAGTACAGTTGTGATGGTCTGGGTTCAGACTAGCACAACAGCGCATCCATATTTTGCCTGTGCAGTGTATGAAGCTCAGAGGTTTAAAGCTCTGTGTGGAGTTAAGTCCTGTAGGAGAATACACCAAAATAAGCCACAGTGATGTCATTTACAGGATGCTGAATGCATTTTACAGGATGGTGAAGCTATTAAAATATTCAGTCATGAGGTTAATAAGACAGGATGTGAATTATGGACAAGGCAGAGCAGCCTTCCCCATCTGCTTTGTCCTAGCTGGAGGCCACAACTGGAGTACTGGGTCCAGATCTGGGCTCCCCAGTTCACAAGAAACAAAGAGCTACTGGAAGCTAGGAAGATGCTGAGGGGACTGGAGCATCTCTCTGATGAAGAAAGGCTAAGAGACCTGAAGTTGTTTAGCATGGAGAAGAGCAGACTGAGAAGGGATCTTATCAATGCCTATTAATATCTAAAAGCTGGGGGACAAAAGGGTGGGGCCAGGCTCCATTCAGTGGTGTCCAGTGATAAGAAAGGGAAAATGGGCACTAAGTGCAATGCAGAAGGTTTCAACTCAGCATAAGGAAAAACTTCCCTGTGGGAGTGCTGGAGCCCTGGAGCAGGCTGCCCAGAGATGTTGTGGAGTCTCCTTCACTGGACTTTGAATTCCTACATGGATATTTTGATCCTGGGTGACCTGCTGTGTCTGATCCTTCTTTAGCAGGAGTGTTGGACTAGATCTCTAAAGATCCCTTCCAAGCCCCACCAGCCTGTGACTTCATTCTGTGTTATGTGATATGCTTTGAAAAGAGAAGGACAACAGCAAAGCCACTTTTGGTCTCAGAAGCTAGAAGAGGGAAGGATGCTGCATCAGCAGCATCAAGACTTCAGCAACAGAAACAAAACTTCAAACATTATTCAGATGCAGTTGGGGTGGGATTCACCAGGAGCAGGTCAGGTTAAGCCTGTGAACAATGCAGAAACACTCTGTGTGAGGAGTGAAACAAATGTGGAGGCAATGAATTTTTTTCAGGCAGTCCTACTGGCTGTCCATGGCAAACTACATTTTTTCCCTCCTTCTGAAACACAATGTGCAGCATTTCAGTCTGTAGGAGAGGAATTCTGCCTCCTTTGAGATAAAAGCTTTGAGATAAAACTTTTTGGAAGGATAAATGCAAGAACATGGGTCACTCCCAAATACCATTTCTAAACAAATTATTGTGCTGCTGTGAATGTTTGTTCCTGTGGGTTCGTATTTGCATTCCTTCAGATAAAAAAAATCAATTTATCCTACCCAATTTCCCCCAATTTACGGTTTTGAAGGTTTAGAACCACAGAAGTTTACAATTCTTTTCTCACCAGACACACTTGATATGGGTTCATTTTGCACTTCTCTGTGTTGGCACCAGAAATTCAGTCCCCGTGCAGCTTTAGCTAATAAAAGCCCCAAACAACTCAGAATGCCTGGGCTGACAGTGGGTAGAAAATTACCACAGGAGATGGGGAGCATTAAGATCATTAATATTTTGACTTGAACTTAAGGAAAAATCTGTAGAAACTCATTTACTTGAGAATGAGACAGCACTGAAATAGACTGACCAGAGGGGTTGTGGAGTCTCCTTGTCTTGACACTTTGAAAGCCCACCTGGACATTGCAATCCTGGGCAGTCTGCTGTGGGTGATCCTGCTTTAGCAGAGTGGGCTAAAGATGACCTCCAGAGCTCCCTCCCAACACCTACCATCCTGTGATTGTATGACTGTATGTTCACCCAGCACATCATACCAAGCATACCTCGAACAGAAGAGACATTACCATGTTCTGTTTGCTTTTGCAGAGATATCCCCAACCGAGAGGCCAGAAGAAAAAGAAAGTTGTGAAGTATGGAATGGGTGGCATGATTATCGTCTTGCTGATTTGTATTGTCTGGTTCCCACTGCTCTTCATGTCTCTAATCAAATCTGTTGCAGGCATCACCAACAAGCCTCTAGATGTATCAATCACAATAACTCTAGGAGGTTATCAGGTAAAAAAGGGCAAAAAGCAAACTGGTTTTGCATGGTGTTTCCTTGTGCTGTTTCTTATTTCCGTTGTTGAATTGAACTCTCCTGCCTTATGTAGGCAAACTCCCACAAATGATCCCTTTGGGGTTTAAAAACAAGTTAGTGAACATGAGCCAGAAGTGTGGCCAGGTAGCCAAGAAGGCCAACAGCGTCCTGACCTGCGTCAGGAGCAGTGTTGCTGGCAGGAGTAGAGAGTTAATGTTCCCCTGTATTCAGAATTGGTGAGGGTGCACCTCAGATCCTGAGTTCAGTTTTGGGCGCTTCACTACAAGAAGGACATTGTTGCTCTCTGAGGGTCCCTTCCAACCTCTAATATTCTGTGATTGAGGTGCTGGAGCAGGTCCACCAAAGGGCAATGAAAACGGTGAACAGTCTAGAGCACAAGTCTTGTGATGAGCAGATGAAGGAACTGGGGTTGTTTAGCCTGGAGAAGAGGACACTGAGGGGAGACCTCACTGCTGTCTACAACTACCTGAAAGGAGGTTAGAAAGAGGTGGGGGTCAGTCTCTTCTCCCTAGTTTCAGGGGATAGGATGAAAGGAAATGTACTGACGCTCTGCCACGGCTGGTTTAGATTGGATATTAGCAAAAATGTCTTTACTGAGAGAGTGGAACAGGCTGCTCAGGGCAGTGGTGGAGTTTGCATCCCTGGAGGGGTTTAGAAAGCATACAGCCATGGTACTTCAGGACATTGCCTAGTGGGCATGGTTGGACTTGATGATCTTTAGAGGTCTTTTCCAACTATTTTATGAATTTAGCTTATCAGTGATATAAAATAGTCTCCTAATTTGCAAGTTAAAACCAGAACCCAAACATCTGAATAAATGATCCTACATTAAGTACAGTCAAAAACTGTCTGCAGGTTCAGCTGCCCACATGGCAAAGAGAAAAGTGAGGGCAGCTTGCTTCTGAGTGGAGTAAGATCATAACCTTCTCCTTTGGACTGCTTGCCCTGATTGTCTCAGGTGATGTGCAGGATGCTCTGTGTGTGTGTCATAAATGTGATAAGTGTGTGTTCTTTTCTTTCCCAGCCTATTTTTACAATGAGTGCTCAGCAGAGTCAGCTCAAGGATTTGAATCAGACTGGTTTCAATGCCTTTCTGGGAAGCTATAGGGGCAACACTGTAAGTGACATCTGGAATACCTCATTACTTAAATATGTGTGCACGCTTCCATAAAGGCCTACTGTGAGTCTGGGTTGTGTAGCTGGAAGTGACCAGCAGGAGGAAGAATGTTTCCCATAAAAGGTTTGCATGAGTTAAAGGTTTGAGAAGTCATTTGTCAGGATGGGGGCTGGGTTGTGGCAAGACAAGTTACCATTAAACAAAACAGCTTTGCACAAAACCATGGGAGGAAGCAGCCCTCGGTGTCCTCTCACCTGGGTGGGTGTCAGGTGAATGGGGCCAATCTCTTTTCAGTGGTGCACAGTAATAAGACAAGGAACAAGGCATACAAAGTTGAATATAGAAGGTTTCACCTCAACTCAAGGAGAAACTTCTTTCCAGTGAGGGTGACAGAGCACTGGAACAGGCTGCCCAGAGAGGTTGTGGAGTCTCCTTCTCTGGAGACTATCCAAACTCACCTGGATGCATTCCTGGGCAGACTACCCTAGGGGATCCTGCTTTTGGCAGGGGGGTTGGGCTCAATGATTTCTGGAGACCTTCTGTGATAAAAACCTTCCCTCTAAATGACACAAACCTTCAGAGGATGTCAAGATGTTGTTGTACTGCCAAAACAAACATGCTGTGGGGACAAAACAGCATTGGCACTTTTAGCCCTGTGCTCCTTCACATGCAGCTTTCCCCTCATCTCACTGAGGAGATGTGATGCTGTCCAAAGAAATTGTGCACAGCCTCATCTTTGATATGAAGATGTAAAACCACAACCATTTAAACACAGCCTCACTATTTCCCAGTGCAACATGCACAGAGGTGACAAGCTTTGACAGTTTCTAGAAGGAGCTGTTGCATTACTAAAGTAACTCAGCTCTTTTAAAAGTTCTTGCTCTGGCCTATGCATATTTTGATATGTTAAAAAGTAATACAGGTAAAGTAATAGAGTTTCTTACTGGAAAGAAGCTTCTCCTCATGTTGAGGTGGAACCTTCTATATTCAAGTTTGTATCCCTTGTTCCTTGTCTTATTAGTGTGCACCACTGAAAAAGTTAAAAAGTAATACAGAAGCACAACAGCCCTCCCAAAAACCTGAGTCCCCAGGAGGGGCTCCCAAACACGCTTCCACCTTCTCCCACCCCTCTACCTTACCCCAGACTTTGCCTTAAGTTCAAGATGAGTTTGGAGGGTTGGCCAGGGGGCTTAGGAAGTAGAAGGATTAGTCAGGCAGCAGGTTGAGTTAGAGAGAGAAATGCAGCCCAACACGTCAAAGACTGTTATCTGTGTTTGTATTCTCTATTCTTATACCTCCCAGCAAGCCAATGAGTGAAGTAGACATCATCACTGTCTCCTTTTCACAGCTTATAATCTAATTCTTCTCACCAAAACATTCTAGCTAGCTTCAAACTAGCACAGAGATCCTACCAAAAAGGCCAAAAGAATTGTAGCAGCAATATTGTGATCTTGATCCACTTTGGAAGTTACCAGTTTCAAGCTGCCTTGAAATGCCTATGTAGGTATTTTTCTGTGCAGAAAGATGCTTAGTGAGAGAGCCAAATTTTAGGTCTGAATAGACTCTACAGACTTTAGTTTATGAACCTGCAGCTTCACTTGGACCTCTGTGGCCACCACCCTTCCAACAGCAGGGCCATTTCTGGTTTGCTTTCTTAGCTCAGCTCTACTTTGTTTATTGAGACATTCAAGGTAAATTTGGATGGTTGCTCTGAGCAACCTGATCTAGTTGAAGATGTTCCTGTTCACTGCAGGGGGCTTGGACTTAGATGATCATTAAGGATCCCTTCCAAGCCAAAACATTCTATGATTCCCCTTCCCTTCTACAGCTCCATTTGGTACCTGAGGAAAACAATCAGTGCAAAGCAAACCACTGCACTTAGAATTAATCCAACATTTACAGACCTGCCTGTGTGGAAAATTGTGTCTTGTGAATATCACTGCACTTAATTTTTCTTGTCTTCTCCTGCACCTACAGGCTGCCTTGCAGTTTCTAGAGGGCTATGGAAAAGAAGATATAACTCTAGCAGATCTGGAGGGAAATTCAAACTCTTTATGGACCATCAGCCCTCCCAGCAGAGAGAAAATGATACAGGGACTGCTGGATTTTTCAGCTGAGTTCACGGTGGTTCTTTCCTGGACTATTCAAAGGTAACTAACGTGGCTGTTGGGAGCTTGATGGATCATTTGCCAAGTCTTCCCTCATCAGAACAGTTCACCACTGCATTTGTGGTTAGCTTTACAGAAAATTCTGTTGTACTGCATAGCAAAAAAAAAAAAAAAAAAACCCAAATAAAATAAGCCCTGCAAGTGGGAAGGGGAGAGGCAGAGAGAAGTGACCTCTGTTACCCAGGAAGACATTTGCTGCCTGCAGGTCTCAAAAAACTAGAGAAGTGGAGCCACTTCCAAGTACGGTATTTAAAAAGGCAGGGTGGAGTTTTCAATGGGACTTGAGGGGAGGGAGAGGAAAGTAGGAAAACTTTAGCCAGTTTTAGATGGGGATGTTCAGATAAACTGCCCCAAACAACAGACTTGTTATCATTTATGGGAAATTAATACTCAAACCGAGTTAAAGCAGAAAAAACTCTTGAGTGGAAATGATCAGAAGTGCTTGGTCCTCTTGTGAAGGGAGTCTGGAACTGACAAGTGATTTTTTAGTGCACACATACTCAGACTTTGTTATGCAAATAGCACAAGAATGGCACAGGTCCCTTTTGTGGGGACATTTGCCTTTACTTGTGGTTCCTTTGGCCTCAGTGAACTGACCTCAGTTGTTTAAAGTAATGACTTCACAGTGAAGCTTTTGCAAGAGACAGCCTAGAATATAAAGCAGCAAGGTGGTTTGTTGGCTGTCCTGCACCAGATGGAATTCCTGTAGAGTTACTGGACTGAACTGGAATTAGGTCATCACTCCATGGGAATCAAAGACCTTTGCAACCCCAGTATCTACCTGGGTTGTTGGAAGGAGATGCTGGATCACTGTAACAATCCTCAGCTAAAGACTGTCCACAAGTCAGCTGAATCACTGCAGGAGCTCTGAACGTGCTGGGGCAGCCCTTCCACAGTCCAAAATAGGTTTGTGATCAATCTGTACCCTTAATTCAACTTTAGTCGACCTCTTTTCCTGGAAGCAAACAGTATTAGCTAGTGAATTACATCACTCCACCACCCCTGAACCTTATATTAATTCTTAGTACTGCTACTTGGCTTGTCCCTGGGCTTGTGTAGATACAAACATTGATACACAGGGTGAAAGGGACCCTTTTCACCCTCAGATTAGATCCTGCAGATTACATTGTGACCATGAATGCCTGAAAGTGCTGAAGATTTGCCACAGTGAGATCCCACTCTTTTCCCTGTAAAGGGAAGCTGCTGTCTTTAATCTGGGCCAGGGGACCAGAACAGCTCTAAGATAAGCCTTTTATGTCACTCAGGCAGCATACAGACCTTCTGCCTTTGCACATCATCTGCCAGGAGTGCTCCTCTGCAGCCCCAGCAGCCCAGGAACTGCTTCATGCAGTTGCTGGACGTGGCATAAGGTCCATGTGAAGCTGAGCCTGCCTTAGCTGTGTCCTGAAGCTTGTGTGAAGACTGAGGGCAACCATGAGGATCCTGTTAGAACCATGGTCCTGCTGGGCTGAGGTGGGGTTTTGGGAAGCTGTAGCTTACTGCAGCACCAACAGTTGGACTTAATGATCTTCGAGGTCTTTTCCAACCAAAACAATTCAATAATCCTATGATCCTTCATTCCAGCCAGGAATGGGAATGGGATTGTCCTTTGGAGACATGGCTCAACATGAGCCCAAAAGCCCACCCATATCCTGGGCTACAATCAAAGCACCATAGGCAGCAGGTCAAGGGAATGGATTCTGTCTTTCTACTCTGCAAAGAGTCCTTCCACCTGCAGCACTCTGATCAGCTCTGGGGCTCCCAATGTTAGATGACTATCGACCTGTTAGGCAAAAGCTACAAAGATGATCAGAAGGCTGGAGAACCTCTGCTGTGAGAACAGGCTGCGAGAGTTAGGGTTGTTCAGCCTCCAAGGAGACATTCCAGTACCTAAAGGAAAGGCTTCAAGCAGCCTTTCAGTAGCTAAAGGGAGGCTACAGGAAAGGTAGAGAGGGGTTTTTTTGAGATAGGACAAGGTGTAATGGCTTTAAATTGAAGGAGGGTACATTTAGGTTGGATGTAAGGAAGAAGTTCTTCACTGTGAGGGTGGTAAGGCACAGAAACAGGGTGCCCAGAGAAGCTGTGCATGCCTCATCTCCAGAAGTGTTTGAGGCCATGCTGGATGGTGCTTTGAGCAACCTGATCTAGCAGAAGGTGTTCCTGCCCATGGCACAGGGGCTCAAGCTAGATAATCTTTAAGATCCCTTCCAGACTAAAGCATTCTGCGGTGAATCTATGATGATGATCCTTACCTGCCCTCACACAAACTGTATGGTAATGCAGATGGTCCTGTTGCCTCAAGTCAGCTCTCTCTTCCCCCATTCTGTTTTGTCTGACATAACGAGCAAAATTATATTCACCTGTCATCATTGCTGGGTAAGACATTAAACAGTATGGTCAGGAAAATACACCTTTAAGGCTGCCACATATCCTCCACAAGAAAACACCTTCTCAGGTGCAGGTGACATCCAGCATTCCAACACAAGAACATGGAACTGCTGGAGTGAGTCCAGAGCAGGGCCACAAAGATGCTCAGAAGGCTGGAGCAGCTCTGAGGACAGGCTTACTAGAGTGGGGGCTCTGCAACCTGGAGAAGAGAAGACTTTGAGGAGACCTTGTAGTCTCCTTCCAGCATCTGAAGTTGTGCCAGGGTAGGTATAGGTTGGATATTAGGAAGAAGTTCTTCACAGAGAGAGTTATTTCCCATTGGAATGGGCTGCCCAGGGAGGTGGTGGAGGCACCGTCCCTGGGGGTCTTCAAGAAAAGACTGGATGAGGCACTTAGTGCCATGGTCTAGTTGATTGGTTAGGGCTGGGTGATAGGTTGGACTGGATGATCTTGGAGGTCTCTTCCAACCTGGCTGGTTCTATGATTCTATGAAGGGGGCCTACAGGAGGGCTGGGGAGGGACTATTTACAAGGTCTTATAATGACAGGACCAGGGGTACCGGCTTTAAACTGGCAGAGGGGAGATTGAAACTGGATGTTAGGAAGTTCTTTCCAGTGAGGGTGGTGAGACACTGGCACAGGTTGCCCAGGGAGGCTGTGGATGCTCCTTCCCTGGAGGTGTTC
This sequence comes from Pogoniulus pusillus, assembly GCF_015220805.1. Classification (NCBI taxonomy): domain Eukaryota; kingdom Metazoa; phylum Chordata; class Aves; order Piciformes; family Lybiidae; genus Pogoniulus; species Pogoniulus pusillus. The sequence continues at coordinate 35,267,250 of NC_087273.1, read as the reverse complement.
AAGGCCAGGTTAGATGAGGCCTTGAGTGACCTGTTCCAGTGGGAGTTGCCCCTGCCTATGGTGGGGGATTGGAACTGGATGATCCCTTCCAACCTGAACCATTCTGTGATTCTATGATGCTTGCCTTAGCAAAGCCCTGAGTAGCCAGCATCAGTGCAGTTAGACTACTTAGACATATTAGCTCTAGCATTGAACAGATGAGTCTTTGGGTCATGTTCTCATTGCAGGCTGACAATCTGTCTTCCTTTTTGCTTGCAACAGAAATCTCACCCTTGGTGCCAAAGCAGAAATAGCATCAGATAAACTTACCTTTGTCCTCCCAAAGAACACCAGAAGAGATATTGCTACAATGATGTCTGGAGAGCAGCAGCTGGAAAAGGTGTAAGTTATTTTCTTTGCCTGTTCATAGGCAAACATTCCCTTCTTAAACTTAATTTCCTAAGGAGATCAGGATTGTGCAATTTGATTACCCGCCCACCTGTCCCCCCTCTAATAACTTTGCAGCCTTGTTCACAGAGGCCAACAGCACTGAAATCACATAATAGTTTGAGTAAAAGCTTATGAGTGTAGATTGAGAAGAGCATGAACACTGAGACACCACCAGTGAGCACGGAGAAGCTATTAGTCCCTTTGATTTATAAGTTTCAGTATAGTCACAGCTTGAGTCTCCTTTGAGCTACTTCAGTTCAGCTTGCTCTGAGGGTGTTGTACTGATGACTTTTTTTGGTTCTGAGTAACCATCCAGACTGTATTTCTCATTGTTTTTCTTGACTAGTATCAGAGAGGCAAGGAAGCATTAAATCAGTGTGGCCAGGAGGTAACATCTGCAGTCGTTTCTGACATCAGATCATTTCCTGGAGAGGAAATTCGCAGGGTTCATATGGACAGCAAACATCATTCTATGGATAGAGCCTTATGGCATTAACAGCAGCGATGCTTCCTTTCAGGTCTGAAAGGAGTTTGGCTCTTCCTCTCCCACCTCCTCACCAGGGATTACTTTCCAGCAGCAGCCTCTAAATACTGCTAAGCCAGCACATCACCCCCGAAGGCCGCTTGATCTGTTTGTGGCCACGAGAGTTGAAAAGTTAACACTGAGGCCAACTGGGACAGTGGAACCTCTGAGAGGTTCCTATCTGTTAGTACCTGGAAATGAGATCTGCCCTTTTTTTGCACTCCCACACACTTGTGCATCCAAACAGATCGATGTCACACATCTGATAGTCACATTTACCAATGTTCTACAGCTCACTTTCCTGCTGCCTGAGCATACAGGACCTTTTCCTAAGACAGCACAGTGCCAAGGAGGGGAAAGCTGCCTCTTCTAGCAGTCCACAGGAATTCTGTTTTTGCAGGAGGCAAGCAGTAACACAGAAGATACTCCTGCATTTACATACTGTTCATCTTTTCCTACTTTGTCATAAAGGCAAGATTGGTTGTGGCAGCTAGAAGCTGCTTGACTTTGTCAGCAGCTGTCTGACCATGAGCCAGCAGTGTGCTCTTGTGGCCAACAAGGCCAATGTCATTCTGGGCTGTATTAGAAGGGCTGTGGTTATTAGGTCAAGAGAGGTTCTTCTCCCCCTCTGCTCTGCCCCGGTGAGGCTGCATCTGGAATACTGTGTGTAGTTCTGGGCCTCTGAGTTCAGGAAAGACCTCAGGGAACTGCTTCAAAGACTCCAGTGCAAAGATGCAAAAATGATGAAAGCAGTGGAACATCTCTCTTATGAGGAGAGACTAAGGGAGCTGGGGCTCTTCAGCTTGGAGAAGAGGAGACTAAGAAGTGACTTCATTCATGTTTATAAACATGTAAAGGGTGAGTGCCAAGAGGATGGAGCTCTGCTTGGTGATGCCCAGTGCCAGGACATGGAGCAATGGGTGGAAGCTGAGGCATAGGAAGTTGCACAGAAATATGAAGAGGATGTTTTTTCACAGTAAGGGTGACAGAACACTGGAACAGGCTGCCCAGGGGGGTTGTGGAGTCTCCCTCGATGGAGGCATTCAAAACCTGTCTATATGCCTTTCTGTGTGATCTGGTATAGGTGATCCAGCTCTGGCAGAGGAGTTGGACTGGATGAGCTTTCAAGGTCCCTTCCAACCCCTGACATTCTGTAATTCTGTGACTACACCAGCAGAGAGCTTTCAGCCACCACCTCTGCTGGGAGAACCTAGCTGCTGAGCTTAGTGATCTTTTGAGTCTGTAGGAGGGATCAGCAGGGGGTTTAAATTTACTGGCCACCTCTATTCTTCCTTAGCCTGGTGGCAAATCACAAAGTGACAAAGTCACAGACTGTGGCAACACTTCTCTGAGAGCTCCTCCTTCCTGAAATTATTCAGTCATTAAACCTGGTTTGGCTTTCTCTTCCAATCCCTGGGTCTCTCTTCCTTTAGGGAAGAAGAAAGGTTGATGGAGTGCATCTGTCACTCATTTAGTGGCCAGCCACGCCCTAACCCTTGACAAAGTTGAAATGCCACTCTCTCCAGATGCTGATCATTTATTCCACTTAAGGTGATTTAATTTTGAGTCCAGTAGATGATCTTTTACAAATCTCTCTCTTTTGGAGTTTGAAATCCTCCTACAAACTGGGAAAACATTTTCCAGTGAAAGATTCTAGCAAAAAAAAAAAATCTCCTTCCTTTCAGGTGTTATTATCAAAGCACCTTCCAATTCTGAAGCAACAGCTGCTCTCACTACTCATTTTTCTAGCTTGTTTACTGCTGGTGATGTGCTGCCTGCTTTTGTGCTGCTGAATCAAAGGCAGCTTTGTTAAAAATGTGGAGTCCCCTTTCCTCGTGGAGACACATGCCCCAGGTGTGTGGGATTCATGGCCTGTGAATGGTGACATTATGGATGGAGCTCCCTGCTGAACTACCGACAGAGCAGAGCTAATAAATCCCACTGCCTTCCAGATGTGACACCTGGGCACTCTAAAACCCTAGCCTAAGCCAGGACTGCCCGAGAGCTGTGTCTGGCCCTGTGAGGTATTTCCAAGTTATTGTAGAGGTATAAAAATATGAAATATTTGCTCTCTCGTTTTTTTCCAGCACATTAGAGAAAGTGTACCCCTACTACATCAAGGCTCCTAGTGATTCTCTGGCAAAACCCATCAAGCAGCTATTGACAGGTATGTGTCCTGACCACAGAAAACAGAAGGTGCTGCAGACAAGGGCAACGCAGCACCCACATGTGCACATTCAGAGCTGTTATGGGCACCACAGCCTAAAATACACCTGAAATGGTTTCTAGCTGGTGGTGTCTGCAAGCACAGGCAAAGATGAGGTAATACTACACAAGGCAGAAAATGCAGCTGGAATTGTTTGAGCTTTGTATTTAACAGCAAGGACTCCAAGGATGAAGTCCAGCTCCTTTCCTTCAGGTCTGCTTTTCCTTGTTTTCTGAGGAAGTAATGACAAGTTTCACTCCTGCTGCCTTCCCACAAGCACATCTGCCAGTGTAGCTTCTCAACCTAAATAATAACACTACATTACATTATGCTTTTCTTTTAATGCTTCCTTATTGGCTACAAAGAATCTAGTTTAGAAAGGAGAAGACTGAGAGGGGATCTTACCAATGCTGATCAACATCTAAAGTGCGAAGGGCAAGAGGGTGGGCTCAGACTTTGTTCAGTGGTGCCCAGTGATAAGAGAAGGGACAATGGACATAAGCTGGAACCCAGAGGTTCCATCTGAACAAGAGGAAATGGCCTCAGGCTGCATCAGGAGAGGTTTAGGTTGGCTGTTGGGAGGAAGTTCTTTACTGGGCAGGCAGTCAGGCACTGGCACAGGCTGCCCAGGGAGGTGGTGGAGTTGCCATCCCTGGAGGTGTTTAAAAGAACAGTGGATGTGGTGCTTGAGGCTATGGTCTAGTGATGAAGGCTGCTGGGATGAAGGTTGGACTGGATGACCCTGGTGGCCCTTCCCAAGCATAGTGATTCATAGTGATTAGAAGTTGTGCTGAGGGATTTGGTTTAGTCAAGGACTTGTCAGTGTGAAACTAATGACTGGACTCGGTGATCTTGAAGGTCTTTTCCAGTCTAAGAAATTCTGTGATTCTGAGGAAAATCTTCTTTGCTGGGAGAGTACCAGAGCACTGAACCAAGCTGCCTAGAGAAGTCTGGAGTGTCCTCTGGAGAGATTCCTAAACCCATGTCATGAAGTGGGGTAGTTAATTGTGAGATGATATTTTTCCCCAATTAGTATTATTAAGTTTGGTATTCAGAAACCTCACCACTGATTTTAATAGTAATGGCTTCTTGCAGGGTGATGGAAACATTTTACAGACAATAGCTAGATCTAGAAATAACTTGCAAAAATACATAAACATTAACTGAACTGGGAGAGAAGATTCTTGGGGCCAAATGCCGCTTGCGGTCCATATACCGCTTGCCCACTAGATGGACTCAGGGAGGTCCATTCTGCTTCTGGCAGAAGGCAATAGTGAATTACAAAGAGACTTTAAATATTTACTCATGAAATATTACCTCCTGACTTGCAAGGGCTGGCTACAGCTTCAGACAGTACCCAAACGATTTCAGGGAATTCTGTTACTGTCAGCCGCTGAGGCTTCCCATTCCCAGGCTTCACAGGCTAGGGGAAAGGAGACAGACAACCTCTGACCTGGATCTCTGGATGATCTGTCTACCTCCAAGACTTTCGGGTGCAGGCAGGATGTCTCACAATGTACAGTCTCAGCAGGATGTCACACTGGCTGTGCAGGCTGATCGTGTGGAGGTATTTAGAGCTTCTTCCTGGTAAACTCGAGACAGTGGAGTTTCCAGGCAAACAATAAGGCTGTATCCTGCCAGAAAGAGAGAGCAATTGCAGCAGCAGGCAACAGCCAAGAATATAATGGCAGAGCATGGCAGAGCACACTGCATTACCTGCTCAACTCTTTTGATCCATGTGGGCTGAGACTAATGGACCTTTGGACACAGAATAGCAGATCCAAATGGCAGTTAGCTGAGCTTGACCATATTAGGCAAAGCCACAGGCTTGCTTTATCCAAATCTGGGAAAAACACAGGCCTTGCACGGGGCAGGCACAAGCTAAGCACATGTACCTTGCTTGTCACAGGAGAAAAACATGCCTGGGCAAGCCAGCACATGTATAAGCCTGTTTCTGGCCCATCAGGCCTACCATGACAATCCACCTTGGCATTACGCTCCTGGCCAACCTGCTGTGCATGACCCAGCTCTGCCAGAGGTCCCTTCCAGCCCACACCATCCTAGGATTCTATAAAATCATTTAATTTCAGAGTGCTGTTACCCAATCAGAATGCACAGAGCTACTCACAGCTACACACAGATGTGCACATACGTGCCTGTGAAAATCCTTTTGGGTTCAAAGAGCCTCATGCAAGCTGACCTGGAATGTTTCCAGGGATGGGGCCTCTGCCATCTCTTTGGGCAACGTGGTTCAGTGTTTCACCACTCTTAGTGCAAAAAAGTTTATTCTTGCTACCTATTCTAGTCTTAATCTAAATTATTCACAGTGTTAGTTTCAATTTGCCACATAGAAGCTGACCACTCTCTCTCAAGGTTAAATGTGTTTCTTTATGGACATGTGCCGACTGCCATTGAACTGCTGCCCAAAAATACTGAAATGATTTGGCAGCTGTGCAGAAGAAAGAGTAGGTGATAAGGGAGCACTTTCTTTCTTTAATGCACGTTCAGATAATATTTGGAGAAGGAAAACCACAGAAGTCCAGATATTATACTCTGGAAGAGAGGTAATGTCAAATGGAGGTTAGGGTTACCATCTTACCATGCAGATGTTGGAAGTTTCTGACTCAAAACAGTTTGACTTTTGCAATTCTTGCTATATATATATATATTAACATTTCTTCTTCTTTTTTCCTCTTTTTTTGTTCTTCAATAGACTGCAGATGGGAAAACATTACTGTTTCACTGGTCAAAAATGTGTCTGAAGAGGGAGTTCGTGAGTGGTGGGTTTTGAATCAGCTTGGGAAAAGATACAAAACATCTGAGGAGAGTCTTGAGCTCTTCATATTCAGTGATAAAGTCAGTCCACCAAGCCTTGGATTCTTGGCTGGTTATGGGTAAGAAGGAATCTTCACGTAAAACTAAAATGATGTAGATAAGACAGTAGTAGAGGTGATTTTGTTTGCTGGTTTGGGAGCAATGGTGGTGTTATTTTTTCTGTGCTGCTGTAGGGTTTGAAGATTGCTTTTTGAAAAGAAGCCTTGTGAGATTTTCAGATTCACCTGGAGATGCTACTAGATGAAAGATTGACCAAGAGCCAGCAGTGTGCTCTTGTGGCCAGCCAAGCTGGGCTGTATTAGAAGGTATTAGTAGGTTGAGAGAGGCTCTCCTCCCCCTGTACTCTGCCCTGGAAGGCTGCATCTTCAATATTGTATCCAGCTCAGGCCCCCTGAGTTCAGGAAGAACCTCAGGGAACTACCTGGATAAGTCCAGTGCAGAGCCACAAAAAAGATGAAGATTGTGGAATGTCTTCTTTATGAGGAGAAACAGAGGGAGCTGGGGCTCTAGCTTGGAGAGGAAGTAAGAGGTGACTTTGTTCATGTTGATGAATACATAAAGATGGACACCAAAAGGATAAAGCCAGGCTCTGCTTGGCTTGTCACTGGTGGTGCCCAATGACAGGACAAGGGGCAATGAATGGAAGTTGAGGCATAGGAAACATAAGGAAAATTTGTTTCCCTGTGAGGATGACAGAGCACTGGAACAGGCTGCCCAGGGAGGATGTGGAGTCTCCCTGTCTGGAGATAGTCAAGACTCACCTGGTTGCCTTCCTGTGTGATCTGGTATAGGTGATCCTGCTCTGGCAGGGGGGTTGGACTGGATGAGTTTTCAAGATCCCTTCCAAGCCCTAACATTCTGTGATTCATTGATTTTTAGACAGTTTCAAGTTTATAAGGAATGACATTACCCTTGTACCTGCTCTGCAGTGGAGAAAATAAAAGGCAGAAGAACCCTTTACACCAGTTTCCTCTTGAAGTCTTGGTGCCTGTCTCTGGACATGTCCAAGCACTTCAACATCCTTCTTAAACTGAGGGGCCCAGAACTGGACACAGTACTCGAGATGTGGCCTAACCAGTGCTGAGTACAGGGGCAGAAGGACCTCCCTGCTCCTGCTGGCCACAATACTCCTGATACAGGCCAGGATGCCATCTGCCTTCTTGGTGACCTGGGCACACTGCTGGCTCACGTTGAGCTGTCAACCAGTACCCCACCCTCATCCCTTCTGCCTGGCTGCTCTCCAGCCACTCTGTCCCCCAGCCTGTAGCACTGCATGGGGTTGTTTTGGCCAAAGTGCAGAACCCTGCACTTGGCCTTGTTAAAACTTGTTTGAAAGGACCTTATTTGCCTTCATCTTGCAGCGCAGCAGGAACAAGATCCTAACTAGAAAGTAGCATTCACTCAGCTGACAGTGTGCCCTGAGCCATGTCGATGAGCTCACTCACACTTGGCTGACCTCTTTTCAAGGCATGAACTCTTTCCTGTCTCTCTTTTCAGCATCATGGGACTGTATGCCTCCATCGTCCTGGTGATAGGGAAGTTTGTCCGGGAGTTTTTCAGCGGGATCTCTCACTCCATCATGTTTGAGGAGCTACCCAACGTCGACCGGATCCTGAAGCTGTGCACTGACATCTTCTTAGTGCGAGAGACTGGAGAACTGGAACTAGAAGAAGACCTTTATGCCAAACTAATATTCCTGTATCGCTCACCAGAGACTATGATCAAGTGGACTAGGGAAAAAACTAATTGATCTCTTTGGTGTGGCACTGCAAAGCCAGTTGATTTCATCTGAATTTTAAAGGAAAAGCAAAAAAAAAACCCAACCAACCAAACAAAGCACAATATTCTCTTAAGAGCTAAGCCTTTTATAGTTAGGTAGCAAAATGATTTTTCACTGAAGGAGTCCTGGAAGCTCTGGCCTTAGGAATCCATGCTGCCTTTCAAGTTAAGGATCAACAGTGACAAAGGTTGGGTGATTTGTTGGTTGTTTTTTCTTTTTTTTAATGTGCCACTCCTCTACAACCCGGGGACTGCTTTGTAATTCCACCCACGAGGAGCTTGCATCTTTGCCTGGCTAGCTGAGTTTTCCAGGCCATCGTGACTAAGAGGAAAGAAAAGGAATGAACCCCCCCGTGCCCAGGTGACTCCAGGGTACCTTCTGACATCTTTCCTGGAGCCATACAGGTTGGATTGTGCAATATGCTGTTGTACATCACTGACTGACAAGCTACAGTAATGGGACACTGACTAACCTTCAGGACACCCCAGAGCTGGAGCCACAGTGGGAACTGAAGACATCCTAGCCATACCCATTCGTAGGGAAAAGCAGCGGTTCTTGATGTACAAAGAACACTGTGGATAAGCCTCTGTCAGCAAAAAAGAAACCAAGAATGATCTCTTCCAATGCCTTAGTTTTGTTTGTACAGTCACAGGAGCCATTTCCACCAAATAGCAATGACTTTTCTCAGGAAAAAAACCACCAAAAAATCCAAACCCAAATCAAAACAAGCAACTGAAACTTGATGCTTCGCCGAGGTTAACTGATGGCTAGAAACAGCGATGGTGAATGGGTGGGGTGTTCTGCTGGGCCATCCTCTTCCAAGTCCCTGCTTTCCATTTAGATGAGAAAAGAAAGTGAATTCAACCACCTAAGGAGCTACTTCATTTCTTAGAACCCTTTAAAGACTGAGTAGTGTCTGCTTCTCCCTGCTCCCTATGAGCTGCGCTTCTTCCTGTTTCCATGAGTTAAGGCAACTGTTGTTTGGGTTTTTTTTGGGGAGGTGTTTTTTTGTTTGGGTTTTTTTTTTTGGCTGTTAGCTGATATTCCTCTTCCAATGTTTCAGGTATATGACAATGTTTACATCTTCCAAGTCACATTTCTTTTTTTCCACATCCAAGACGGGTTTTTTGGGGTGGGTTTTTTGTTTTGAGGTTCCCAAACGCAGAGCTTGAGAAAACAGCTTTTCTTCTTCCCTCCCTCCCCCCCCCCTTTAAAATTACTCTTATTAGTGACACAAATGGCTCATTTAGAGAACATTGTAGCATGAAAATTTACAATTGCAATGTAAGTTTCATTCCATGTTAAAAAGAAAATACTGCAAAAACAAACCCAAGAGCAGCATCGAGCAATTAGGGTATGTTAAAAGGGGGCATACTGTGTAGTTTTGATTCCGTAATGACGGCAAATAAAGCACACGTGGCAAAGTCATTGTAGAAGTAGGTATTTTGTTTTTCCCCCCTCCTCTGCCTTTTGACACCAAATGGGAAAAGACTGACCTTCCTCTAACGTTCTGTGATGAAATCAAGCTCTTTCTTGTAGTTAGCTGCTATTTATTCTAGGGAGGATTGGTTAATCACCAGGAAGAATCCGAGGCAGTGTGATTTGCCGGCTTGGTTGGCTATGGAACTGCTGAAAGCAGCATGACCCAGGGAGGCTGCAACCTACCCTCGCTGAGTGCTTCCGTAACAAATGCTGTCACATCCATTCTATACTGTGAAAAAGCAACGTTCTGAGCACCACCAAGTGCACCAAATAAAAATTGCTTCTTTGTATCATAACAATAAAACCATTTGTGGACTGGAACTCACTGGAAGACAACCTGATTTCCTCCCAGGCGTAACAGAAAGGTGCCCCAGTGGAGAGGTTGTTGGGTTTTTTTTGCTCCATCACACCTGTGAATGAAAAATCCAAATCTACAGGGCAGCCCTGGCAATAGGATCCAGCAGGGATGCCAAGATGTCCTTTTGTGGGTGTTCAGTCATTCTAAGGAGAGCAGTGATGGAGGGAGAAGTATAAAGGGTGTGATGTTGTGTCTCAACTGGCCACAGTTGGTCCTGGCTCCCTTCCTGGTTCCTTCTCTTTACCAGGCACTTAATTTCTGGTGAGAAAAATCTATCTGCAGAACAAGTTGTAGAGTTATTTGGTCTTTGCAGAAATGTGCTGCTCTTTCTTTCATGGATTGATCAAACTTTGACAATAAAAGGATTCTTCTGTTGTTTGTTTATTTAGTTATTTATTGGAAGGGGAAAAATTTTATAGTCACAGTGGTGACATGGACTCAAGACCTAGCTACAACAGGTAAAATTTGCTGCTGATGGACCATCGTTTGAGTCAAACCAGACAGATAAAGTCAAACTGGCAGCCAGTTTCTGCTGAAAATGAGCCAGCAGTGTGCCCAGGTGGCCAAGAAGGCCAACAGCATCCTAGCCTGTATCAGGAACAGTGGGGCCAGAGAAGTGATTGTCTCCTTGTACTCACCACTGGTGAGGCTACACCTTGAGTAGTGTGTTCAGTTTCAGGCCACTCACTGCAAGAAAGACATTGAGGTGCTGGAGTGTGTCCAGAGAAGGGCAAGAATCTTGTGAATGGTCTGGAGCATGAGACTTGTGAAGAATGACTGAGGAAATTTGGGTTGTTCAGTCTGGAGAAAAGAAGGCTTAGGAGAGACCTCTCTCTCTACTACTACTACCACCTGAAAGGAAGTTGTAGCAAGGTGGGGGTTGGCCTCTCCTCCCAACTAAGAAGTGACAGACAAAAGGAAATGGCCTCAAGCTGCACCAGGGCAGGTTTGGATTGGCTATTTGAGGAATCTTCTTCACTAAAAGGGTTCCCAAACACTGAAACAGGCTCCCCACAGAGATGATTGAATCCCCATCGCTAGGGGTGTCAAAAAGATGCAGAGATGTGGTGCTGAGGGACATGGTTTAGTACCAGCCCTGTTAGAGTTAGAAAGCAGTTGGGAATGATGACCTTAAAGGTCTTTTCCAGCCCAAGTAACTCTGTGATACAAAGAGCTGTGGTGAATAGCTCCGTATCCAGATGGAGACTAGTGACATGTGATGTCTTCAGGGGGCTGTACTGGGGCCAGTGCTGTTTAATATCTTCACCAATGACACAGTGGCAAGTGCACCCTATGCAAGTTTGCTGATGACATCAAGCTGAGTGGTGTAGCTAACACACATGAGAGATAATATATAGAATCATATCAGATTGCATGCAAACAAACATGCCCAGGTTTGAAAATTGGGCCCATGTGAACCTCTTGAAGTTCAACAGGGCCCAGTTCAAGGTCCTGCCTGGGTCAGGCCAATCCCTGATACCAACAAAGCAGTGTGTGCAAGATCCATACACATACATGGTTTCAAGGCAAGCTTGGACAGGGCTCTGAGCAACCTGGTCTAGTTGAATCACAGAATCAACCAAGTTGGAAGAGACCTCCAAGATCATCCAGTCCAACCTAGCACCCAGCCCTAGCCAATCAACTACACCATGGCACTAAGTGCCCCATCCAGACTCCACCACCTCCCTGGGCAGCCCATTCCAAAGGCAATCACTCTCTCTGCCAACAACTTCCTCCTAACATCCAGCCTAGACCTCCCCTGGCACAACTTAGGACTGTGTCCCCTTCTTCTCTTGCTGCTTGCCTGGCAGAAGAGACCAACTGCCACCTGCCTACAGCCTCCCTTCAGGTAGTTGTAGACAGCAATGAGGTCCCCCCAGAGCGTCCTCCAGGCTGCACACCCCCAGCTCCCTCAGCCTCTCCTCACAGGGCTGTGCTCCAGGCCCCTCACCAGCTTTGTCACCCTTCTCTGGACATGTTCCACTATCTCAACATCTCTCTTGAATTGAAGAGCCCAGAACTGGACTGCCCTGGCAGGGACAATGGACTCAATGATCTCTGGAGGGCCCTTCCAACCTCTAAGTTTCTATGATTCTGTGTTGACCCTGGGGGCTTCAAGTAGATGATCTTTAAGACAAACCTGCCTATGATTCTATGGAGATTGACCATTTCTCTGCATGTGTGTGTATGTCTGTGTGCTCTCTTTTAATCCCCCAGGACTGCTGTATTTTAGGTCTCATTAATTTTTCAAGCTGCTGCCTCCTGCAGCCCATGCTGGGGTGGGAGAGAGAGCTGCCAGCAGACACAGACAGCTCATGAAAGAGTGACCATCAGACTTCTGCAACGAACATCTGGGGACAGCATGCTTTTAACTGTGCAGCAGCAAGAGTGAGGTAATGCAGTAAAATATTAATGAACCCTTTCAGCTGACATCTCAAAATACCTTGTAGAGGCTGAACTTTGGAGGGCAAGACAGTGTATTAACTGTGCATTCATCCAGCTGTAAAATTCTCTGTTTTCACCAGCTCTGGGGAGAAGGGGGAGGAAGAGAGGGGAGATCATCAGAGCAAGAGCCAGCTGTGAAGCCCACAGCTGTGAAGCATATGATAGAATCATAGAGTTGTCAGGGCTGGGACCATCAAGGATCATCTAGCTCCAATCCCTCTGTGATGAGCAGGGACACCTCCCATGAGATCAGGTTGCTCAGAGCCACATCAGGCCTGGCATTAAAAACTTCAGGGGGTGAGGTTTCTATCACATCCCTGGACAACTTGTTCCAGTGTCTCACCACCCTCCTGGTGAATAACTTCTTAACATCTGATCTGAACCTGCCCACTTCTAGTTTTGTTCCATTCCCCCCAGACCTATCACTACCTGACATCCTAAAAAGGCCCTTACCAGCTTTCTTGTAGCCCCCTTCGAACACTGGAAGGCCACAATAAGGTCTCTTGGGAGCCTTCTCCTAGAAAATCTGAATGGATGAATTTCAAGTGGAAGCATATGGGCAGTTAGGCCAAAAGAGGAAGGATTCTACCCTTCTAAAGGTACCTTCTAAGACCATGGAAATGATGTGAGGGCTGGAATACCTCTGCTCTGAGAACAGGCTGAGATGGAGTTATTCAGCCTGGAGAAGGCTCTGGGGAGACCTCCTCTTGTGGCTTCTCAGTACTTAAAGAGAACCTATAAGAAACATGAGGACAATGTTTTCAGGCTGCTCCATTGTGACAGGACAAAGGGTGTTGGTTTTAAACTAAAAGAATTTAGGCTAGATAGAAGAGATGCTGTGTGCAGCTGAGACAGGCTCAGAGCTGGGGTTGCTCAGCCTGGAGAAGAGAAGGTTCTGGAGAGACCTCATTGTGACCTTCCAGTACTTCAGTACTACATGCTTAGGTTGCTGACATAATTAGAACTTTTACTTGCAGGTGTTTGTAGCCTCCTTCAATTTATATATATTCAACTGAATAGTCAGACTGAGAAATTAGACCTGTAGAAGGCAAAACATCTTAAGTATGGATTGCCAAAGCAGCTGTAACTTATATCCCACTTCCATATCAAACCAGAAAATCATAGAATCAACCAGGTTGGAAGAGACCTCCAAGATCATCCAGTCCAACCTATCCCCCAACCCTATCCAGTCAACTAGACCAAGGAGAACTGGTTCAGATGTCAAGGGCAGTAGAGTGTGAGTTTTACTGACTGTCTTTTTTCTTTTGTTAATCAGACTCTTCCAGCCTGTGGAACAGGAACTGAACTCTGGTCCCCACTGCAAGCATCTACCCATTTCAGTGTCTGGAATTAGAGAATCCTTTTGGTTGGAAACGACCTTGAAGATCATTGAGTCCAACTGTCAGCACTGCAGGGTCACCACTAAACCATGTTGCTCAGCATCACAGCTATGTGGCTTTTAAATCCCTCAAGGGATGTTGTGATGGCTTGGGTGTTACCTCCCCCTACACTCTTCCACCTCCTCTCCATCCCTCTAGCCTATCCCAGAGTTTGCCTTATGTGCAAGATGAGTTTGGATGATCAGCCAGGAGGGTTAGAAAGCAAAAGGATTAGTTACACAGAAAGCAGGTTAGGGAGAAAACTGCAGGCACCAGCTGCACCAGAGAGCCACAGTGGGTTATCTACCCTCATGTTCTTGGTTTTATGCATCTCAGCAAGCCTATGAGTGAAGCAGACATCACCACTGTGTCCTTTTCACAGCCTACAATCTAATTCTTCTCACCAAAATATTCCAGCTAGCCTCACACTAGCACAGATGGGGATTCCACCACTTCCCTGGGCAGCCTCTTTCAGGGTCTGACAACCCTTCCAGGGAAAGTTATTCCTCATGTCCAACCTAAATCTCTCCTGGTCCAACCTGAGGCTGCTTCCTCTCATCCTTGGGAGAAGTGAGCAACTCCTACCTTGCCACAATCTCCTTTCAGGGAATTGTAGTGAGCAAGAAGGATCTCCAGAAGACTCTCCCAGCCCAATTTTGTGGCCCTTGTTTCTGGTCCCACTTTGTGCTCTGATGTTTCTCTAAGTCTAGTATCTTGCTGTGAAAGTAGTGTGCTTCATTTCCCTGTCCCTGGCTGCAGCAGACTAGTTTTAAAGACACTTGCAACATTCTATCGTCTGGCTCCATCTGCTGGGCAAGAGGGGTGTGGGACTTCATCCTTGTGGAGAGTGCTTTGCTCCATTTAGATGGATTTAAGAGGCAATAGCAACATCTTAATAGCTGATTACAGCTGATAAAATACCCCAAAAGTGGTTGTCAGCATGAGTTAGATCTCTGTCAAGCACAGCATTTGGGCAGTGCTTTATTATGGATGAAATTCTTCAGGCCTCTGCTGTCAAAGAGATGTTGCAGCTCAAGGTTTTACAGCCAAAGCTCTGACAGTCTTCACATGGCTCTCCCTTCTTTTCCATGCCCTGAGTGAAAACTGGCTCGGAAGGCAGGAGGTGAAAGGAGTGGGGGAGGGGAGAGGGGAAGTTATTTCTGGCTTTCATTTTTTTTATGGCATTCCTGTCCTATAAAACTCCTTAGAGCTGCATGCCTCACTCTGGGGCCAGAACTAAACCAGTTCTGAAATCACAGAGAAATTTCTCCAGGAGACACAAAGCTGTCCAGCTGCCAACTGGTGGTGATAATATCCCAAAGTACTCATCTGCCCAGGGCCTCAAGCTGGTGAGATGCAGGCATGGAGAACCAAGCACACAGACAAACTGCTTAGAAAACCTCTGGGTGCTTAAGCACAACTTCAGCCCTGAAGTAAAATTCTCCCAATAGGAGCTTTCCTTAGAATTACAGAATCAACCAGGTTGGAAGAGACCCCCAAGATCATCCAGTCCAACATAGCACCCAGCCCTAGCCAATCAACTACACCATGGCACTGAGTGCCTCAGCCAGGCTTTTCTTCAATACCTTCAGGGACAGTGCCTCCACCACCTCCCTGGGCAGCCCATTCCAATGCCAGTCACTCTCTCTGTGAAGAACTTCCTCCTGGCACAACTTGTTCTGTTGCTGGCTGCCTGGCAGAAGAGACCAACCTCCACCTGCCTACAGCCTCTCTTTAGGTAGCTGTAGACAACAACGTCTGCCCTGAGCCTCCTCTTCTCCAGGCTGCACACCCCCAGCTCACTCAGTCTCTCCTCACAGGGCTGTGCTCCAGGCCCCTCACCAGCTTCACTGCCCTTCTCTGGACATGCCCCAGTACCTCAACATCTCTCTTGAACTGAGTAACCCAGAACTGGACACAGCACTGAGTCCAGGGGCAGAATAACCTCCCTTGTCCTCCTGGCCACACTGTTCCTGATCCAGGCCAGGATGCCATTGGCTCTCTTGGCCACCTGGGCACACTGCTGGCTCATGTTCAGCTACTACCTACCAGCACCCCCAGGTCCCTTTCTGCCTGGCTGCTCTCCAGCCATTCTGTCCCCAGCCTGTAGTGCTGCTTGGGGTTGTTGTGGCCAAAGTGTAGAACCCTGCACTTGGCCTTGTTAAATCTCATCCCATTGGCCTCTGCGCACCCATCCAGCCTGGAAAGGTCCCTCTGTGGGGCTTGCCCCATGAAGGACAGCAGTCTAGACATGACAGGGTAGGTGGACGAGAGGGGATCTGGCAAGCAGACTGACAGGACAGGAAGTGCAGAGTACTTCCTTCCAGGAGGATCCTCCTGCCATCCCTCAGTACTGACACCACAAAGCATTGCTCCTCTTGGCTCTGGCGTGATCCTGTTCCACACATTTAGCCAACACAGAACACACAGCATTACTGTGAGAATCAAATATGGGAGCCTCCTCAGAACAGACAGAGTTTTACTGAGGTTAAATGAAGTCAATGTAGAGCTCAGGGAATGGTTTAGTGGTGGGCAGTGCTAGGTTAATGGTTTGACTCAATGAGCTTAAAGGTCTTTTCTAACCTAAACAGAAACACAGACTCACAGAATGGTGAGGGCTGGAAGGGACACTGGGGGAGCTTCTAGTCCAACTTCCCCTGCTAAAGCAGAGTCAACCACAGAGGGGTGTCCAGGGTTGCAAAATCCAGGTAGGTTTGGAATCTATCCAGAGAAGGAGACTCTACAGCCTGTCTGAGCAGCCAGGTCCAGTGCTCCCTCACAGGAGCAGTCTGTTTACTACAAGGCACAGAAGGTATCAGGAAGCTGCTGTAGGATTCCCCCATAAGACACAAGGTAGGTAGAGGTGAGGGGTGACAGATCCCCATGAGGATTTCAGTGCTCCAGAGCATCTAGCTGAGATACCAACCTGCCAGCTAGGAAGCAGCATTCCTCACTGCAGTCCACCTACTGATTCCATAAACTAACTATGGATTAGTACAGTCTCTTTAGAAGGAAGACTTAAGGCCCCTTGGTGCTAACCTATCTCCTTCCTTGCAGCCTGCTGCAGAGGCCGTGCCAGGCAGCTGTGCTGGGTTTTGTGCCCTGTGGAGATGACAGTACAGTAATGACAGTTTCCCCACAAGCTTAGGGGCAGATATCAAAGTGTTTCCTACAGGCTGGTGCTTGCTGGTTCCTTGTCACCCAGGCCTGCACTGCCCCCTTCCCCTGGCACACAGACCAGCAGAGCACAGCAAAATGTGTGCTCTGATTGAGCTCTAAGGATGTGACTGCTACAGGTCCTGCTTTGAGCTAGACCAGAACCAATTCTGGTCAGTGCTGTGACTTCTTAGCTCAGTCTCTGCTCAGTGAGAGCACCTGATGAAGTTCAAGGCAGATTCGCACAGCCAGGGGCTGCTTCTAGCTGTGAGAGCACTGATGGGGAGAGTTACTGCCAAGGGCTGGACTGCAGAAAGGCTCTGGTTTAGACTTGCTCCTGTGCAGACCAAGGGCACTGCCACATATAATGCTCCACGCTGGGGTACAGGAAATCAGAGGTGGCAGCAGTGGGGAGGAGCAGACAGGACAATTGACTTTAAACTGACCAACAAGGGATTCCATCCCACAGATGTTATCTTCAGGGTCAAGCCTCTTCTTCAATAGGCAATGCCTGAGGAGAACTCTGTCCTTTCTGCCTTCTATCCCAATCCATGCGTTCCTCAATCTAACTCCAGAACCCAGCTTCTTAATCCAGTTTCTATCTGCCACTGAGTGCAGTTTGGCAGTTCCCCATTGCCTGCCCACAGCAACATTGGTGACAGGGACACCATTGCCATCAGGGGGTTGGGTTCCATATAGGTTTCTATCTACCTTTGTATATTTCATTGTATTACTATTTCCATTAAGCTGCTCCAGTTTCATTTCCCAACACATCAGCCTCTCTCCCTTATTCCCTTTGCTGTTTTGGAAGCTGGAGGGTTTCATAGAGGGGCGCTGGCACTCATCTAGTGGTCAACCCAGACCTAACCCTTGACAAATGAAAACAGAAGTGGTTCAAGCACCACTCAGACTTTGCTCCGGACTACACAACCCAATAGGAGCAGCTAGACAGAAAGCAACAAATGGATGGGGGACTGGTATCAGCTAGGACCAGAAGGCAACAGCAGAAGCAGTAGATGAAAAGCAATAATTGCATGCAGATTGGGCAAGGTTATAAGTACACTTAGCTCTCAATGTCCTACTTGCAAGCTCATCTGAAGAAGTTACATCACACAGTCATGTAATTGACATCATTTCAGCAAGTCTTAACCAATTAACTTCTGGGTTTTGGCTCTTTCCCCTCAGCTGTGTGCAGCTTTGACCTCACAACTGTGCATTCCAGCAGCTGTTACATTTTCTTTAGTGTTCAGCCCCCTTCAGCTTTCATCACAATGCTCTCTAATCTGCTTCAGAGCTGATCTGGCAGCGACATCCACATGGAAGAACAGCATACAACAGCTCCCTAAAGTCTGCAGGTCCTACTTACGAGTTCGGAAGGCTTCCAGTCCTCTCCCAAGGACTCCCCAGTTCATGCTCCAAAGAGGTTTCAGGCAATTGGGCTGGCATTAAATAAAATTTAACTCCTTAATTTCCTTGGGCCCTGGAACAAAAAGAGGGAGAATACATCTAAATTTAAATGGAATTTAAATTTAGAACATGTCCAGAGAAGGGCAACAAAGCTGGTGAGAGGCCTGGAGCACAGCCCTGTGAGGAGAGTCTGAGGGAGCTGGGGGTGTGCAGCCTGGAGAAGAGGAGGCTCAGGGCAGAGCTCTGCTGTCTACAACTACCTGAAGGGAGGATGTAGGCAGGTGGCAGTTGGTCTCTTCTGCCAGGCAAGCAGCAACAGAACAAGGGGACACAGTCTCAAGTTGTGCCAGGGCAGGTCTAGGCTGGATGTTAGGAGGAAGTTGTTGGCAGAGAGAGTGATTACCATTGGAATGGGCTGCCCAGGGAGGTGGTGGAGTCACCGTCCCTGGAGGTGTTGAAGCCAAGCCTAGCTGAGGCACTTAGTGCCATGGTCTAGCTGACTGGACAGGGCTGGGTGCTAGGTTGGTCTGGATGAGCTTGGAGGTCTCTTCCACATGATTCTATGTCCCTTCAGTAGGGACCTAAAGAGTCCATCAAACGCTTGGGTAATCCAAGCTGGTGGCTTGGCTGTTGTCTACGCCAAGCTTGCTGGCTTGGCTCTGGCCAAAGCTGTTGGCTTCAGGACCCAAATCCATTTGCTCTTCCACCAATCTTTCTAGGTCAAGATACATCAGGATGTAATATTTAGAGGTCTTAGGCCAAGTTGGATTCCCTAAGAAATGTAACTTCTAGACAGGAAGAAATCCCTTTTCAGCCTTTCACGGCTGGAATACTTCATGGCGATGTTACAGCTACAGCAAATTCCTCTCTAGAAGGAAGGACTTCAGGCAAAAACTAGAGAAGGTTTGATTTATAATGGAAAATAAAACTAACAGGCTGACTTTTGCTTACACTGAGTAATACTTAGCATCTACATAGGAAAATTCCACTGAGAGCAGTCAGAGCAGATCCGAGGTGTCAAACATGCAGTCTCCACTTCAGCTCCAGAACACAACTGCTAAAAATTAGGAGATGGGAACCTGCCCTTCCAAGGAGACAGAGGGAGAAAATATACCCACGGAGCATCAGCTTCCTCCATGCTGATAGCAGCAATGGGCTTCAGCTCTCAGGGGGAAAATTCACTTTGGATGCTTGTTAAAGACCTCTGGGAAAACATTAAGCAGCGTTGGGAGTTGGGGTTTGGAGCTTGTAGCTACAGGGAATGAGCCTGGGGAAAGCCATTTGAAGCAGAGTGCCTCAAGGCTCTTGGGTTTAAGACAGATCAGCAGAATCATATCATCATAGAATGCTGTGGGATGGGAAGCATCTTTAAAGGTCATCTAGTCTGATCTCCCTGCTTCAACCAGCTCAGGCTGCTCAGAGCTCCATCCAGTCTGATCTGGAACATTTCCAGGGGTGGGCTTTCTACAGCCTCTCGGGAGAACCTGAGCCCATGTTGCACCACACTTAGTGCAATAAATTTCATCCTTCTATCTAACCTAAACATTACTCTTTCAGTTGGAAACCACTGCTCCTTGTCCTGTCCCATCAGGTCCTGCCAAATGCATTGCTCCCACCTTTCTTATAAAATGGTTTAGGTTGGAAGAGACCTAAAAGCTCATCCAGTTCCAATCCCCCTGTCATAGGCAGGGACACCTCCCAGCAGAACAGGTCACTCAAGGCCTCATTCAACCTGGCCCTAAATACCTCCCTGGGCAACCTGTACCAGTGTCTCACCATCCTCACTAGAAAGAACTTCTTCCTAACATCCAGTTGAAATCTCTCTGCCAGTTTTAACCTCACCTTTTAAACCCCTCATCCTGTCATTACAAGACCTTGTAAATAGTCCCTCCCCAGCCCTCCTGTCAGTCTCCTTCAGATACTGAAAGGCCACTACAAGGTCTCCTCTAAGCCTTCACTTCTTCTATTGCTCCCTCTAAGTGTTGAAATGACACAAGAAGGTTTCCCTGGAACCTTCTCGTTCAGGAAAAGGGCAAAACCTGCACTTTCCTTGAGGCAAAGGTGGCAGGGGAATGCCATTGGAATGGGCTGCCCAGGGAGGTGGTGGAGTCACTGTCCCTGGAGGTGTTCAAGAAAAGACTGGATGAGGCACTTAGTGCCATGGTCTAGTTGACTGGATAGGTTGGACTGGATGATCTCAGAGGTCTCTTCCAACTTGGTTGATTGTGTGATAGGGGACCAAATACTTTCTGCTGCCATCCATGGCATGGGGGCAGCTGGTACACCCCTCCCTTCCAGGCAAGGGAGCGGCGATGGACTCAACCTGCAACGGGAGGTCAGAGTCCTGCCCTAGGTGAACAAGGCCTAAAGGGAGCAAAGCTGTGTGAGGAGGATCCAGCCCAGCTTTGCTGCATGTTGCTGTGTCTGCTCTCCAGCTCACAAAGAAACATCAGTGTGAAGCGTGCTCTGAAAGCACTGCTGCCATTTCTGGCTGCAGTGGCCAAGCAAGCAGACGAACCTGAGCATCTGCCTTTTCAATCTCTTCTGCTCCATAAAAGCCAAGGTCAGACAGAGCACATCTGTTTCAGCTTTGCAGATCCAAATCATTTATACTATGCTGGCCCATCTGCAGCCTCTAGGTTGTTAAAATTTAATTTACTAATCAATTACTCTCAGATGCTAGGCCTTGTCTGGGTGATGCCCAGGCACAGAACAAGGGCAACAGGTGGAAGTTGAGGCATAGGAGGTTCCATGAGAATCTGGAAGAATTTTTTCACTGGAGCCAGCTGCCCAGGGAGGCTGTGGAGTCTCTCTGGAGATAGTCAAGAACAGTCTGAGTGCATTCCAGTGTGATCTGCTCGAGGTGATCTGCTCTGGCAGGGAGGCTGGACCAGATGATCTTTTGAAGTCCCTTCCAGCCCCTGACTTTCTATGATTGTATGATTCTTCAGCTGCCCAGCAATTTTCTGGCCCATATCTTAGATAAAGGTATGAATTTTGCAAGCTGAATAGTTGGAGAAGGAATGATGATCCTCTCAGATGCACCAGAGCTTGATTTCTGACAATACCTTGTCTTGATTTCATAGATTCATAAACCAATCTGGGTAGGAAGGGACCTTAAAGATCATCTAGTTCCAACCCTCCTGCCATGGGCAGGGACACTTTCACAACAGCAGGTTGCTCAAGGCTTCATCTCAAACTGGCCCAGGTAACCTGTTCCAGCATCTCACCACCCTAGCTGTAAAGAATTTATTTCCTAATATCCAGACTAAATCTGCCTTCCTCAACCTTAAATTCATTCCCTTTAGTTTTATCACTAGGAGCTCTTGTAAAAAGTCACTTCCCGGCTTTCTTGCAGGCCACTTCCATGTACTTTTGGTACTTTTCATGCAAATGATGTAGATAAAACTATTTTAAATGGGTTAAGCTTTACAGAACACACTTTGTAGTAAGATGGCTCCTGTATTAAAGCTTCCAAGTGTCCAATATGAAACACTCACGAATTTCAAGAAAGGAAAGGAACACAAAATAGTAGCTTCAGGCATTTTTACACATTGTGCAAAATTTCAGTACTGCATCTCCTTCCAGGGGCTAATGAGAGGGGAAATGAAGCTGGTGAGCCAAAGAAAATGACCATTCAGTACCAGAGCATTATCTCTCCACATAGGTTGGACATTTCACAGAACCACAGAATGTCAGGGGCTGGAAGGGACCTCAAATGCCCATCCAGTCCAACCCCACTGCCAGAGCAGACTCTCCTATACCTGATCACACAGGATCACATCCAGGTGAGTTTTCAATATCCCCAGAGAGGGAGACTCCACAACCCCCCTGAGCAGCCTGTTCCACTGTACTGTTACGCTCACAGGGAAAATATTCCTCCTCATGTTTTCATAGAACAAAGGAGGTTATTCTTCTCCAGTACTCAACGCTGGTCAAGCCACACCTTGAGTCCTGTGTCCAGTTCAGGGCTTCTCGACTCAAGAGAGATGTTGAGATACTGGAACTTGTCCAGAGGAGGATGACAAAGCTGGTGAGGGGCCTGGAGCACAGCCCTGTGAGGAGTGGTTGAGGGAGATGGGGGTGTGCAGCCTGCAGAAGAAGAGGCTCAGGGCAGACCTCATTGCTGTCTATAAATACCTGAAGGGAGGTTGTAGACAGGTGGGTGTTGATCTCTTCTATGTTTAAAAGATGCAGAGATGTGCTGCTGAGAGACATGGTTTAGTACCAGACTTGGCAGAGTCAGACAATGGTTGGACTTGATGACCTTAACAGTCTCTTCCAACTGAAACAATTATATGACTCTGAATCAGAAAGTGGCTCTCTTTCTGGAAGTGTAATCCTTAGAGCAAATCCCAGCAGGAGCCACTTCTTCCATCAGCCAACATGCCATTGCTTGATGACTTCCTCACTCCTTGCATTTCCAGCTAACATTTTCCCCCCTGCAGCTTGTTTCTCTGTCCTTAACATTGCATTTTGCCCATGAGGAATTTCAGGAAATGTTTTGGTTGCAAGGAGAGTTGCAGCTGTAGCAGAATCAGACAGCCCTAGAGATGGAAATCTCTATCAACAACTTACTTACACTGCTCACCAGCTACTGTTTCACGTTCTCTTCACCCACCCTCTGCAACCTGGCTCTCCATCACACGATTTCCCAGGCCCGTGTTCAGAGAAAAGCAAATGGGTCATGTCCATCACAGCTGTGATGTGGACCTCTGGAAGGGCTCAGTTCCTTAGGTGGTCAAGCACTCTGACCAAAACTAAATGCTTTTGTCTGAGTTTGGAGAGGGTAGGTGAGAAGCAGATGGGTCTGGTGACCAGCAGATTGAGGAAGGGAATTCTGACCCTCAGCTGTGCTTTGGAGAGACCTCACCTGCAGCACTGGGTCCAGCTCTTAAGTCTTAAGCACAGGGCTGTTGGAAAAGGGCCCAGAGGAGGCCACAACAATGATGTGAGGGCTGGAACCCCTCTGCTCTGAGGACAGGCTGAGAGTTGGGGTTGTTCAGCCCAGAGAAGAGAAGGCTCCAGGGAGCCTTTCCTGTGGCCTTTCAGTACCTAAAGGGGCTAACAGGAAAGCTGCAAACAGACTTTTGGCAGGGGCTGTTGTGACAGGACAAGGGGTGATGGTTCTACACTAACAGAGGAAAATTCAGATTAGAGAGAAGGAAGAAATTATTTTTACTAAGAGTGGTGAATCCCTGGCCCAGGTTGCCCAGAGAATAAGTGGTAGATGCCCTATCTCAGGTCAGACTGGATGGGACTCTGAGCAACCAGATGTAGTTTCAAATGCCTCTGTTAGTACAGAGGGGTTGGAGTAGAAGACCTTTAAAGATTCCTTCCAACCCAACCCATTCTAGGATTCAATCATGAAAAGCTGCAGCAAGATCAGCTTCCCACGTGGATCTTTCTAACCAAACCCAAAACACCAGCTGAGGCCATCTAAACCCCGAAGCTGTTCCAGCGCTGGAGCAAAGGCTTGCCAGCAGCAGAGGACTGCTCTTTGCTGGCTCTGTGGCACCATCTAGTGCTACAAAAGCACAAATTCCTAGTCACACCACGTTTAAAAGCTTGGTGTAAATAAACACACATAAATCAATATTCAAAACTACTAAACCAGCTGATAATGACCCATTAGACACACCTTAGAGCCTGCTTCTGTCACTGCAGTATCTCAGCTCAACACCAGCCAGCAGTGTGCCCTTGCAGCCCAGAAAGCCAACCAGATCCTGGGCTGCATCAAGAGAAGTGTGGCCGGCAGGTTGAGAGAGGTGATTCTCCCCCTCCACACCGCCCTATTGAGACCCCACCTGGAGTACCGCACCCAGTTCTGGAGCCTCTACTACAAGAAGGATATGGATGTGCTGGAACATGTCCAGAGAAGCAGCATAAGGATGATCAGAGGGCTGCAGCACCTCCCCTGTGAGGATAGACTGAAAGAACTGGGGTGGTTCAGTCTGGAGAAGAGAAGGCTCTGAGGAGACCTTATTGCGGCCTTCCAGGATCTGAAGGAGGCTACAAGAAAGCTGGGGAGGGACTTTTGAGGGTGTCAGGTCGTGACAGGACTAGGGGGAATGGATCCAAGCTAGAGGAGGGAGATTCAGCTTGGATATTAGGAAGAAGTTCTTCACCATGAGGGTGGTGAAACACTGAAACAGATTGCCCAGGGAGGCAGTGGAAGATCCATCCCTGGAGGTTTTTAAAGCCAGGTTGGATGTGACTCTCTGTAACCTGATCCAGTGGAAAGTGTCCATGGGACCCACGGCAGGGGGGTTGGAACTGGATGATCTTTGAGGTCCCTTCCAACCCTCACAATTCTATGGGGTGCATAAAAGTGCTGAAAAACAGCCTTAGGGGAATTTTCAGTGCAGTAGCTTTATAATTCTATCCACCTGGGAACCAATCAATGTATTTTCCAACCAACCCACAGAGCAGCTGAAGGACTGCAGTTTGCAGCCACGAGGTGTGAAATGAGGTTGCTTAGCCTATGTGAAAATTAACAGTTTGAAGCAGAAATACACATGGTTTGAGGTAGCAATCTGTAAAAACCTCTGGCTGTGAAGCAGCTTCATAAAGTAAAGTCCTCGACCACACCATAGTCACCTACTGCCCTGACTTAACAGTCAGGATTTCACCTGGTACTGAATAAAGCTGGTTTTAACATAGTTACAAACAGGACAGAGTTTTAGCCACTCTGACATAAAAGAGTGTCAATAAGATTTGAGGTTTATTTCATTTCCCTTATTAGGGATTCTCAGGCATTTCCTCCATGCTAATTCAAGGCTTCTCAAAACATTTCTCAGATTCATTCCAGCCATTTTACAGTTTACAAGTAAGCAGAAAGAAGCAGCTAAACACAACAACACAGATTCAACCAATTTGGAAGAAATCTCTAAGCTCATCCAGTCCAACCTAGCACCCAGCCCTATCCAGTCAACTAGACCATGGCACTAAGTGCCTCAGGCTTTGCTTCAACACCTCCAGGGATGGTGACTCCACCACCTCCCTGGGCAGCCCATTCCAACACAAATCACTCTCTCTGGCAACAACTCGCTCCTAACATCCAGCCTAGACCTCCCCTGACACAAGTTGAGACTGTGTCCCCTTGCTCTGTTGCTGGCTGCCTGGCAGAAGAAACCAACCCCCAACTAGCTACAGCCTCCCTTCAGGTAGTTGTACACAGCAATGAGGTCTGCCCTGAGCCACTTCTTCTCCAGGCTGCACACCCCCAGCTCCCTTAGCCTCTCCTCATAGGGCTGTGGCTCCAGGCCCCTCACCAGCTTTGTTACCCTTCTCTGGACACACTTCAATACCTCAGCATCTCAAAATGAGGAGCCCAATTGGACACAATGCTCAGCCTAAGTAAGGAGGCCCAGCCAGCACCCATGGGTGAGGTCAGAATGACCATCAAGCCTACTGCTGCCTAACCAGGGACTATCAGGCCCCCCAGCCTTTGTCCCCTCTTTATTCACCCAGTATACACCATGAGGACTCACCAGTGATGATCTCTCTGCTTAGCAGGGCAAGCTTGGGGCTTCTGCCTTTACTGGAGCTGGTTAAAAATGGAGCAGGTTAAAAACGGAGCAGGCAGGGAGGATAAAGTGGTCACACCTGGGGTGGGAGGAGACTGCAATAGAAGCCAGGTGCTCTGAGTTTGGGGGAGGGAATGGGGAATGCAGTGTGGGGATGAAAAGAGGCAAAGTGGTCACACCTGGGGTGGGAGGAGACTGCAACAGAAGCCAGGTGCTCTGAGTTTGGGGGAGGGAATGGGGAATGTCCTGTGGGGATGAAAAGGGGCAGACATGGTGGAAAAGGGGAGGTGGTGCTGAAAAGCAGGAGACAGAGAGGAAAGAGATGGAAATGAAAAGAGGCAAATGGGGAACAGATGCAAACGGAAAGGAAGAAGTGGGGGGAAAGAGGAAGATGATTGAAAGGAAGATGAGAGGAAGAGAAAAGGAAGATGGCAAGGAGGACAATGGGGGGAAATAGGAGAAAGAGAGGAAAGAAGGGAGAAGGGAAGTACAGAAAAGCTAATAAAACTGAAAACTGCATTGTAAACTACCCTTTTCATGACCATCTCTTTGTCATTTCTGCTTGGAGTAGTAACCAGACCTCTTTCTCCTGCTCACTATGCTGGGTGATGAAGAGCAAATCACACCTGCCTAAGAGGGAAAAATGAGGAAATAAAGAGGAAAACCAAGAAATAAAAAAGAAAAGCAAATACAAATTATAAATATACATATACAAAGAGTGAGGTCTTTCAGCAAGTTCTGCATGGGCCAGCAATGTGCCCTTGTGGCCAAGAGGGCAAATCACCCTCCTGTTCCAGTGCTCTGTCACCCTCACTGAAGAAGTTTCTTCTCATGTTGAGCTGAAACCCTCTATGTTCCAGTTTGTAGCTGTTGCTCCTTGTCTCACTGCTGCTGACCACTCTAAAGAGAATGGCCCCAGCTACTTGACACCCACCCCTCAGATATTTGTACCTCTCAGTCTTCTCTTCTCCAAACTAAACAGCCCCAGGGCTCTCAGTCTCTCTCCATAGGGGAGATGCTCAAGTCCCTCAGTTATTCACATGGCAAGAAACTTAGATCTGACAATCACCTGCCATAACAATTCTGTCAGGTCACCACTAACTGCGTTCCTCAGTACATTTACACAGCTGTGAAATCCCTCCAGGGATGAAGACTCCATCTAGACAACCTGCTCCAGTGTCTGACAACCCTTTTGGTCAAGAAAGGGGAGGTTTTAGTTTGTCCAACCTAAACCCACACTTGGTGCAAGTTGAGGCTTCTTGCCCTATCACATGTTCCTTGCAGAAGAGACCAAGCCCCACCTTGCTCCAAGTGCATTTCAGAGAATTGTAGAGACAAGAGGTCTCCCCTCAGCCTCCTTTTCTCCAGGCTGAACAATCCCAGTTCCCTCAGCCACTGCTCACAAGCCTTTTGCTCTACACTCTCCATCTACGACAACACAACATACCTGCAATGCTTGGTGACAAAACCTTTGGCCAGCCAGAGGCAAAATCTGCTTCAGATGACAAATATTCACTTTCCAACGGTGCTGTTCAGCAGGCTCTGGTTGACAACAGGAAAAGCTATCCCACAGGTGTTCATTTCAAGTTTTATTTCTCATGTTGGTGAAACACAAAGCCCCCTCTTGAGAGGCAGCATCTTGTAGAGCTGTTACAAGCACATTTTGCACTCTAATACACCACAGATTTGGGAAAAGGACAAAAAAAGCACAGGTGTCACACTGCACTTGAGCATACTGAGTCTTAAGTTACAGGTAACTTAGAAACCTTCTGCTGTGACATCACACATTGCACTGACCATCTCTCAGCCTTCATGCAGAGTTTGTTCTTCTTACAGATTTGGAGACTTTCATGTTTGCAACTGGCACCTTCTCCACTTTAAATCACTTACATAATATTTACATATGTGTGCAAATTGCTTTGAGAAAGGGAAACAAACACTAAACACATAATATACAGACAGCTTCCTCTACAGTTAAACATCTACTAAAAGGCAGTTAACATTCCTATCACACTTTCATTGCCTAAAATAGGAGAATAAGTTATATAAAATAGACCATCTTATAATTTTTTCAGCAGATTTGGTCTTTGCAGCAACATTGCAATTGAAGATTAAGATTCTGCTCCTAAGATTCCAGATTTCAACTGAATGGCAGCTTCACCTGCTTGGTAGAAGTTACTTTTGCCTCAAGCTTTCCACGCTTGGCACAGGGCAAAGAGCAAAGAATGCTGGGGGAGTGGGAAGACAATCTTGCAAATCTGGGTTTTTTTGGCAATAAGAGAAATATCCTTTAAGGATCTCATGCATAGATTCTCATTTTTATTTTAAGAGCCTGTTAGTATTACAAGCACAGTTTAAATAATGTCTGCAACTTCTTTCACATGTGAGGCTCCCAGTTTTCTATCTCCTGCATGTCATGGCCTCAGACATACACACAAAATAGACCATCTTATATTTCTTTCAGATGTTTCCATTTCAGCAGATTTGGTGTTTGCAGCAACACTGCAATCAAAGATTAAGATTCTGCTCCTAAGATTCAAGATTTCAATGGACCGTTCAAGAGAACTGATTTTAGAACTGGAAGCATCAAGAAAAGCATGATAAAAATAACTTAGTGTCCCTCCATAGTGCTCCTATGGGTGTGGGATTTTTCCTACTTGTGATCAAGACTCCTCATAAAAAGTGCATGGTCACCTTCATGAACAAATCTAGAAGGCAGGAAAGTGAGCAAATTAGAGTGAGTCGCTCCAACAGTGGGAAAAGAAGTTACAGGAAAGCCTTCAAAACCATCTTTGATGTACATTTGTGATCAGAAAGGAGCATTTCAATTCCCAAAATGTCATTTAGACTGTTTTACAGAAAAGCAAAAACTTCTATTAACAGCACAGGGAAATTGCCTGTCAGACAGGAAAGAACTACAGGTGCAGTCTCAAACAGCTTTACAACCCATTATTATTATAATTAATCCAAAAAACAAAGAGATGAAACTGCTGTTTGAACAGCTACTGAACTGTATAATGTGACTTTGACAGCAGCCCTGCCTGCAAATCCTGCTGTAGCTTGTGCAGCCATCACAACTCTGTTGAGTGCTACCTACCCCAAGGACAGCAAATATTAATTAACCCTCGGAAAGTTCACCTTCAGCACAGTTCTGACAGGCACACTGATGGCAGACATCACCTTTATGTCAGATGCACTCTTGTTATTCTTGAAGACATCCAATTCCTTAACAGGGCAGAAACTCTTATCAACATTGTGCTTTTGATCTACTGTGGATTGAACTCTGGGCACCACAAATCACGTATGAGCCTCTGCAGGATTCCAAGGGATCTTGATTTGGTCTTTCTGAAGGAAGAGACCACAAGTACGACATCCAGGCTGGGCAAACTTTAAGCATAAAATGGCCAAAGAGAATTTAAGACACTGCTTAAATACATTCTGCTTTGAAAATGATTTTTGAAAAATCAGAGAAGATGTATTAAAATTTGGGTATTTTAGATTCTGAGTTCGTTTGGAAAATGCCTTTTGTTACAAGTAAGCTGTTCCATGCTTTGAGAATGAAATTAGTGCAGAGATTAGTAAATAAACACCTAGAGCAGTCACAGACTCACATCTATCACTGAAACATCCCACTTCACTTTTGGCTAAACACTGTCTTCAAAGCTTTACATTCAATGCACATCACCTCCTACTCTCATTTTCTTCTTTTTGGTTTGGTTATGGCATGCTGGAGAAATACCACTCAAAAAGGTTATTTCCAAAGACTTCAGATCAATGAAGCTCTTCAGATGAAAAGATGCATGTGCACTTGCAAGGTTGCAGGATGAGATGGCTTACTGTTTTCCACACTCACATGGATACTGGAGTGAAAATATGTTGGCAATGAACTGGGTAGTCCCTCTAGTGCTTAAAGGAGCGAATAATCCAGTCTGGCAGAGTCTGTCTGAAGTGGTGTTAAGCAGAAGATAAATACAGGAATCATTGTGTATTTAACTCAGGCAATCATCAACATGTAACTGGGACCAAAAAAAGCATCAGCTGTTGACATCCAGCAACTGCATTTCATATCACTCTACCTACTCCAGTGTTTCAGGGGTTTGGGTTTCTTTTAAACTGTGCTTTTAGTAAGGATTCATCTCTCTTTTTTTTTGTCTCCTGTCAACTGAAAGCAAGGCCCTGAGGAAGCTCCCACCAGGTAAGGAATAAAGTCCCAAGATGTTTTTGAGATGATAGGTACAATCATGCTTTTATTCCTGCACTGTACCCAGAAGCTGCCAAGTTAAGATTAGCATTCTCACATCACAATTGCAATGAAGCTCTGGTAAATCTGGTACCTTTGGATATGCTCAGCATCACAAATAAGTCGTGTACTTAAGACAACCTCTGTCTGCAGCTAGCACAGTCCACCAGAATATTCATCCTCTTCCTCATCAGCATGAGACCCTGCTGCAGCTGGTCCTCTGGCTTTGTCTTGTGCAGCATTTGGTGACTTCTTCTTGATTCCACCTCCAGGGACCACCAAGGTAAGACCAAGCTTGGCATACTGACAGTAACAAGGCAAGGTTAACTGCTGCACTGTCACGGCAGTAAAATCTCATTGACTTACACTGCACAGAATCACAGAATGGTTTGGGTTGGAAGGGACATTAGAGATCATCTCATTCCAGCCCCTCTGCCACGGGCAGGGACACAGAATCGACCAAGGCTCACAATGGAGAAGCAGGTAACATTCAGGACAGACAACAGAATGATTGATGCTGCTTTCAGATGGTCTTCTTCCAGCTTAGAATAAAACTAACACAGAAGGAATGAACCAATCTCAAAACACTTTGAGAATGGGATGCAAGATCTGTATTGACACAGCTTACTACAAAATAATTTGATCACACCCTACAGCTTCTGTGGTTGAAACATTAGGTTAAAAAATTTTCAGCATGCAGCTCTGCAGACATTATCCAGTAGTCTGCAGACATTATCCAGTAGTGTTTCATGCAGAAAGTCTTATGAGTGTTCTTTAGATTTTACTATTCACAGAAACATACCATGGCTTGGGTTGAAAGGGATCTTTAAAGGTCACCTAGTTCAACCTCTTCAACTACATCACATTACTCAGAGCCCAGTCCAACTTGACCTTTAATAAAGGTTTCCATGGATGAGGCATCTACCACCTCTCTGGGCAGCTATTATTATTATTGCCCAGGATAGGCAATATATTATCTCGCCCTGAACAAGGAAAAGGAACTTCTTACTTACATCATTATCCATGTACTTGAAGAGTGGCAAATTGCAGACTTCAGAAACTTGATCCTGATCTTGCTGGTCATACCCTTCTAAAAGTTGCTCTAGTGCTGCACAGTCTTCACTTCCATTAAATCCTGGTATACTGAAGGAAATTAAAGAGTTCTTTTAGGGAACTTCGGTGACAGAACCATTTAAGTTGGAAGGGACCTCTGACATCATTAAGTTCAACCATTAACCCAGCACTGCCAGGTCGCTGCTAAACTGCATCCCTCCCAACACTACACCTACAGAGCTTTTAAATCCCTTCAAGGATGGGGACTCCACCACTTTCCTGGGCAGCCTGTTCCAGGGATTGTTGATCCTTTTGAGGACAATGGTTTTCCTAATGTCCAATCCAAACCTTCCCTGGTGCAACCTGAGGCTGTTTCCTCTTAGAACTGTAATCTACCAGGCCCTCAGCTATTTTATCTTGAAATGCTGCTCATTAGAGCAGAACAGCAATCTGATAGACTGCTTGTTCCACAAAACTGTAAGCACTAAGATTTCTCTTGGCAAATGGATCATATGAAAATCAAACTTATGGCTCATGGCTTGGAGTGGATGCTTTGCTGGTAAAAAACTGGCTAGGTAGCTGGATCCAAAAAGGGGTGGAAAATGGAGTTAAATCTAGTTGGTAGCTGGTTATTAGCAGTGTTCCCCAGGGCTCAGTTTTGGAGCCAGTCCTCTTCAATATCTTTGTCAGTGATCTGGATGATAGAGGGGATAGATAGGGGGATAGAGGGCACACGCAGGAAGTCTGGGCACAGATGATACCAAATTGAGCGGGTGCCTTGATCTGCTTGAAGGCAAGGAGGGACCTTCTACAGAGGAATCTGGACAGGCTGGGTCAGTGGGCCAAGGCCAACGGTGTGAGATTAAACAAGGCCAAGTGCTCAGTCCTGCACTTGGGTCACAATGCTATGAAGACTCCAGGCTTGGGGGAGAGAGGCTGGAAAGGTGCCCAGCAGAAAAGGACTTGGGGCTGTTGGCTGACAGCAGGCTGAATATGACCCAGCATGTGATCAGGTGGCCAAGAAGGCCAACAGCATCTTGGCTTGGACCAGCAATAATGTGACCAGCAGGACTAGAGAAGTGATCATCTTCCTGTACTTGGCACTGGTGAGGTGCACCTCAAACACTGGGATCCATTTTAGACCCCTCACTGTAAGAAGGATGTTGAGGTGCTGAAGCATGTCCAGAAAAGGATAAATGAAGGTGGTGAAGGGTCTGGAGTGAAAAAAAAAAATTCTACTGAGTGCAGCTGAGGAAACCAGACACATTAATCTTTCTCTCAATCTAATCACCATACGAGACAGCTTGAGCTGATTTTACTGTCATGACAGGTCAGAATCTCAGCATTTTAAGGGCCTCCACAGGTATCA
The DNA here is from genome assembly GCF_015220805.1 of Pogoniulus pusillus. NCBI lineage: Eukaryota > Metazoa > Chordata > Aves > Piciformes > Lybiidae > Pogoniulus > Pogoniulus pusillus. The sequence goes on along the minus strand of NC_087273.1, from coordinate 35,235,059 downwards.
TGGCAAAAAGATCATGAAAACAAAAAATTAGAATTCAGTTAGCACCATCCAGAAATACCTATTTTTAATCTCACTCATGTTTAAAACAGCCAATTAACCTTTGCTCCATTTGAAAAGGACACAACCCAAAGGATCAGTCAGGAAAGAACCCTAGCCAAAACTGTATTCTCCTCAGCCTTGCATGATGAAAATAGATCAAGAAGACCTTCCAATTTCCATCTCACTTCACCTGTGGCACATGACTGCTTCTTGATGACTAACTTTTTATTTTAGCTTCATTAAGAAGAATCACCATGGTAATTACAGCTAAATCTGTGAGGAGTGAGAAAAATTCCTGACAGCCACATATCAGGGAATGCTATTATTGTGCTGCAAGGCAACACGAGAACAGGCTCAGAATTTCTTGGCAGTTAGGGAAACCCTAAGAACAGTCTGAAATCATAGATGATGTAGACTTACCTATAGCTTTCCCTCACACATCTTTCTGCAGCAACATAATCATTTCTGTGAAGATGAACTAAGACTTGAGCAATTGTTTTCTAAAAAGAAATAAAACAAAGACTCAATCATGATAATTCTTTGGAAATTAACAGTAAAATATGAGAGAGAAAAACACTGATATTGTGTGTGAAAAAGCTTATACAACCCCACAGTGATCCTAAGATACTGCCACAATAGAGTCAGAACAATTTAGAGAAGTTATAAGCTATCTCCTCAGCTGGTATGAAACTTGTTATCTCTTGCAGCATTGCAATGATATGTTGCACCCAGTAGCAAGTTTTGAGGTTTGTTATGTTTGAAAACAACTTTATTTTTCATGTGTTTATTTTTGACAGCTTCTGTAGATGACAACATCTTATTCTCAACATTACAGCAGTGAAAATAAAAAGCACAGTTAGAGGTTTGGGAACCATTCACTACCTCAAATTCTCATCGCTGAGCAAGAAATACATCCCTGACATTGTCACTCAGATGCCAGCTGACACTGGTTACCCAGCAAAACCTGAAATGCACTGTCAGAAACTATGGGTTTGGACTTTACCTTATAGCAGGTTGGGTAGTTTTCAATTTCCTTATAAATACTTTTTTCCTTTTGAAGAGACAAGGCAGCCTCATCTAACCTAAAAAACAAAGTTAGGAGTGTCAGTGTCAGGAAGATAGCAGAACAAATCTGAAGGCAATCACAAAGTGTTCAGCTAACACAGAGACAAGTCTGCTAGAATGAAAAGCAACATAACTAAGCAGATCTTACTAACAGAGCAGATAAAGAAATACAGAGTCAGTAATTGCTTAGTTGAGGGCTAAGATCATCACAGGACCACAGGATGCTAGGACTTGAAAGGGACATCCATAGATCGAGTCCAATCCCCTTGCCAGAGCAGGGCCATAGAATCTAACGCAGTTTGCACAGGAACACATCCAGATGGATCCTGGAAGTCTCTAGAGAAGGAGACTCCACAATCACACCGGGCAGCCTGTACCAGTGCTCTGTGACCCCTACAGTAAAGAAGTTTTTCCTCATGTTGAGGTGGAACTTCATTTACATCCATTGCCTCTTCTTCTATCACAGAGCACAAGTGAGCAGAGATTGTCCCTCCTCCTTCCTTCTTGACCCCCAGCGATTTATAAACACTTATTAAATCCTCTCTCAGTCTTCTCCTCCCCAGACCTCTCAGCCCTTCCTCATAAGGCAGTGCTCCAGTCCCTTAAATCATCACTGTAGCCCTCTGTTGGACTCTCTCCAGCAGACTCTTGTCCCTCTTGAACTGGGGAGCCCAGAACTGGACACAATTCTCCCGGTGAGGTCTCACTAGGGCAGAGTAGAGCCTCCCTCAATCTGCTGGACACAGTATTCTAATGCACCCCAGGATACCACTGGCTTTCTTGGCCACAAGGGCACACTGCTGTTCCATGGAGAACCTGCTGCCCACCAAGACTTAGGTCCTTCACCACAGGGATGCACTGCACAAGATAAGTGCTTTGTTACATAGCCTAATAGATTTCTCCATGTCATCAGGTTACTATGAGCCATCAGCAAGTCACAGCAATCACTTTGGAGCTTGAATACCCTTTTAATCATCTCATTAAACTCCCAGAAATTTGCAACAGGAGATGAGGCACAAAGCAGCAGAGCAACCACATTTTTCATATGCTCTGAAGCAACGTTGACTTGCTTTCACACAAAGACACTCAAGTTACTTGATACATTTCCTTTTCTGACCACAACTGTGCAGTGAAATACAGTGTCTTAAAAGCAGAGTGAAACACTCAAGAGAATTCCTTGAAGGATCTACATGTTTCAGTGAAACAAGACCAAGTTGAACTGCAGGTCAAGCTTGGCTCAAGCAATTATCAATTAAAAATCAATTAACATTGAGACTAAGACACACTCTTTGAGAAGACCAAAATCTGCTGCAAACAGTTCTTTCCTCAGGTTAGTCTCTTAATTCCCCTGGTGTATATTCCACAGCTGTAAAAGAGCTCCAAGTACTTTCTACATATTAGTGCTGGAAGAAAATAATAAATCTTGAAGTAGTTCAAGAATTAATGCAAACTGGTCTATGTGCTTTCCAGCTACTCAACAAAGAAAGGAATCAAAGCTTTACAGCCCACATTCTCCCCATCCTAGAACACAGAACAGATGGAGACATCCAGACAAATGTGACGTATCCCACAGAAACTCAATTTGAGCTTGTGTCTTGAAGAATAAAGTATCACAGAATCACAGAATGCCAAGGTCTGAAAGGGACCTCATAAGCTCATCCAGTCCAACACTCCTGCCAGAGCAGGATCTCCTATACCAGATCACACAGGAATGCATCCAGGCAAGTTTGTAATGTCTCCAGAGAGGGAGACTCCACACACCCCCTGGGCAGCCTGTTCTGGTGCTTTGTCACCCTCACAGGGAAAAAATTCCTCCTCGTGTTTCCATGGAATTTCCTATGCCTCAGTTTACACCCATTGCCCCTTGTCCTGTCATTAGGCATTACCCAGCAGAGCCTGGCTCCAGCCTCCTGGCACTCACCCTTTACACCTTTATAAACATTGACGAGGTCACCTCTCAGTCTCCTCCAAGTAGCTGAGCCCCAGCTCCCTCAGTCTCTCCCCATAAGACATATGTTCTATTCCCTTCATCATCTTTGTGGCTCTGTGCCGGACTCTCACAAGCAGTTCTACATCTCTCTTTAACTGGGGGGCCCAGAACTGGACACACTCCAGATGCAGCCTCATCAGGGCAGAGCAGAGGGGCAGGAGAACCTCTCCCCACCTACAAACCACAGCCCTTCTAATACACCCTAGAATGGCATTGGTCCTCCTGGCCACAAGAGCACACTGCTCCCATCCACTAGGACCCCCAGATCCCTTTCCTCTCCACTGCTTTCCAACAGCTCAGTCCCAACCTCTACTGACACCTGGGGTCATCCTTTCACAGAAGCCAGACTCTACACTTGCCCTTGTTGAATTCCATTCAATTTCTTCCTGCCCAATCCTTCAGCCTGTCGAAGTCTGGCTGAATGGCAGCACAACCTTGTGGTGAGTCAGCCACTCCACCCAGTTTGGTGTCATCAGCAAACTTACTGACAGTGCACTCTGTGCCCTCACCCAGGTCGTTGATGAATACATTGAACAGAACTGATCCCAGTACTGACCCCTGTGTGACTCCCCCAGTTACAAGCCTAAGTAACAGCATATAAACTCCACAGCAGCAATAAAAAGAAAACCCTAAGGAAAATCACTATTAAAGATTCAACTGCAGCTAAAGAAAGACATGAAGCTATACCTGCGTCCTCTGACTAGAAGTCTTGATGCTTTCCCCAACATCTCTAACGCTTGCCGTAAACGCTCCTCGTTCTAGAGAAGAACAAAAAGAATTCATGCATTCCTAAGTCATTTGCAGCAAATTAAGACCACTCAAACTTAATCTAAGTGATTCATTTGGAAAAGAACAACTCATAGCTGTTTTGTCAGCAATTCATACACTTGCACCCGTTTCACAGCCAGCTCCTGTATGGATCTACTGAGCAAAGTAACATCCATAGTAGCATGCCAACACAGGCAAGTGATGACAGAGAGGTGTGCCAAAGGCAGCAGCAAAAAAAGGGCAAATTATCTGTTCATGGGATGGGCAGAGCATAAAGAAAACCTCAATGCTGTGTCTTCAATGATTTCAAGGTGTTTTAAGCTCCAAGACTTAACAGCAGTGTCTTGTTTCTACCCTCTGTGCTGTCCAACAAGAGGCTGAAAACTTGATGACATATGAAGTTCAGGCAAAGCAAACTGATGGCTAACTTGTATTATTTCCCTCTCTACAGCATAAGAAACCTTCAGCTTCATTAGTTGACATCAGCCACTGGGTAGCACATGAAGAAAACTCCTCTGTGCCTTCAAGGATTTCAAACTATTTTAGGCTCCATGACTCAATAGCAGCCATGTTCAGCAATCACTGAGGTGAAAAGGAAGGAAAAATCCTTTAGAACCTCATCTTAGGCTTTTTCTTAACTTCATAACTGACTCTAACCCCCAATTCACTCATCTTTGTGTGCATTCTGGGACAGGGAAATTCTTTGTTGGTGTAAAAAAACCCAACACCCAAACAAAATCAAACAACAACCAAAACCCACAAATCCCCCTCAAATCCACCAACAAAACCAATTCCACTTACTTCAAATACTGATGCTGCTTGCTGGTAGAGCTGCACAGCCTTCTCTGGGCTCACATTTTCTATTAACCTGTAAGAAACATTAACCATTTCCGTTTAGGTGAAAACATTTTTTCCTTAAAAGCATCAAAAAGATGAGAAAGGAAACTGAAGATGTATCCATGCCCTGCATGCATCCTATCTACCAGTACCACAGACTCACTTGCCAGCCCGTTCCAGTGCAATAGCTGCTGTGTCTGGTGTCCCATTCTCCAGGTACATCATGCTGGCTTTCTCGATCAGCTGGACTGCTTCAGGCAGCCTGCCCATCTCCTGCAAAGCAACAGTCAGAGGGAGTTGTGCTTATGTGCAATGAAACAAAACAAAGCAAACTTGTTTAGTAAGAATCCTTCATTACTGTGGTGGGTTAGGAACTTCACACACATACTACTGAAATCTACCAGAGTAGTTCAGACAGCCTGGAATTAAGATGAATATACAAATTGGAAATAATACAGAAACCCAAACTCCCTCCCAGACAAAGGAAACTGCTCAGAAGAGCTCAAAGCTACCCTTTCTCCCTCTACTTTCCCAAACAGACAAAACAACCAGCAAAGCTTAGGTTGTTTTCTGTCAGCCAAGATTAGTGAAAAAATATTATAGTGAGGTGAGGAAGATAGAAATTGATCCAGTGACAGAGACCAGAGTGGGATAAATTATTTCCTTTCTGGCTTTTCAATCCCTCTCAGTAAGCCAATAGAGACTTCATCATTATTTTATTTTCACAACCAGTGATCTAATTTCTCTCATTAAAATACTCCAATTAGCCTCAAAGTAGTACAATTAAGAAAGTATAACCTTATATATAACCAACTGACTTGATCACACTCAAACAGTGACGGTCAGTGGCTTGATGTCTAAGCAGAGACCAGCGATGAGTGCTGTACCTCAGGGGCTGGACCAATACTCCTTTGCTGGAGTCATGGAGAGGGATCCCTCAGAAAGTTTGTTGATGACACCAAACTGTTTGGTGCAGTTAACACACTGAAAGGAAAAGATGTCATCCAGATCGACCTGGACAAGCCACAGAAGTGGGCCAATGTCAACCTCATGAAGTTCAACAAAGCCAAGTGTAAGGTTCTGCTCCTGGTCAGGGCAATCTCAAGCACAAATCTGTCACACTTGGGTGTAGAATAGTGCTGAAGAGAAGGATTTTGGGTGTGCTGCTTGAAAAGAAACTCAACGTGAGACAGCAACGTGTGCTCACAGCCCAGAAAGCCAGCTGTGTCCTGGGCTGCACTCACAGCCAGCAGCCTGAGGGAAGAGATTCTCCCTCTCTTCTCCACTCTCATGAGAACCTATTTGGAGGACCAAGTCCAGCTCTGGAGTCTCAATGGCCCTCTTTGAGGGGGGGGTCCAGAGGAGAGCCACGAAGACAGTCTGAGAGAGCTGGGGTTGTTCAACCTGGAGGAAAAAAAACTCCAAGGAAACCTTAGAGCAGCCTTCTAGTATTTGAAGAGGTACTTTTTACAAAGACAAGGGGCAACGGCTTCACAATGGAAGAAGCTGGATTTAGATTAGACACTAGGAAGTTCTTCCTCATGAGGGTGGCAAGACACTGAAACAGGTTGCCCAGAGAAGTTGTGGGGGCTCCAAACATGAAAGTGTTCAAAGTCATGTTAGACATGGCCTTGACCAACCTGATCTAGTATGATGTATCCCTGACAACAGCAGGGGGGTTGGAACTACATGATCTTTAAGGTCCTTTCAATCCAAACCCTTCTGTAAATCTGTTTATTAAGATTCTCATTTTTATTCATAGAACCAGTGAAAGTTGACCACCAACTCCCTAAAATCCACTTCTAAGCACCAAACTTTCATGCAAGGCTTGAATTGGTGGTAGAGCAGAAGCAGCACTACTTTTTCATTACCTTCTGGTAGGAGACTCTCACCTGTCCTACAAAAAGAAAACAAGTTTTCCCCCTTCCAGTTACAAAAGTAATTCCCTCAACCTGCTGAGGCTTTTGGTGGGAACAGAAAAGTATCACTTGGATGTGGATTTGACTTCTACAATGTAAAATGGTTCAGTGCACAATATTCTTCATTAAAAGCTAGGTTTTAATAAACACTAGTAAATGAAAATACCTTTAGCATCATGCCAGCTTGTTCATAAGCTCTGCAGAGAGAAAAAACATGAAACATTTCAGCAAGCTGTAGATACACAATAAAAGTTGACATGCATCAGACATCACTCCACTGTTAATATTTAATGCCTGGAAGATGTTTCAAGTGCTCTATTTAATGAGACAGTGCAGGTGTGGCATCATCTTCCATAAATGAACTGCTTCAATCACACTCCTCAGCAAAAGCCTCTTCTTGTGATCTCACTCACAGGCAATAATTTGGTGTATTCATCACTGTCTGCTTGAGGGACTCTTTAATTAAAAATTAATCCACAGTATAGGATTCCAAAATGTGAAAATGCTCACTCAATTAAAAAAAACTTGCATCAAAAGGTGCAGAAAGAGGTGAAAATCATCATTTCAGCAGATGCCCACTGCAAGTCTCCAGGCTTTCCCAGCCTGCACTTCCATTAAAGTGATTTTGAAAGACTGAAATCTCTTCAACCATTACATTTTTGACCACATCAAGCTGAGTGGGACTGTTGATCCTCTCAAGGGTTGGAAGGCTCTACAGTGGGAACTAGAAAAGCTGAATCAACAGGCTGAGTTCAGTTGTATGAGGTCCAACAAGGCCAAGTGCAAGGTCCTGCACCTGCATCACAATGACCCCATGAATGCTCTACATTTGGGGCAGAGAAAGCTGCCCAACAGAGAAAAGGCCTAGGGGTGTTAGTCAGCAGCTGGCTACACATAAGCCAGTATATCCCCAAGTGTTGAAGAAGGCAAACAGTATCCTGGCCTGTATCAGCAGCAGTGTGGCCAGCAAGACTAAGAAAGTGATTGTCCCCCTGTATTCAGCACTGGTGAGGCCACACCTTGAATATTCTGTTCACTTCTGAGCCACTCACTATAAGGACACTGAGCTGGAGCATGCCCAGGGAAGGGCAATGAAGCTGGTGAAGGGTCTAGAGCACAAGCCTTGTGAGGAGCAGCTGAGGGAAGTGATATCGTTTAGTCTGGAGTAAAAGAGGCTGCGGAGGTTGTAGTGACATGGGTGGTGGTCTCTCCTCTCAAGCAACGGGAAAAGAGGAAATGGCCTCAAATTGCACCAGGGGAGGTTTAGTTTGCACATGAGGAAGAATTTCTTAGCTGAAATAGTGGTTAAGCCCTGGAACAGGCTACCATCCCTGGAACAGGGCCATGATTTAGTGGTGACCTGGCAGTGATGGGTTAATGGTTACACTTTGTGGTCTTGGAGGTCTTCTCCAACCTTAATAATTGTATGATTTACCTCACTGAGATCTAAATGTGAGTTCATGCTTGTACCACAGGTTAGAAAATTTATTTCAGATTGCTCAGTGCTTCTGTACTTACTTAGCTGCATGGAAGAGACTGGAAGCAACATGGTCAAAGTCAAGGACAAAAGCCACAAAAATATAATGCAGAAAAATTATTTGTGTACAAAATCTAATACAAGCTTCAAAGCAAAGAATCCCTTACAGGCAACTCAAACCCACTGCATTTGTAGGCAAAGTGTCCAGATAAATGTTTCTAAGAATACAATAAACACAACATATCAGAGTGTAATTACATGTAAAGGCAGAAATCCCAACTTTATAGGTTCTTGGTTACTAAATACAAATACTACAATAATGTCAGAGCTGCAGTTAGTTTATACAGTCCAGTTGTAGATAATTATTAGGATAATTTTTGAAGCAGCACCTAAATATCTCAGGCACTGGTCAGCATCTTATCAGGCCAGGTACTAGTGGGAACAACATGACCTCTCTAATCAAGAGAGGTCTTTAGTTTTCCCACTCCGAGCACACAGCAATGCTGTGTGCAGCTGAGAAAGGCTGGGAGAGTTGGGGCTGTTCGGCCCACAGAAAAGAAGGCTACAGAGAAACCTTATTGTAGCCTTCCAGTACTTCAAGGAGGGCTGCAAGAAAGATGGAGACAATCTTTTTAGAAGGGCCTGATGCAATAGGACACAGAGTGATAGTTCTAAACAAAAAAGAGAGGAAAGTTAGACTAAATAGAAGAAATTTTTTTAAGCTGAGTTTGATGAAACACAAGCCTAGGTTGCTCAGAGAGATGGTGGAAGTCTCATCTCTGCAACCATTCCAGGACAAGTCAGGGCTTTGAGCAACCTGTTTTAGTTGAAGATGTCCCTGCTCAGTGTAGGGAGGTTGCTTTAGACAACCTTTAAAGGCCCCAATCCAAACCAGTCTGTGGTTCTACACATGCTTTTTCAAAAGACAATTTAGTTAGCCTGACAAAATGCACAAATATATTAAGCACATCTCCTACATGAAACACATCTTCTACCCTATTACCCCATTCTAAGTAGCAACTAGCCAGCTTCTGGGAGAAGAGAAGAGCAAGCAACGAAAAGATACGCTTTGTTGTTTTCATGTGCCTCAGCTTCCCGCAAACAGGCATCCCTTGCCTGGTCGAACTGCTTGGCATTCTTAAAAGCAACAGCTGCAAGAAATCAAACAAAGCTGTTATTTACAGCTTGACTTTGCTTCTTTTTATCACCACTTTCTGCTCAAAACTTTAGCCACCTCAAGGCTCTTTAAATGAATGGCTCCAGTTTATCTAGCTCCTCCTAAAAACCCCACGTCACCCCTCCTTGCTTCATCAGTCACCATTTAAAAACCATCTATCAACAGCACTTCCATACCATCAGTGCTCCACACACTCTGCAGGATGATTTTAGCTGCATTTTGGAACTCCTTATTTACCTGTTTTAATTACAGGAGAGTGCACACGTACAAAGTTTTCATCATTAGAGGTAAGATAAAATCAGGATGGCAGGAACACAAAGGTACCATCACCTGTAACAATCTGTTCAACACTACCACTGCAAGGCATAAATATTTATTTCTAACTCTATTAGACTGAGGGGCTATGAAAGTAGGATTTAAAATCAATTTGCATTTAGCAATGCTCCAGTTGCTTCTCCAAGTTGATATATATATTTTTTTTAATTCAGGCTTAAAATGAAATGCCTTGAGTAAGAAGCAAAAAAAACCACCATAATAAATTATTACATATTAAATTGCTACTAATGTTATCACATTATTATTGTCACTATTTTTATTAATAAGAAATTTAAAGAACAAAAAGGAATCAGCTGTAAGAATGTTACACTCAGTGTGACATTTGAAGTGTAAAAAAAGCAGTAAGAGATCTTCCTATGGCTAAAAAACAACCTGGCAGCATCTCTCTGCCTTACTGAGACAGTCTTTGTCAGGACACACTTCAGAAGATGATGAAAAAGCAAAGATTTTAAACCAGCTGAAATATTTATTAGTTTGTAGGTAAAGCCATAGGATTCCCAAATGGGTCAAGTGAAAGAGGAAACGCTTTGTATGTTACTACATGTGATAAAAATAAAGTAGAAGTTGTGAGCTTGAAAATCAAAGTGAAATTGTTTTGACAACTCTCATGGATTTCAAAATACAATTTCAAATTTTACTGTGCTGACGATTTTTGTTTATTTTTGTCTTCAAAACAGTTTTAGCAAAGCAGCAATGTACTGAAAATATGCCAAACGTTGTCAGGGGTTAAACTTAAATACCTCTTTGAAACCATAAAGCAGAAGACCATATTTACAGCCATACATACCTGCCTTCCCATATTCAGTAGCTGCACTGTCATAATCTGGTTTCCACTTTAAGAACCCAGTTTTCAGACTAAAATGCAAGAAGAAAGGCCCGTTAACAATCAGTAAAGATGCTATGCCCTACCCTCAAAGCACTCCAGATGTATTTTAAGCTTTCAGATACACTTGACACTTCAGACTACCTTTGAAAAGGAGCAATTACTCACAAGTCAGCACCACAGTGACATCCCCACTGCAAAAAAAATAAACACTGGCTTTGTTAGGAATTGCTTAGAGCACTGCAATGATCTCCCATAGCTACATGCCTCACCATGACATGCCTCTACTGTCCCCAGAGTCTTCACAACAGTAAGAACTCCACAGGTGAAAAATACTCCCACCTACACTAAGATGATGTCAAAACTTCCAACACCATGACACCTGACGGTATTATTTTGGCTCACATCACAAAGATTCCAGGGTTCCCTCTACAGCAATTACTGGCTGCTGAGATTTATCAAAGGCTTTCTACCGCATACACAAAGGATCTATTTACCAACGCAAAGACAAAGCTTCACCTGTCACTTCTATGTCTACAACAGATCATATCTGTTCTAAGCAGACACTTGAGATTCAATATATGCTTAGTTTGGAAAACCAGTTGTATATAAACTATGTTGGTCTTGTCTTACTTGGATGAAATCCCAAGTATGCAACTCTAAAGCAAGCCTTCACATAGTGCCATTTTTATCACAGGCAATGTCTCAAATGCAGGGAGCTGAAATACACAATGCTCTTCCCTAAACACAGTTTAAGACTTAGGCACCTTTTATTTCAAATGCTTTGCAAGATAAGCTGAAAATTGATTCCACTGAAAAGCACTTTTAGTCAAGCTCAAGTACTTTGAACAAGATAGTCAGGTAGAGGTGTTTTCTATTCTGAGGAGGTCTCTATCACAAGGTATACATTGGATCTATGCTTACGTTACTAAAATCATATCACCTTTAGGTCAGTCAGCTCCAAGACACCTACACTGTGGCCTGAGAAACTGAGGTTTATAAGCAAAATGGTTATATGGAATGATAAAGTACTCATTAAAAGACTATCACACGTAGATGTTAAGCTAATGGACAGCACAGGTCTTTTAGAACACGTGGAAAAAAAACGCTCACACATTTCTCACAGGCAGGAAATAAACTTATCACAACAAGGTTAATGCCTTTCATACATCGCAATCGCCATCGCTCTTCTCTCCTGCTTCTCTTTCTCTCAGGAACATTAGCAGGAGAACAGAAGTGACTACTCCAATCGCTTTCCAGTTATATGTGAGCAAGTAAGGCTAAATGGCCCTTAAGGAAACAGCTCAAACTCCAGGCCTCTGAGCCCTACAGCCTGACAGGCACGACTAGTTAGTCTTAACGCTGCTCTACTCTCCCAGTTTTGTGTGCAAGGGTGCTCTTTAGCACCCACCTCCCGTAGGCAGGGTGCCCTGAGGCAGAAGAGCCAAGCAGCCATGTCCTCCCGCTCCCCGCGCCAGCCTCCCTCAGACGAGCACTGCGCTCCCCTTCTCCCCTCCCCACCTCAGCCCCCCCATCTCACACAGGCGGTTCCCACCTCAGCCGCCCCATCTCTGACACAGGTGGTTCTCACCTCAGCCCCCCCATCTCTGACACAGGCACTCCCCGCCTCAGCCCCCCCCCCCATCTCTGACACAGGCACTCCCCGCCTCAGCCCCCCCCCTCTCTGACACAGGCAGCTCTCTCCTCAGCCCCCACCCCTCTCTGACACAGGCAGCTCTCTCCTCAGCCCCCCCCTCTCTGACACAGGCAGCTCTCTCCTCAGCCCCCACCCCTCTCTGACACAGGCAGCTCTCTCCTCAGCCCCCCCCCTCTCTGACACAGGCAGCTCTCTCCTTAGCCCCCCCCTCTCTGACACAGGCAGCTCTCTCCTCAGCCCCCACCCCTCTCTGACACAGGCAGCTCTCTCCTCAGCCCCCCCCTCTCTGACACAGGCAGCTCTCTCCTCAGCCCCCACCCCTCTCTGACACAGGCAGCTCTCTCCTCAGCCCCCCCCCTCTCTGACACAGGCAGCTCTCTCCTCAGCCCCCCCCCTCTCTGACACAGGCAGCTCTCTCCTCACCCCCCCCCTCTCTGACACAGGCAGCTCTCTCCTCAGCCCCCCCCCTCTCTGACACAGGCAGCTCTCTCCTCAGCCCCCCCATCTCTGACACAGGCAGCTCTCCCCTCAGCCCCCAACCTCCCCACAGACTGCCCCTGCCTCACTCCTCCGCGCACCACGGGAGCTGCAGTTCTCCCCAGGCGTCCACTTGCACGCAGTCGCTGTCTAGAACTTCATCTCCCAATAAATGCAGGCAAACAGGGCCCACCGGTGAGAAGCGGGCACCGAGCTGCGGCCCCGCTGCCCAGGAGACGGTGCCAGGGAGCCTCGCTGGAGCAGGCGCCCAGAAGATTCGACCACGGAGCGCGAGAGCCGGGCGGGCCCGACAGCCAGGGCGCCGCGCGGGCAGCCGCCTCGCGGGCAGCCGCCGCGCGGCCCTTCGGCTCCCCTCACCCTCCGCCCGGCCGCCGTGCGGCCCTTCGGCTCCCCTCACCCCCCGCCCGGCCGCCGTGCGGCCCTTCGGCTCCCCTCACCCTCCGCCCGGCCGCCGTGCGGCCCTTCGGCTCCCCTCACCCCCCGCCCGGCCGCCGTGCGGCCCTTCGGCTCCCCTCACCCTCCGCCCGGCCGCCGTGCGGCCCTTCGGCTCCCCTCACCCCCCGCCCGGCCGCCGTGCGGCCCTTCGGCTCCCCTCACCCTCCGCCCGGCCGCCGTGCGGCCCTTCGGCTCCCCTCACCCTCCGCCCGGCCGCCGCGCGGCCCTTCGGCTTCCCTCACCCTCCGCCCGGCCGCCGCGCGGCCCTTCGGCTCCCCTCACCCTCCGCCCGGCCGCCGCGCGGCCCTTCGGCTCCCCTCACCCTCCGCCCGGCCGCCGTGCGGCCCTTCGGCTCCCCTCACCCTCCGCCCGGCCGCCGTGCGGCCCTTCGGCTCCCCTCACCCTCCGCCCGGCCGCCGTGCGGCCCTTCGGCTCCCCTCACCCTCCGCCCGGCCGCCGTGCGGCCCTTCGGCTCCCCTCACCCTCCGCCCGGTCGCCGCCTCACTCACTATTTCTCCGCTTTAGCGATGTGCTCCAGCGCCTCGTTAATCTTCTGCGCCGCCATCTCGCCAGCGCGGCGGCTCCGCCGGGGGTGCCGCTACGGAACGCGACGGGGCTCAGAAGGCAGCGGGGAGGGCTGCGGCTGCCGGAGCCCGGCCCCCGCGGCGGCGGCGGGACTTAAAGGGACCGCGGCACTCGTCTGCGCTGTAGGGGCAGCTGTGTGCTTTTGGTTTGCCGGTGTGTTCTTGTTTCCCGGCAGCCCTCCGGTGGTGTTACCTGGCAGGAGAATGGCTGTTAGCAGTGTTGGGCTGTGGCTGTCAGCAGAATCACGGAATGGGGGGGGGGAGGGTGGCGATTGGACACGACCTCTGTGAATCAGCCCCCCCCCCAGCTAAAGCAGGGTCACCCAGAGCAGGTTGTCCAGGCAGGTTTGGAATCTATCGAAGGGAAGAAGAGTCCCCAACCTCTATGGGCAATCTGCTGCAGGACTCCTGCACGCTCAGAGGAGAGAAGGTTTTCGTCATGTTCAGATGGAACCTCCTGTGTTTCAGACTGTACCCGCTGCTCCTTGTTCTGTTGCTAAGCTCCACTGAAAAGAATCATGCACTGGTTTGGGTTGGAAGGAGGTTTTAAAGGTCATCTAGTCCAACCCCCCTGCACTGAGCAGGGACACCTGTACCTAGATCAGCTTGCTCCCATCCTGGCCTCATCCTCTTGACACCTGTCCTTTAGCTGTTGACAAGCATTAAAAATCACAAAATCATTAACGTGGGAAAAGACCTTTAAGATCATTGAGTCCAACCATAATCCAGCTCCCATCACCACTATACTATGTCTTCAAGCACCACATCTGCATGCTTCTCAAATACCTCCAGAAATGGTGACTCCACCACCTCCCTGGTCAGACTCATCCAAGGCCTGACCCACTCTCTCGCCCTTCTAATCCACAAGCACAGCCTTGTGTACTGTCTCTTCTGTGTCATCCCCATCTTTTTCCTCTGTGTTGTTCATGTCTTCTCCCCAAGTGCACCATCTTTTGCCCAGGCCCACCCACACCCACCATGGTCTCCCCAAGCCCACCATGTTCTCTGCAAAGATGTTGAAAAGATACTCTCTGAATCCTCTTATAGCTATATAGCCCCAGCCTCTCTCAGCCTTTCCTCATCAGAGAGATGTTCCAGTTTCCTCAGCATCCCTGCAGCCCTCCACTGGACTCCTTCATGTCTCTCTTCAAATGTGGAGCCCAGAACTGCACACAGTACTTGTGGTGGTTTGAGGCTAATTGGAGTATTTTAATGAGAGAAATGAGATCATTGGCTGTGAAAAGAAAATAACAGCGATGTCTACGTTACCCATTAGTTTGCATAGAATTATGGAATCAACCAGGTTGGAAGAGACCTTCAAGATCATCCAGACCAACCTAGCACCCAGCCCTAGCCAGTCAACTAGACCATGGCACTAAGTGCCTCAGTCAGGCTTTTCTTCAACACCTCCAGGGACAGTGACTCCACCACCTCCCTGGGCAGCCCATTCCAATGCCAATCACTCTCTCTGGCAACAACTTCCTCCTAACATCCAGCCTAGACCTTCCCCAGCACAACTTGAGACTCTGTCCCCTTGTTCTGTTGCTGGTTGCCTGGGAGAAGAGACCAACCCCACCTGGCTACAGCCTCCCTTCAGGTAGTTGTAGACTACTAGAAAAAAGCCTCCAGAGGTTTGGGTTTTTTTTGGCTGAGGTGTGCCCCTCTGCTTCATTTGGTATTTGTGAAAACAAAAGGCTGTCTCCAGTTAGGCTGGCACAGAAATCTAAAGCAGAAGGTGTGAGTGGTGGCAGAGCACACCAGAGCTGCTAACACAGACTGATGCAGTCCCGCAAGATACCCAAATTACACACTTAGCAATTGACTGGGAGGTTCTAAAGCCTCTGTTACTGCCCATGTGTGTCCAGTCTCCTTGTTTTTAACAGGAAACATCTTTGATTAACAGAAGTTAATCAGAAGGAGGAAGTTCTTCACAGAGAGAGTGATTGGCATTGGAATGGGCTGCCCAGGGAGGTGGTGGAGTCACCATCCCTGGAGGTGTTCAAGAAAAGCCTGCATGAGTCACTTAGTGCCATGGTCTAGTTGACTGGCTAGGGCTGGGTGCTAGGTTGGACTGGATGATCTTCGAGTTCTATTCCAACCTGGCTGATTCTATGATTCTAAGCTAAGTCACTGAGGCCGGGAAGGTGTTCATGCTCCACATTTGGGGATTGTTATTGTTGTGTCTGAATAGCAAAGATATTTATCAACACAGGTGAAAGTGAAGCGAGAAGCTGGTTTAACTGGCAGAACTCTGACCAGACCGTAGGTGTCACTGCAAGTCCATACTGCTTGCAGGAATCAGAGATTCGTGGTTGCTGCTACCTTTAATGGTGAAAAGAAGCAATACTTACATTATTTGTTTTATTCCAGCCAGGCACCAGACTCAGAGGGCTGAATGGCTCTTCCTTTTTTCTTTTCCCAGGTTCTAAAACTTCATTTTCCTAACTTTGGTTCTTGCACTGTACTTGAGAGGCAGTCATCTATTGCAGATGGTAGAAAATCCTCACTAAATCTTCCATGCTGGTATTTTGTGCCCTAGAACAGTAGGGGGAGAAAAAAAAGGTTGTAGAGAGGTTTTCTTTTTCTGCTTTCCAAAGCAGATGAGTAGTCACAGAATCATGGAATCAACCAGGATGGAAGAGACCTCCAAGATCATCCAGTCCAACCTAGCACCCAGCCCTAGCCAATCAACCAGACTATGGCACTGTCTCATCCAGGCTTTTCCTGACCACCTCCCTGGACAGTCCATCCTAATGCCAATCACTCTCTCTGTCATAAGTCATAGTCATAAGTCATAAGACTTATATGTCATACTGGGAGAAAATAGCCAGGCTTGCCTAATGCACACATGAAGAGGTTTCTGGCAAGCACTGGACTGGTAGCAGGTGAGAAATAGAGGAAGCTCTGACTGGAAAAATTGGTGTGTCACCACATCTGTCTCTTCTTTCCCTCCTTGTATTAGCCAGGAGAGATCTGGACACAGACCTATGAGCTTGTCTCAGTGCCTTTCAAATCAATTTGTGTTAGAGGGAATAATGAAATCATAGAACTGTGGCATTAGAGGACAGAACAACCTCTGAGTGGTTCTCAGGAGTTGATGACTTACTGTATGCATGCTTGTGCTGGTGTTCCCCAGTTTATAAATAGCAGCTCACTTTCTAGTGAAACTACCCATGCACACTGTCTGGCAAGGCTTTATATTGCAAGGGCCAGATGAAAGAGTTCCAAGATTAGTATTAAATGAAATAGGATATTCCTGGGTAGCTTTTATTTTGCAGACGTGGAACCTCCGGAGATTTTACATCTGGGAAGGATCGTATCACAGCATCTGGTGCCTGGCTGTGAATTAAAATGTGGGGGGGAAAAACCACCAGGTACATGCAACGTGGAAAAAAAAATGACAGTCATAGCAGTTGGAGTGGCAAACCTTTAAAAGTATCAGCTTAAAGGTTTTGTCTGCTAGGCAGATGTAAACTGCAGAGAGCTTTACCAGTAGAAGCCACTGATCATTATCCAGTTCTCAGCTGCTTCTGAGAACTGGCATCACTACTCCTTGCAGAGGGCTTCTGTATCCTCTCTTAGCATTTCAGCATTGCAACAAAAGGTTATCAAGAATGAGCTGCATAAGCTGATACAGCTCATTCTGTCTGCAATGGGTTAAAAAGCATCTGTGTTGAGATTCTCTGGGGTTAACCTCTGGCAAGTGGTAAGGCAGGCAGCTGAGGACAGCACCTCACACCATAATCATAGAATCAAGCAGGTTGGAAGAGACCTCCAAGATCAGCCAGTCCAACCTAGCACCAAGCCCTATCCAGTCAACTTAGACCATGGCACTAAGTGCCTCATCCAGTCTTTTCTTGATCACCTTCAGGGATGGTGACTCCACCACCTCCCTGGGCAGCCCATTCCAATGCCAATCACTCTCTCTGGCAAAAACTTCCTCCTAACATCCAGCCTATACTTCTCCTGGCACATCTTGAGACTGTAATTAAGACAGCCTAGGCTTGGTTCAGAGCTCTGTTGTTGGATGTATGACGCTATCAACACAGCCATAGCTAAATCTGTTTTCCAGTTAACACTAACTTTGCTGTAAATACCTTGTGTTCTTGTTCAGGAAGTCAACACTGGCTGCAGTGAGTTGTGTTTTACATCAGCTGCAGAATCCTATCTGCTGTTCCACTGGATGTGGAAGGTGAATTTAAGTTTTTCTAGATCTGGATTTCCCATCTCAGTTTGATGCCCTTTTTTTGGCAACAGGACATGGAAAGTTCTGCCTTCTCTCATTTATTAGTGTCTGAGCTGGAGTTGTAACTATAATCCCTGGAGGTATTTTAAAGATGTGTAGATGTGGTGCTGAGGGACATGGTTCAGTGGTGAACTTGGCCGTGTTGGGTTGATAGTTGGACTCAATGATCTGAAAAGTCTATTCCAACTGAAATGATTCTGATTCTTAACAATAACTGCACCACCACACTGAGGAAATTACCTGTGAGGAAGGGAAAGGGAACTGCATATTCCTCCTCCCAAGCAGACTGCTACTCACATTGATGGTCTAATGAGCAATTGGCTCAGACACATTTTGGGCCTATTATATGCACAACACTTTATTCTGCCATCACTCCCTCCCAGGATGATGACAGTGCTCCAGTACTTTTTGTTCTCCTGTCTCCAACATTAAATCCACAGAAACCATTTGGCTGTGAGATATTAATTGTCGCTGTCGTATGGATATGGCAGAAAGCAAAGAAGTTAACTCTGAGGGCAGTAAAATGAATCAAGGCTGGTTTTCTGGGGGGGGGGGGGGAAAGGGAGCTGTGTCTCCCTGCTGATTGTCTTTAATTAAATAGCAGAGGACTGCAGTGGGTGTTAGATGTCAGAGAATACAGAGACAGTATAAATATCCCAACTGGGGGAAGGAGGTAATGTCTAATTGCCTTTCCAGACTCACTGGATATAACAGAGAAGGAGGGTGTTCTGCTGTCTAGTAAGGGGTTCCAATGGGAAATACTCCCCATGCTCTCCCCACTGTTTATTGAGCATGTCAGGGAATCACAGAATGGTGGGGGTGGGAAGTGACCCCCTGAGAAAGCAGGGTCACTCAGGGCAGGTTGCACAGGATCACATGCACATAAGCTTTGAATCTCTCCAGAGAAGGAGACTCTCCAACCTTTCTGGGCAGTCTTGTCCAGTGCTTTGTCACTCTCAAGGAGGTTTTTCCTTAAGTGTAGGTGGAAATTAACATAGTTATGTAGTATGGCTTAGGAACCTTTGCCCCCCCACACACTACCTGAGATTTACCAGACCACTTGGAAGTAAGATGAAGCTGTATTTGCAGCATGGCAAAACTGACAAGCACATGCACACAATATATTTAGAACTGCTTACAGTTATATGCAAATTGGAAATAGCACAGAAGTCCAAACTCCCTCCTGGACAAAGAAGCTGCCCAGAAGGGGCAGAGTGAGGTGGAAGGGCAGGAAAGAGTGGTGTGGAAAGGCAGGAATTGCGTAAGGAAATGTATAATCATAGTTTTAGTCTTTCTGAGCAGTAGTTTCTTCAGGATAGAGCATGTGCACAATTTAAAGACACAACATCTTTTCTGCTTCAACTTCCTGAATCCAGAACCTCAGGAAATGAGCAGAGTAGATTTAGGCTGGACTTAAGGAGGAAGTTCTTAGCAGTGAGAGCGGCAAAATACTGGAACAGGTTGTTCAGGGTTGTGGTTGAGGTCCCATCTGTGGAGACATTCAGGATCAGACTTGATAGGGCTCTTAGCAGCCTGATCTAGTTGGAGGTGTCCCTGCTCACTGCAGGAGTTTTAGACAAGAAATCTGATCTAGTGTGAGGTGTCCCTTCCCATGGCAGGGGGATTCAAGCTAGGTGATCCTTGTGGTCCCTTCCAGCCCTGACAATTCTATGGTACTATGATGGCCTTTAAGGGTCTCTTTCAACACAATGCAATCTGTTAGTCTATGAATTATTCATCACAGAAGGCTCTCACATCGACTGCCGTGGCAGGAATTCATTTACTTCTCTCTCTGGATCCATCCATTGTTAATGGCTCTTGATGGCTCTTCATTGCAGTGCTGCAGTTTCTCCACAAGATGCTTTGTGCTGCGCTGAGAGGTGGAAAACGAAGCCTGAAATGCAGCATTGTTCCTCAAATCAAGAGGCTTTCATAATGTGACATGAGCACATCCTTCAGTCTGTCACCAAAATAACGTTTGACATGGATCCCAGAAGAGAGGCAGGAAAACATAGCAGATTTCCTCACTTTTGAAAGCATAATTTGATTGATTTTTCCACTTTTCTACAGGATTGCCAAAGTGCATAATGAATGGTGCCTTCAGATGCCAGCTTGTACTTCATATCCATCAACAGGGAAGCGAGGAAACAAAGATTGGAGGTTTCCACTCCACTGGCCTGATCACTAATATCCAATAAAATTGATGAGGCTGGCTGAGCTTTTGGCTGCTTCTGTTCATGGGATGGTTTTGCACTCCTGAAGAAAGAACTGCAGCTGAGTGATGAGATTCCTCAGTTTGTTTTAACATGGTGTTTAGCTTACTTTGCTCCAGAAAAGGATGTGTAGCTGTTCTGGCATCAAAGCTGATTGCCTTTGAACCAGGAATGCACTCTTGGACTGAATGTGCTATACAATGTTCCCCTCTTTTGAGCTATGAATGGCACACATTAGTGTTTTAATGCTGGTAGAGGCACAGCTAGTTAGTTGAGTTCATTATCATGGCTTGCACGGTTGCTAGGTTTTGTTCCAGATGGTAGCATGGAGTAATTACAACATCTGCTGCAATCCTCCAATGTCCTATGTTTTATTCTTCAGCATAAAATCCTTCCTGAGATTAATTGCTTTGGTCATGTTGCTGAACACCCTCATAGAATCACAGAATATTTTGGCTTAGAAGGAACCTTTCAAGGTCATCCGGCCCAATCTCCCCCTGCAGTCAGCAGGCACATCTTCAACTAGATCAGACTGCTCAGAGCTTTGTCCAGCCTCACCTTGAACAGTAGTCACCTCTCTGGGCAACCTGGGCCAGTATTTCACCATCCTTGGTGTAAAAAAAATCTTCCTTCTATCTAGTCTGATTCTTTCTTCTTTTAGTTTCAAACCACCACTCCTTATCACAAGAAACCCTATTAAAAAGATTATCCCCATTTTTCTTATTGGTTCCCTTTAGACACTGTAAGTGCCACAATGATGTCTCCTTGGGGTCTTCTCTACTCCAAGCTGAACGACCCCAACTCTCTCAGCCTGCCCTCACAACAGAGGGGTTCCATCCTCTGCTCATTTCAGTTTGGCACTGAAGCTGGCAAGGAAGTAAAACAACAAGAAGGGCTTCTACAAATACATCAGTAGAAAAAGAAGAACAGGGAAGGTGTGGGGGCACTACTGAACGAGGAGGCAGCCTTGATAACTGAGGGTGCAGAGAAGGCAGAGTTGCTGAATGCCTTCTTTGCTTCAGTCTTTACACCTAAGGCTGAACTCCCCTATGTACTCCAGACCCTGGATGAAGGAGAGGAAGCCTGGAGGAGGCAATGCTCCCCTCTGGTCAGTGCAGACTGGGTTAGGGATCAGTTACACAAATTAAACATTAACAAGTCCATGGGCCCTGATGAGATGCACCCAAGGGTGCTGAGAGAACTGGCTGATATTATCACTCTACCACTCTCCAACATCTTTGCCAAACTGTGGTAGACAGGAGAGGTGCCTGAAGACTGGAGGAGAGCAAATGTCACTCCAGTCTTCAAAAAGGGCAAGAAAGAGGTTCCAGGGAACTATAGACCAGGCAGCCTCACCTCCATCCCTGGGAAAATGATGGAGAGGCTCCTGCTGGAGGGCATCTCAAGGCACTTGGAAGAGAAGAAGGTTATCAGGAGTAGTCAGCATGGATTCACCAAGGGAAAGTCATGGCTCACTAACCTGACAGAATTCTATGATGCCATAACTGAATGGGAAGATTCAGGGAGAGCAGTGGATGTAGTCTACCTTGAGCTTAGCAAGGCCTTTGACACTGTCTCCCAAGACATTTTAGTGAGCAAGCTGAGGAGGTGTGAGATGGAAGAGCAGACAGTCAGGTGGGTTAGGAACTGGTTGCAAGATGGGGTTCAGAGGGTGGTGATCAATGGTGCCAGGTCCAGCTGGAGAGCTGTGACTAGTGGTGTGTCCCAGGGATCAGTGCTGGGGCCAGTCCTGTTCAACATCTTCATCAATGACATTGATGAGGGCACAGACAGACAGAGTCTGCTCAGCAAGTTTGCTGATGACACCAAACTGGGAGGCTTGGCTGAGACAGCTGAAGGCTGTGTGGCCACCCAGCAAGACCTGGACAGACTGAGAGCTGGGCACAGAGGAACCAAATGAGGTTCAACAAGGACAGGTGCAGAGTCCTGCACCTGGGAAGGAATAATAAACTGCACCAGTAGAGGCTGGGAGGTGATCTGCTGGAAAGCAGCCCTGTGGAGAGGGACCTGGGGGTCCTGGTGGATAACAAATTAACCATGGCACAGCAATGTGCCCTTGCGGCCAAGAAGGCCAATGGGATCCTGGGGTGTATGTGTTAGGAAGAGTGTGTCCAGCAGACCAAGGGAGGTTCTCCTCCCCCTCTACTCTGTCCTGGTAAGACTTCATCTTGGATACTGTGTTCAGTTTTGGGCTCCTCAGTTTAAGAGAGACAGGGATCTGCTGGAGAGGGTCCAGAGGAGGGCTATGAGGATGATTAGGGGACTGGAGGGCATGGCTTATGAGGAGAGGCTGAGGCACCTGGGACTGTTTAGTCTGGAGAAGAGAAGACTGAGAGGGGATTTGATAAATGTCTATAAGTATCTGAGGGCTGGCCAGGAGGGGGGGGACAGGCTCTGCTCACTGCTCCCTGGGATAGGACAAGGAGCACTGGGTGTAAATTGCAGCAAAAGAGGTTCTGCCTCAACACAAGGGGGAACTTCTTTACTGTAAGGGTCACAGAGCACTGGAACAGTCTCCCCAGAGAGGTTGTGGAGTCTCCTTCTCTGAAGACTTCCAAGGCCTGTCTGGATGTGTTCCTCTGTGATCTGTGTTAGATAGGATTGTCCTGCTCCAGCAGAGGGGTTGGTCTCAATGATCTCCTTGGGTCCTTTCCAACCTCTAATATCCTGTGAGCCTGTGATCTCTCTTGAACTGAGTGGCCCAGAACTGGACGCAGTACTCAAGGTGTGGCCTGACCAGTGCTGAGTACAGGGGCAGAATAACCTCCCTTGTCCTACTGTCCACACTGTTCCTGATCCAGGCCAGGATGCCACTGGCGCTCTTGGCCACCTGGGCACACTGCTGGCTCATCTTCAGCCTACTATCTACCAGTACCCCCAGGTCCCTTTCTGCCTGGCTGCTCTCCAGCCACTCTGTCCCCAGCGTGTTACTGGTGCCTTTTGTTACTCCTCTCCAGATGCAGGACCCTGAACTTGTCTCTATTGAACTTCCACATCCTCGTGCTTCTTGGAATACTTCCAGGGATGGCAACTCCCAATGTAGGTCAAGAAATGATCTCTCAGATGTATTGGTTGTTGTAATGGAACCCAGCAAACACAGGAGGGCTCTGTTTGAACACATATCCCATATTTCGTGTGGTGCCCAGCAGGAGCTGTCTGTTCTGCTGTTGCATAACCTGAAGTTAAGTTGCAGGGCAGCGTAGAGAAGTAGAAGATGCTTAAATGTCTGCTGTGAAATGACCATCTTGTTTTGGGCATGTATGGATTTCTATCTAAACATTGCCTTCCTCATGCTGGAGTGCAGAAATCCCAACCCAGGTCACACAAACCCCAAGTGAAATGGCTCACTATGGAACACAGGAAAGAAAGATCCTGGGTTTGTCATTTATGCTGAATGTCTCCACTCCTTACGAAACAGGTTTAGGGTTAGCTGTCACAGATATATCACAGTACATCACAAGCTGCCTCCTGACAGTAAAAACAGGCTCTTGCCTTGATTTTACACTACCAGGCCTATTTTTTTTCCCTATTGCTGCCATGGAAACAAATGGAGAGGCAAGGCAGCAGGCAACAAAATGCCACTCTTGCATAATAGGGTTTGGCCATTCCATCACGAACAGGTGTTCACAACTGGGCTCTGCTTGAGGCACTGAGGTATCACTGCCAGGGCAGGCACCTTGTTGGAGTGTCCCAGCATGCAGCTCAGGACTTGGATAGCTCGGATGGATGGGCCAATGTTGACGGCATGAGCTTCATCAGGGCCAAGTGCCAGTTTCTGCACTTGGGCCACAACAACCCCAAGCAGTGCTACAGACTCAGGGCACTGTGGCTGGAAAGCTGCCCAGCTGGAAGGGACCTGGAGGATGTAACTGACAAGCAGCACAATATGAGCAAGCAGTGTGCCCAGATGGACAAGAAAATCAATGGCATCCTGGCTGGGATTAGAAATGCTGTGTCCAGCAGGAGTAGGGAGGTGATTGTCCCCTTGGACTCTGCTCTGGTGAGGCCACACCTTGAGTACTGCGTTCAATTTTGGGCACCTCATTACAAGAGAGATGTGGAGGAGCTGGAGAGAGTGCAGAGGAGGGCAACAAAGCTGGGGAAGGGCCTGAAGAATAAATCTTATGATGAGTGACTGAAGGAGATGGTGCTGGTTCGTTTGAAAAAGAAGAGGCTGAGAGGAGACCTCATTGCTGTGTACAGCTACCTGAAAGAATATTTTGGAGAGGTTTGTGCTGGTCTCTCCTCACAGGTAATTACTGGTAGAACAAGAGGAACAGCCTCAAACTGCCACTGGGTAGGTTTAGACTGGACATTAGGAAAAAAAATGTTCAGGGAAGGGGTGGTCAGGCAGGTGCCAAATGTCCAGGGAGGTAGTAGAGTCACCAACCCTGCATGTGTTTATAAGTCATTTGGCTGCAGTGCTTGGGGATATGGTTTAGGTTGAACCTTGTAGAGTAGGGATGTCAGTTGGACTTGGTGATCCTGGGAGTCTTTTCCAACCTGAATGTTTCTGTGATTTCTGTGATTTCAAGGGAAACTGCTCACCAGGAGGCCTCCATCTCTGTTTGGAGCTTCCAGCGCAGCTGTCCAACGTCAGCCAAAGCAAATGAGCCTCTCACATCAGGCAGTGCTTCAAGAGAGGCTGGGTACCTCCTCAATGTCTGGCCACCACCCTGTTCACAGGGCTACCCTGTGAAGACAAAGAGAAGGAGCTGTTTAGTCTGGAGAAGAGAAGACTGAGAGGAGATCTCATCAAGGTATACAAATATCTAAGGCATGTCAAATGGCTGGGGCCAATCTCTTTTCAGTGGTCAGCAGCAATAAGACAAGAAGCAACAGCTACAAACTGGAACACAGAAGGTTTCAGCTCAACATGAAGAGAAACTTCTTTCCATTGAGGGTGGGAGAGCACTGGAACAGGCTGCCCAAAGAGATTGTGGAATCTCCTTCTCTGCAGACTCTCAAAACCCACCTGGATAAATTCCTGTGCAAACTACCCTATGGAATCCTGCTTTGGCAGGGGAGGTTGGACTTGAGGATCTGTGGAGGTCCCTTCCAACCTCTAATGTTCTGTGATTCTGTGATGCCTTCCTGTGCAAACTACCCTAGGGAATGCTGCTTTGGCAGGGGAGGTTGGACTCAATGATCTCTGGAGGTCCCTTCCAACCTCTAATGTCCTGTGACTCTGTGAAAAAGGAAAATGTTCATAACCAAATGAATTCAAAGGTAAAGCTACTTCGGTAGGATGAAGAATTGTCCAAGACTCTTGAATGAATCCTTTAGGACCTAATTATCTGAGTTCAGCTGTGCACTATGGCTGCATGTTAAGTGCCTCCAGTAAGCAATACCATTTGTCAGCCCCAGCACATTCCCTTTATGAAGCTAGTTGACTTTAATGTTCAAATCTGTCATGTTAAGACCACCTCCAGCATTGTTAGATTTTATGATAATTGGGAGGTTTTGGTGGGTTCTTTTCAAGCCTTTTCTTTTGCCAAGAAGCATAAACCTACACTGACATAGGGAATGATGGATTCATTTACAAACCCTTTAGGAGGGAAGAATTACTGGAATGCAGTTTTTTAACCCAGATAATTATTTAACAATCTATTTTTCCTTCTAAAGAATAATATATATATATATATATATATATATATATATATATATATATATATATATTTAGCAGACATTGTTAATAGCTACTTTTCCTTTTGCTGTCAAGAGTTAAACACAAAAGAGTGCAGGATACATTACCAAAGGGGCTTGTAGCAGTTCTTCTTTGGATGAGTGCTACAAAGTGCAGCTAATCAGCATGAAAAGATTAATTTCCTATGTTACAGACACTCTGTTCTTGACAAGTGGGTTATCATTTCTTTACAGCAAGCAGTGCTATAAAAAATAATTCAAGCCATGCTGAAGCATATACCAACAGCCTAGCCAGGGAATGATGGACCTGCAATCCAGTGGCTGAGCCTGACCCAGCCTTTGAAATCCAAATTTCTCACAAGGCTGTCACCCACTGAATGTGCAGATTTGGCTCAGTACAGAGCCAGGTCACAGTCTGCCAACTGCTGACCTGAAGTATCCTCCTACTTTCAGCTGAAGCTCTGGTTAAATCTTCATTCAGATCATCATCTGGTCGTTCCTTTGGGTTACCAGCAGAAATGTTGGCTCCAGACCAGGTTTTTCCCCCTCAGATGTTTATTGTAAATGCTGTTGAAGTAGTCCAGATTGATTGTTCCACATACATACTGGGAGAGACCCTGTATATTCTTCATCTGACTCTCCAGAAAGACAAGGAGTGTGTTGCTGCAGTGCAGCTGTGGGTTCGCTGAGCAAATCTGGCCCACAGACACATTTATATACTGAGTCTCCCCATCACTGCTTCCAGTCTGATGAACCACAAATATCTTGGCATTCTAATCTCTCCACAGCATATTAATCTCAGCTTGTAACAAAAGGAAAAGGAAAAAGAGAGACAGAAACAGAGAAAACACTGTAGTAAGTATTGCCTTCCTCCACTCCATCATTTGATGCTTGCTGTGTCCCTCCAGAGAGGAAGACGGAGGGAAGTAACACATTTGTGATGTAACACAGGCAGGAAGCCTCTTTTAACTCAGAGTTTGCTAGCATTTCTTTAAAGGATATTCACCCTCCATCCTGATTGTTCTGTTTCAGCTGTGGGGATGGGAACCAGAGAACTCTGGGTGTTTTCATGCTGGTGGGAAAAAACAATGCAGGTTTACTGGGGGGAAGTGGGGGTGGGACTCGGAGTAATCTTCTTGTGAGGTTGGTGGGGGAAAATAGTGTGGATTTATTAGGGGAAATGATAGATGTATTTATAGATTATAGGTGGCAGTATTATTTCAAAAGGGAGGGCTCCTGAAAGAGAGGCTCTGAGGTGACCTTATTGTGACCTTTCAGTATCTTAAAGGGGCCTGCCAGAAAGCTGGGGAGGGACTCCTTGGGATGTCAGGTAGTGACAGGACTAGGGGGAATGGAACAATGCTAGAAATAGAGAGATTCAGACTGGATGCTACAAAGAAGTCCTTCAGCCTGGAGTTGTGCTTGGGATTGCCCCAACCAAGATGCAGGACCCCAGATGCAGGACCTTGCACTTGTCTTGTTGAACCTCATGAAGTTGGCTTGTGCCCACCTCTCCAGGTCCCTTTGGATGGATCCCTGCCCTCCAGCCTGTCTGCTGCACCACACAGCTTGGTGTCATCAGCAAACTTGCTGCACTCAGTGCCTCAGTCCATGGCAGCCACAAAGCTGTTGAACAAGACTGGTCCCAGGACTGATCCCTGAGGGACCCTGCTTGTCACTGGCCTCCACTTGGACATGGAGCCATTGACTGCCACTCTTTGGGTGCGGCCATCAAGCCAGTTCTTTATCCATCTCATGGTGTGTCACCAGATTGGAGACCAGGTTGTGGTGTGGGACAGTGTCAAAGGCCTTGCTCAGGATCAGGTAAATTACATCCATCCTTCCTTCCTTCTTTCTTTCTTTCTTTCTTTCTTTCTTTCTTTCTTTCTTTCTTTCTTTCTTTCTTTCTTTCTTTCTTTCTTTCTTTCTTTCTTTCTTTCTTTCTTTCTTTCTTTCTTTCTTTCTTTCTTTCTTTCTTTCTTTCTCTCTTTCTCTCTTTCTCTCTTTCTCTCTTTCTCTCTTTCTCTCTCTCTCTCTCTCTCTCTCTTTCTCTCTCTCTCTCTTTCTCTCTTTCTCTCTTTCTTTCTTTCTTTCTTTCTTTCTTTCTTTCTTTCTTTCTTTCTTTCTTTCTTTCTTTCTTTCTTTCTTTCTTTCTTTCTTTCTTTCTTTCCAGCTGTGGATGCCCCATCCCTGGAAACATTCCAGGTCATGTTGGACAAGGCTCTGAGCAAGCTGACCTAGTTGAAAATGTCCCTGCTCACTGCACATGGGTTGGATTAGATGAGCTTTAAAGGTTCCCATGCATCCTATGATCCTATGTAACAGCAGCAAACCAGTGATTCCCTTATTTTTCTGTGTGTTCAGTCAGAGGAACTGACACTGCAGTTTGTTAAATCTGTTGGCTTTCAGAGGCAGTGAGCCTGGTTTATTTCCAGCTGAAGGAAAACAGCTTTATGTGCCTTAGAATAAAACAAGCAGGACAAAAATCTCACAGCTTTTGTGTTATAGTTTCTCTTTGAGGTCTTTACCATTTTCAGAGACTCTCTAATGCTACACTGGAACTCAAGCACTTGGTAGTATTTCTTACGTGACAAAGTAAAAGGTTGCTTGCTTTGAAGTCACAGAATCACAGAATGTCTCAGACTGGAAAAGACCTTCAAGCTCATCGAGTCCAATCATTAGTTTCACACTGACAAGTCCTTGGCTAAACCAAATCTCTCAGCACAACTTCTAATCGCTATGAATCGCTGTGGTTGGAAAGGACCAGCAGGATCAGCCAGTCCAAAGTCAGTCAGTCTTGCCTGACTAATGTGAGGCTGAGGAGTACTACTGAAAGCTAAGAAAGGTCAGACCTGGTTAGACATCAGAGCCACCTCTTCCAGTCTTCAACAGTACCCAGAATACATAGAAAATGATGTAGTGAGGCAACCATCTATGATACTCCCCCTTTTGCTCCCCTCTCTTCCAAATATTTTTGGTATGGGGTCTTCTTAAGCAGGATTTATGTCCTGTATATGTGTATTTTGTGGGTTTCTCTTCTATAAGCTTGCCTTGTCTTCCCTTTCCCCCATTTGAGGTTTCAGCTCCTACAGTACCTTTTGAAGTGTTCTGCAGCTCATAGACTCATAGAATCATAGAATCAACCAGGTTGGAAGAGACCTTCAAGATCATCCAGTCCAACCCAGCACCCAGCCCTATCCAATCAACTAGACCATGGTACTAAGTGCCTCAGCCAGGCTTTGCTTCAACACCTCCAGGGACAGCAACTCCACCACCTCCCTGGGCAGCCCATTCCAATGCCAATCACCCTCTCTCTGAAGAACTTCCTCCTAACATCCAGCCTTGACCTGCCCGGGAACAACTTGAGGCTGTGTCCCCTTGTTCTGTTGCTGGTTGCCTGGCAGAAGAGACCAACCCCACCTGGCTACAGCCTCCCTTCAGGTAGTTGTAGACAGCAATGAGCTCTGCCCTGAGCCTCTTCTGCAGGCTGCACACCCCCAGCTCCCTCAGCCTCTCCTCACAGGGCTGTGCTCCAGGCCCCTCACCAGCTTTGTCACCCTTCTCTGGACGCATTGCAGTATCTCAACGTCTCTCTTGAATTGAGGAGCCCAGAACTGGACAGAGGACTCAAGGTACTCATCTGCCTGTTAAAACAAGAACTCCCTGCTTTGCTCTAGTTTGAGCCTGGATTTTAGGAGCTTTATTTTATTCCCTTGGTGCTTTTCCTTGAAGAGATGTTTGACAATGTCTCCCTTTCTCCTCTGTATCTTGCCTTTGGGATTTTATGGACTTACTGGTTTCCTCTTAAAGTCCTGAGGGTGGGATATGTGTAGTATGCTTATAACTGGAAGTGCTTGACCATACTGTCATGAATCAGTACCTGGTAGAATCAGCATAGATGCTCCAAGCCCAAATATCTGATAGAGTTGTTTCCCTGGAAAGATACTGATACAGAGCTACTCAGCACAGCTACCAAAGAGATTCCACTCCTAGCAGCCTCTCAATCTTCAAAGGCAGCCTTCATATACAGTTTATCCCTTGTAGTTGTGAACAGATTGAATCAAAGGGCCAGTCTCTCCAGATGTGAAATGGCTTTTGTGCCAAAAATGGGGTTTATGTAGTCCTTAAATCTTCTTATACAAAGCTTCAGCACATGTATGGTTTAAGGACTTGGTTTAAGTGATGTGCTCACGTTTTGCTTGCCTATTACATGACTTTGCACTTCAACCACTCAGTACAATTAAGTCATGTCAAGGTTTCATACTGGAGCTGCAGCTTGTCCAGGTTTCTTACATAAATACTCCCCCTATGCACATTTGTGTCATGAGGTTTTGATAGTGGAGGGGGCTACAGGGTTGACTTCTGTGAGAAGCTGCTAGAAGCCTTCCCCTTGTCTGATGGAGCCAATGCCAGTTGGCTCCAAGACAGACCCACCAATGGCCAAGGCCAAGCTCATCAGGGATGGTGGTAGTACCTCTGGGATAACACTTTTAAGAGGGGGAAAAAGCAACCCTGCACAACTGCAGTCAGAGAGCAGTGAGAACATGTGAGGGAAACAACTCTGCAGACACCAAGATCAGTGAACAAAGACCAGGAGAAGGTGTTCCAGGGACTGGAGTAGAGATTCCTCTGCAGCCCCTAGTGAAGGCCATGGTGAGACAGATTATCCACCTGCATCCCACAGATATCCACAGTGGGGCAGATACCCATCTGCAGCCTGCAGAGGACCTCATGCCAGAGCAGGTAAATGCACCAAAAGAAGTCTGTGACCCCTCAGGAAGCCTGTGCAGGAGCAGGTTTGCTGTCAGGTTACCCCATGGGAGACCCATGCTGCAGCAGTCTGCTCCTGAAGGACTGAAGCCCAAGGAAGGGATCCACACTGGAGCCACTTAATGAAGAACTGCAGCCCATAGGAAGGGCTCAGGCTGAGGGAATTTGTGGAGGACTGTCTCCTGTGGGATGGAGCCTATGCTGGAGCAGGGAAAGTGTGTGAGCAGTCCTCCCTCTGAGCAGGAAGGAGCAGCAAAGCCAATGTGTGATGAACTGACCATGACCTCCATTTCCTGTCCCCATGTGCCACCGATGGGAAGGAGGCAGTGAAATCAGAAGTGAAGATGAGCCCAGGAAGAAGGGAGGGGATGGGCCAAGGTGGTTTTAAGATTTGGGGTTTCTTCCTATTACTCTGCTCTGATTTGATTGGTAATAAATTAAAATGACTGCCCCAGGTCTGTTTTTCCCATGGCAGTAATTGCTGACTGATTTCTGTCCTTGTCTCAACACCTGAGCCTTTTGTTACAGAATTTTACAATTGTTTGGGTTGGAAGAGACCTTTGAGATCATCCAGTCCAAACATTATCTAAATCTACCAAGTCTGGTGCTAAACCAAGTCCCTTAGCATCACATTTTATCTTGTAACCACCTCCTAGGATGGTGATTAAACCACCTCTCTGGGGAGCCTATTCCCCAGTCACTTCTGTTCCATGCAAAACGCTGACCCTCAACTTGCTACAATCTCCTTTTGGGTAGCTGTAAAGAACAAGAAGGTCTCACCTGAGCCTCCTTTCCTCCAGACTAAACAAGCCCAGTTCTCTCAGCCACTCCTCACAATTCTTCTTCTCCAAGCCCTTTGCCAGCCTTCTAGCCCCTCTCTATTATTTTCTCTCCCCTGCTTATCTGAGGAGAGGAGTGACAGAGCAGCTTTGGCGGGCACCTGGCACCCAGCCAGGGTCAACTCTCCACAATGCTAGAAGCAGACAGGCCCTTCTCACTTCTAGGCTATCAACAGAGAAAGCCTAACTCTCTGCCTGGGTGCTGAGCTTGTCTCCTGTCCTGCTTTGACTCTGCCAGGCTCACCAGTCAGCTGTGCTGTGAATTCCAGCTGACTGCCCTTACAACGCTCTGTGACAGGCAAGTGCTGATTAGTCAAGAATAAAATGCAAGCAGCAAGAAAAAACACTTTGCACAGAGCTATACCACTAAGATCTTCAATTGTTGCAGAGACCACAGGCAAAGGAAATTGCTTTCCATCTATTGCAAAATGCTTCCAGTAGCCTCCTTTGGAAGGGAAGTCTGCCTGGTAAGCATAGAGAGACATAGGATCAAAGTATGACAATCTGCTATCTATATTCTTCCCCACCCTTTAATATGCTCCTAGAAGGAGAAGGTCAGAATTACTTGTTGTAAATTACAACTTGGCATTCAGTTGATAGAAATGAGATCAGTCTTCATGGTTTGTGTTTTGGCTTTTTTAATCTAAGCAGCCTCGATAGGAGGTTAAATTTGAGAGTAAAAAAGAGAAATCCTGAAGGCCTCTTAAGCTGTGTAACAAGCACTGCAACAAAGTGCTATTATCATTGAATCACACAATCAACCAGGTTGGAAGAGACCTCCAAGACCAGCCAGTCCAACCTAGCACCCAGCCCTGGCCAATCAACTAGACCATGGCACTAAGTGCCTCAGCCAGGCTTTTCTTGAGCACCTCCAGAGATGGCAACTCCACCACCTCCCTGGGAAGCCCATTCCAATGGCAAATCACTCTCTCTGGGAAGAACTTCTGGTTGGAAAAGACCTCTAAGATATCAGAGTCCAACTGTCCAACTGTCAACCTAACACCACCATGCCCATTGCATCATGATCTGAAGTGCCATGTCTGCCTGGGTCTGTACTTTGAGGCTTATGTGACATGTAAAGCAAAGCTTTGCCTCACTCATTTTTCTCCTACATCTTGTAATTTTGATGTACAGATTGCACATAGAATCATAGAGTCATGGAATGGTTTAGGTTGGAAGAGATCTCAAAGCTCATCCAGTTCCAACCCCCCACCATAGGCAGGGACACCTCTCACTAGAACAGGTCACTCAAAGCCTCATCCAATCTGGCACTGAACACCTCCAGGGAGGCAGCAGCCACAACCTTCCTGGGCAACCTGTGCCAGTGTCTCACCACCCCCACTGCAAAGAACTTCCTAACATCCAGTGTAAATCTCCCCCCTGCCAGTTTAAACTCATTATTCCTTGTCCTGTCATTACAAGACCTTGTAAATAGCCCCCTTCAGATACTGGAAGACCAGTGCAAGGTCTCAAAGCCTTCTCTTCTCTAGGCTGAAGAGCCCCAACTCTCATAGCCTGTCCTCATAGCAGAGCTGATGCAACCCTCTGAGCATCTTCATGACCCTTCTCTGGACTCCCTCCAACACTTCCATGTCCTTCTTGTTTAGGCACATCTGTGCCTAGCCAAGCAAAGACATTCAGCTACAGCACCATCCCAGTTCAGGCATATTCAGAAGGGCAAGTTTCTAATCTCTTATTTCTGTGTAGATTTTGGGTTGTCTCTTTTGGGTTGCATTAAGAGCATGGGCAGCAGGTCAAAAGCACTCTGTGCTGCCCTAGTGAGGCTACATCTGGAACAGTGTGTCCAGCTCTGGGGATTCCCAGTTCAACAGAGACAGGAAAGTACTGAAAGGTCACAAAGATGGTGAGGGAACTGGAGCATCTCTCTTAAGAAGAGAGGCTAAAAAGATCCGGGACCAGGAGAAGAGCAGTCTTCTCAATGCTGATGAATAACTGGGGGGTAGAGAGCAAGAAGATGAGGCCAGAGTATTTTCAGCAGCAGCAGAAGGGGCAGTAGACATAAACTGGAATGCAGGAGCTTCCATCTGAACGTGAGGAAAACCATCTTGACTTTGAGGATGCCAGAGCTCTGGAGCAGGCTGCTAGAGAGGTTGTGGAGTCTACTTCTCTGGAGAGATTCCAAACCCAACTGGACACTGCAATCCTGGGCAACGTGCTCTGGGTGACCCTGTTTTAGCAGAGGGTTTGGACTAGATGATTTCTAAGGGTCCTTCCAATCCCCATCATCCTGTGACGCTGTGAATTTAAGAGAGCTTCTTTCTCCCTCTCCCCTCTGTGGTGGCTACATAAGGTTCTAGCAGCTACGTGAAATACAGACACAAGATAACTCATCACTCTCTTTACCTGGGGAGGAGGAAGTTCTTCACCATGAGAGTGGTGACAGCCTGGAATGGGAATCCCAGGGAGGTGGTTGAGGCCCCATCCCTGGAGGTGTTTAAGGCCAGGTTGGATGAGGCTCTGGCCAGACTGCTCTAGGGTAGGGTGTCCCTGCCCATGGTAGGGGAGTTGGAACTAGATGATCCTTGTGGTCCCTTCCAACCCTGACTGATTCTATGATCCTCTCTTAGTAGAAAAACAAAAGTGCTTTTTTTCTAGAGCCTTTGTCCAGCAAGTGAGCTTTGACAGCCTTCCTGTGTTTTATTAACACTCTAGATGGTATTTGTTGAACAGGATATGTACTTAGTGAAATGTCTGTCTCCTGAAAGGGTTATTGTTCTCTGATATTTTCTTTCTGTTGGGTCACCAGGAGTTTACTTCCATACAATCTTTCATTAGGGCTTTTAAAACAAACAAACAAACAAAACCATTCTTTAAGTGTTTTAGGGCTGAGGGGGTTTTTTTGAGTCTTATGGTTTAATTGCAAGCTGTCAGGGCAACAGCACAGTTCTTGGAAATGAAAGGATAATCCTTTGAAATGCAAAAGGTGAGCAAGTTATGGTGAATAGATCCCTCAGCAACGTGATCTAATTGAAGATGCCCCTGCTCACTGCAGGGTGCTTGAATTAGGTGGCCTTTAAGGGTCCTTTCCAATCCAAACCACTCCATGAGTCTGTAAGTTCAGTAGCTTGGTGTCTGTATGTAGCAAGGTGTGAATGTATCCCTGCACTGAGACTATGCAGGGTATCAGGGAGCACTGTGATTTTGGATATGATTTAGAAGGAATCCTTTTTCTTATCAGTGACTCCTCTGGTGCCTGAGAAGTGTGAAGGGTTTTGATGCTGTAATGCAGTTGTAGATATTGGTCATTGATACAGTTTTCATGTAAAGGTGTAAACCACAGTTCTGGGCCTCTCAATTTAAGAAGGATGTTGGAAGTCCTGTGTCCAGTTTTGGGCTCCTCAATTCAAGAGACATGTTGAGATACTGGAAGTGTCCAGAGAAGGGCAACAAAGCTGGTGAGAGGCCTGGAGCACAGCCCTGTGAAGAGAGGCTGAAGGAGCTGGGGGTGTGCAGCCTGGAGAAGAGGAGGCTCAGGGCAGACCTTATTGTTGTCTACAACTACCTGAAAGGAGGCTGTAGCCAGGTGGGGTTGGTCTCTTCTCCTAGACAACCAGTGATAGAACAAGGGGATGCAGTGTCAAGTTGTGATGGGGGTGGTATGGGCTGGATGTTAGGAAGTTCTTGCCAGAGAGAGTGATTGGCATTGGAATGGGCTGCCCAGGGAGGTGGTGGAGTCACCATTCCTGGAGGTGTTTGAAAGGAGACTGGATGAGGCACTTAGGGCCATGGTTTAGTTAATGCAAAGGTGTTAGGTGATAGGTTGGACTTGGTGATCTCTGAGGTCTTTTCCAACTTGGTTACTTCTGTAATTCTGTGACTGTGTAGCCTTGAATGCAAAACTAGGACCTATGATCTGCAGCTTACAGTATCCAAACAGTTGTTTTTCCAGTGGGCAGCGAGTGAAAAAGAACTTCAGTTGGAAACCCACAGCTGAGTCTACTGGAAGGTGTCTCTGACCATGGCGGTGGTGGGGCTGGGACTGGATGACTTTTAAGGTTCCTTTCAACTCAAACCATTCTATGAATCTCTGAGTCAAACAGAAGTTCCTGGTTGGACCAGCAGGAAAGCCAAAGCATGGGAAGCTCCTATCACCAGGCTGCAGGTTGTTTCCAGGACACAATCTCCAGCTTTATGAATCTGTCATAGAAATGGCTGTTACAGCAGGAGTGAGATTTCTTGGTGTTCCCATAAGACACAGATAATAGCACTTAACACCAGTGGTGAAGGCAGAGGCAGGAGCTGGACTTGAATCACCCCATTCACAGGCTCAGAAATTGCTTGCTAGTTTATTGTTCCACATCTCTTCAGGCCAACTGAAGGTGCTGGTGTTCCTCTCCTGTGAAGACAGGCTGAGAGAGTTGGGACTGTTCAGTCTGGACAGGAGAAGGCTCTGAGGAGACCTTATTGTGGCTTTCCAGGATCTGAAGGGGGCTACAAGAAAGCTGCTGAGGGAGTTTTTCTGGTGTCAGGTAGTGATAGGACTGGGGGGAAGGAAGCAAAACTAGAAGTGGGTAGATTCATATTGGCTGTTAGGAAGAAGTTCTTCACCAGGAGGGTGGTGAGACACTGAAACAGGTTGTCCAGGGAGGTGGTGGAAGTCTCATTCCCTGGAGGTCTTTAAGGCCAGGGTGGATGAGGCTCTAGGCAGCCTGACCTAGTGGGAGGTGTCCCTGCCCATGGCAGTGGGGCTGAAGCTGGATGATCCTTGGGGTCTCTTTCAGCCCTGACAATTCTGTGATTCCAGGGAAGAGAGCTAGGAGGTAATGTTCTGATCTCTTACTCGTTGGCCTCACTCCCTTTAGCATGATTATCAGTTTTATGAATGCTCTTTCTTCCTATTATTGTCTCTTTCAGTCGAGCTCTGTAAATTCTGACCACTTCTTTTCTTTGAAGTGAGTCCTAGCCCGTGTTTCTTGTTTAGGAAAATCAAGTGTATGTGAAGGTAAAGTTAGCATTTTCCTAATATTTCCTTTGCTTTGTTGCTGTTGCTGCTCTGATGTGGGAAGACCTATTGGCCGCAGCCATAACTCCCTCTTTACACACAGCTGGCAAATGAAAACAATATCAGACCATCTCCACGACACACAAGGCTTTTATCCAGTGATGTTCCAGCCTTTACTGCAGTTTCCTTTGGAAATGCTTAAAACAACTACATCTGTTTCCTTTCATTGGGATTTTGTGTTCTTTCAGCCAAAAAGGAGGGGATAGAACTCATTAATTCTGAACAGTAATTGCAATGTCCTATATAAATATTTTTTAGACTGCAGGTTTGATGGTCTGTTGTTTTTTTTAGGGGGGGGAGGTGTTGTTGTGGGGTTTTTTCTCTTTCCACTAAAAATACAGAACAGTTTGTCTGTTCAATGCAAGGAGAGTTCCTGGATACCTCTGTCTGGCGTGCAGAAATACTTGAGCTGGATTTAAACAACCTGGCGTCGAGCTAGCAGCGACTACTCAGCACCCAACAGCAGGAGAAAACACAACATGGCTTTCATTTGCCACGTCTCTCATGAGCATTTTGCACCCTACAGTGCCTGGCAGCTTGTCATAGCTAGTCTGCCACCAGCCCAAGAACATCCTTCCTGAAAACAGGGTAAAGATCCACCTTCTGTGGCACACGCTGCAGCTGTGTCCCAGCCCAGGACTGGAGAGTGCCTGGCAGCCTTCTGCAGGGAACGCAGCCATAAGCCAAGGACAGGTTCTGGGAGGTGTGCTGGCTGAAGGCTAATTGGAATAGTCTAAGAAGAGAAACTAGATCACTGGTTATAAAAGAAAATAATGATCAAGTCTGTATCATTCATTGCTTTGCTAAAAGGGATACAAAGCCAAAGTACAAACAACTTGTCCCTCTTTTGCTCTGGGATGCTTCTCCCTCTGCTTCTCCTTTGCTCCCCTTGAATCTCTTCCACTAACCCTGGCTGAGCCTTGATGATTGTTTTCTGTCTGGGGGGAGAGAGGGTGGTGTTGAGTCCCTTCTGGGCTTCATTTGTGTGTCCAGGAGGGAATTTGGATTTCTGTATTTGTAGTTGTAAATACATTTAAATATATTGTGTATATAGGCTTTGCAGCAAATATAGCTTCATCTAACTTCCAATCTGTCTGAGCTGGTCTAGCACATTTTTAACTGGGGGAAGGGGAAAGTTCCTTAAGCCATTTACAGGAGGCAGCCTACCTTTTCTTAATGTTTCAGAGGAATACTGAGTTGTGCAAGCTACAGAAGAAAGAGACCTGGGGTAGTGGTAGATAGTAGGTTGAACATGAACCAGCAGTGTACTCAGGTGGCCAGGAGAACCAATGGCATCCTGGCCTGGATCAGGAACAGTGTGGCCAGCAGGACAAGGGAGGTTATTCTGCCCCTGGACTCAGCACTGGTCAGGCCACACCTTGAGTACTGTGTCCAGTTCTGGGTTCCTCAATTCAAGAGAGATGTTGAGATACTGGAATGTGTCCAGAGAAGGGCAACAAAGCTGGTGAGGGGCCTGGAACACAAACCTTATGAGGGCAGGCTGTGGAAGCTGAGGGTGTGCAACCTGGAGAAGAGGAGGCTCAGGGGTGACCTCATTGCTGTCTACAACTACCTGAAGGGACATTGTAGCCAGGTCGGGGTTGGTCTCTTCTGCCAGGCAACCAGCAACAGAAGAAGGGGACACAGCCTCAAGTTGTGCCCGGGGAGGTCAAGGCTGGATGTTAGGAGGAAGTTGTTGGCAGAGAGAGTGACTGGCATTGGAATGGGCTGCCCAGGGAGGTGGTGGAGTCACTGTCACTGGAGGTGTTGAATAAAAGCATGGATGAGACACTTAGTGCCATGGTCTGGTCGATTAGCCAGGGCTGGGTGCTAGGTTGGACTGGATGATCTTGGAGGTCTCTTCCAGCCTGGTTGATTTTATGATAATCCAAACCAAAAAGTAATGCCACCTCTCCCCTCATCTGAGGACCAAGTCTGTCACTGGATCCATTTGTGCTTCTGGACATCCGTTTGAGCTTCTTTAAACTACTGGAGTCAAGTGGAGGGCTGGGGGCTGTGAAGATCCTGAGGGGACTGGAGCATCTTTTTTAAGTGGAGAGGCTGACCACAGCTTGGGCTGTCTAGCCTGGCAAAGAAAAGACTGAGAAGGCTATTATTGATGGTCATCAAGAACTAAAGAGTGGGGAGCAAAGAGATGGTGCCAGACTCTTTTTGGTGGTGCCCACTGACAGGACAAGTGGCAATGGGCACAAACTGGAACACAGGAGGTTCCATCTGAACCTGAGGAAAATCTTCTTTCCTTTGAGAGTGCCAAAGCATGGAAAGAGGCATCCAAGAGGGGTTGTGGAGTCTCCTTCTGTTCAGAGACTCTAAATCTGCCTGGATGTGATCCTGGGCAACCTGCTCTAGGTGGAATTGCTTTAGCAGAGGGTGTTGAACTAGATGAACTCTAGAGGTTCCTTCCAAACACCTACCATTCCATCACCCTGTGATTCTCAGACCAGTGCATTTCTAACAGATAGGGACAGCTGTGGTCTGGTTCTCCCTGCTTAAGCAACTGTTTGTTATTCATCTCTCTTGAAATCACTCTTAATCCAGGCCAAGATGAAGTTTAAATCAAACTACTGAAAACATTCTGAATAGATGATACATTTAAAACTGTTTATAAACAACAGCATCAAATAAAACCAAACCGAAATAAAGCCCATGCAGATGAAGAAGCTTTTCAGAGATCAGATCTACTCAAGAGCTTGCCAGCTTCCCAAACGTCTGCCTGCTTGTCCCTGCTTCCAGAAAGTCACCCTTTCCTCTCCTGACTGGAACGGCAGGAGCTGTCCAGCTGACTGGTGACATTTCTGCTGGGCCAGGTTGCTCTCTCTTAGTCTCTGCTACCAGTAACACCCAAAAAACAGTTCACTGAATCACAGAACCTTAGAGGTCAGAAGGGAGCTCCAGTGATCAAGTTCAACCCCCCTGCCAAAGCAGGATCACTTAGGGTAGTCCACACAGGAATGCATCCAGGTGGGTTCTGAAAGGCTCCAGAGAAGGAGACTCCACAACCCCCCTGGGCAGCCTGTTCCAGGGCTCTGTCACCCTCACTTGAAAGAAGTTTCTCCTCATGTTGAGCTGAAACCTTCTCTGTTCCAGTTTGTAGCTGTTGCTCCTTGGCTTATTGCTGCTGACCACTGAAAAGAGCTTGGCCCCAGCCACTTGACACCCACCCACCAGATATTTGTACACACAGATCAGACCTCTCAGTCTTCTCCAGACTAAACAGCCCCAGAGCTCTTAGTTTCTCTCCCTACTCATCTTGATGTACCCCATGACACTGTTTGCCTTCTTGGCCACATGAGCACATTACTGGCTCATGATCAACTTCTTCACCAGTACTCACTGGTCCTTTCCTGCATAGCTGCTTTCCAGCAGGTCAGTCCCTCATCCACACTGGTGCAGGGCATTGTTCCTCTCTCTGCAGGCCTCTATACTTGCCCTTTTTAAACTTCATTAGGCTCTTCTCTGCCCAACTCTCTATCCTGCCCAGGTCCCACTGAATGGCAGCACAACTTTCCTATGTGTTAGTCACTTATCTTTGCATCATCAGCCACTTGTCTTAGGTTTGTATTCTTTTGTACCTACACCAGGCAAGGGTAGATGACTCAAGCTCTGTAGCACCCAGAGAAGTGGAAGTTATAGGAAAACACACGTTTAGGATCCTGGAAAACGCAGTCAATGCAGGTTTGAATCATAGAATCAGTCAGGGTTGGAAGGGACCACAAGGATCACCTAGTTCCAATCCCCCTGCCATGCCCAGGAACACCCTACCCTAGATCAGCCTGCCCAGAGCCTCATCCAGCCTGGCCTTAAACACCTCCAGGGATGTGGCCTCAACCACCTCCCTGGGCAACCCATTCCAGGCTCTCACCACTCTCATGCTCAACAACTTCCTCCTCATGTCCAGCCTGAACCTACCCACCTCCAGCTTTGCTCCATTCCCCCTAGTCCTGTCACTCCCTGAGAGCTTAAAAAGTCCCTCCCCAGCTTTTTCATAGGCCCCCTTCAGATACTGCAAGGCCACAAGAAGGCCACCTGGGAGCCTCCTCTTCTCCAGACTGAACAGCCCCAACTCTTTCAGTCTGTCCTCATAGGAGAGGTGCTGCAGCCCTCTGAGCATCCTGATTTTTTGAGATACTGTCAGATGTATCTGGAAGTTTCAGTCACCCTACTGCAAACAAGGGAAAGATCCCCAAAGGAAGGACCATCTCAATTGTTAATTATGGAAATGGTAGCACTTTGGATAAAAACAATGAAAGATCTGAAGAAGAGAAGCAGTTCCAGTGCAGAAACCAGCAGGAGCTGGTCCATGATGTGTTAATTCAGAAACTTTCTTGGTCAGGGATGAGACTGCATGGAAAATCCACATTCTTCTCTGACAGATAAAGCTAACTAAATATGCATTTCCCCCCAAAATGCAAAGCACAAGCAGTGACTCTCAGAAAGGTCAGTGAAAGGTAAGGCAAAGCTAATCAGATGGAGGAGCTAACAGGGTGAAATGCTTGGGAGAACAAGAGCAAAAAAGGTTTTAGTCACTGTGTCAGACAACTAAATGTTTTCTACCAGTTGAAAATGATCAGTTAAGACACAAAGAGACCAAAGAAAAGAAGCCAAAGAAAGAAAGGAAAAGAAAACTATGAAGGGGGAAATTGTATTCTTCAAACCCAGGGGTTGTGGTTAGAAGGGAAATGGAAGAAAGCATTAATATGGGTGAGATAAACATGAAGCTGTTAATAAGGAAGGCCAAAACCTCCAGCAAAGGTATTAAAAGTAATAAAAGGAACTTATGCAAACATCCAAAGTAGGAAACATGCCAAGGAATTGGTGAGCTTGAAAAATGATCTATGTGTAAAATGCACACTTAAGAAAGATCAGACCGGAGCAGCAAATGTGAAGTTGACCTCAAGGCTTCACTGTTGGCTGCTGAGGAGTTTTTTGAGCTCCTCATACCAGGACCATTCTTTAGAGACAAAAGGTCTGAAGATTCCTCTCCATCTGAAGTGTTGATACAAGGATTTTTTTGTGCCTAGAAGAAACTGTAAACTGCACAATAACTGTTAATCAGAGCCACGTGGTATTTAGCTAAGTGCTCTAGAGGAACTCCCTGAGAGGGTTATGAACAACCAGTGGTGCATGTTATATTGCTTAAATCAAGCAATATGAGCAAGAGAGAAATGTAAGGTGATAAATACAATGGAAAACATAAAAGAACAGAGTTAGTGCCTATATGGATAAATAGGAAAGGCTTGAACAGGAGAATAAAGCCTTCCATGGGACAAGTGTAACCATAGAAATCTGTTGCTGTTCTTTGTACTGGCCAGTAGTGTGCCCAGGTGGCCAAGAGAGCCAATGGCATCCTGGCCTGGATCAGGAACAGTGTGGCCAGTAGGACAAGGGAGGTTATTCTTCCCCTGGACTCAGCACTGGTCAGGCAACATCTTGAGTCTTGTGTCCAGTTCTGAGCTCCTCAATTCAAGAGAGATGTTGAGATATTGCAATGTGTCCGGAGAAGGGCGACAAAGCTGGTGAGGGGCCTGGAGCACAGCCCTGTGAGGAGAGGCTGAGGGAGCTGGGGGTGTGCAGCCTGCAGAAGAGGAGGCTCAGGGCAGACCTCACTGCTGTCTACAGCTCCCTGAAGGGAGGCTGTAGCCAGGTGGGGTTGGTCTCTTCTCCCAGGCACCCAGCAACAGAACAAGGGGACACAGTCCCAAGTT
Source organism: Pogoniulus pusillus (assembly GCF_015220805.1). Lineage (NCBI taxonomy): Eukaryota > Metazoa > Chordata > Aves > Piciformes > Lybiidae > Pogoniulus > Pogoniulus pusillus. The sequence continues at coordinate 35,192,970 of NC_087273.1, read as the reverse complement.
GTGGCAGGGGAGATCTAGGTTGGATGTTATGAGGAAGTTGTTGGCAGAGAGAGTGATTGGCATTGGAATGGGCTGCCCAGGGAGGTGGTGGAGTTGCCGTCCCTGGAGGTGTTGAAGCAAAGCCTGGCTGAGGCACTTAGTGCCATGGTCTGGTTGACTGGCTAGGGCTGGGTGCTAGGTTGGACTGGATGAACTTGGAGGTCTCTTCCAACCTGGTTGATTCTATGATTTTAGTCATTGAAGGTTTAACATCACAGAATTACCGAGGCTGGAAAAGACCTCCGAGATCATCCGGTCCAGCCCATAACCTTACACCAAGACATCAGCTAAACCATGCCACCAAGTGCCACATCCAATCTTTTCTTAAACACCTCCAGGGATGATGACTCCACCACTTCCCTAGGCAGTCCATTCCAATGTCTACTCACCCTATCCGTGAGGAAGGTCTTCCTAACATCCAGCCCAAAAAGCCCAGAGAGAGACTCTATTGTCTATGTTTGTGTTCTTGTTTTTATACATCTCAGCAAGCCTATGAGTGAAGCAGACATCACCACTGTTTCCTCTCCACAGCCTATAATCTAATTCTTCTCACCAAAATATCCCAGCTAGGCTCAAACTAGCACCCAGAGAGAAGAAATGACTCCTTGACAGTAAAGGGCAAACTGGATTCCTGTTTTCCTTTAATTTACAGTGGTCTGGACCATCCCCATTGTCATTGAAACCAACAGGAAGAGGTTCTAGAGAAGGCAACCTTTGTGAGAAAATACCTTCATGCAGCTCCTTAGGGGGTTTTGCATTGGTTTGGGTCTTTTTTTGCACTTGCTCCACAGGGGCTATGCTGCAGGCCTTGCCTCCAGATACTAATCAGGGAAGAAGTCCTTTAAGCTGCCCATCAGCTCCACATCTGGCATGGCTGCAGTATAATTCCCCTGAAGACTAGCTATGAGGGGTTGGGATATCTCCTTGCCCTGAGCAGGTCTGAAGAGAGCACAGAGGAAGCTCAGAGAAGGAAAGCAGGTTGATATGGTTACCCTGAAGCCCTTTTTGCATATGTGGGATCACAGAATCACAGAATTAATCAGGTTGGAAAAGACCTTTGAGATCGAGTCCAACCTGTCACCTAATACCTTCTAATCAAATAAACCATGGCACTAAGTGCCTCAGCCAGTCTCCTTTTCTTGAACACCTCCAAAGGCAGTGACTCCACCACCTCTCCAGGCAACCCATTCCAATGCCAATCACTCTGGCTGTGGAGAACTTCTTCCTAACTTCCAGCCTAAACCTGCCCTGGCACAGCTTGAGACTGTGTCCCCTTGTTCTGTTGCTGGTTGCCTGGGAGAAGAGACCAATCCCCACCTGGCTACAGCCTCCCTTCAGGTAGTGGTAGACAATGAGGTCACCATGAGCCTCTCTTCTGCAGGCTGCACACCCCCAGCTCCCTCAGCCTCTCGTCACAGGGCTGTGCTCCAGCCCCCTCACCAGCCTTATAGCTTCACAGTGTCTGCTACTTAAAAGAGCAGCAGTTACAAAGAGGGCTGGCCACTAACGCAGCCTCTTCACTTTTATCTCCAAGTAGCAGATGGTGTTAATCAGGAGCTTTGCATTCCCCAAAGTGCCGGAATCATGAAGCAACTTGCTTCCAACAGGACCCTGCAGCAGAAGGTAGCAGTGGGGGGAAAGAGTCAGGCAGAGCGATCAGAGCAAGCTCTGCCAGCCGCCCGACAGACGTCCAGTCGCATCTTTATCTCTTCTGCGAGACAAGTCGGCAGCCAGCTGACAGCTGCGGGTCTCCTCCTGCCCTCAGTCACACTGCCCGACTCAGCAGTGGCTCATGGGAGTCACTAAAATCTGGAGCAGCTTTGGGGACTGATCAGCATTAGGACAGGAGAAGGTTCCTGAGATCAACAACGCATTTGTACGCTGGAATAAGTACGCAGCACTCTGCAACTAGGTCAGCCACAAAGAGGATGAAGGGAATGGGACAGCTCTCTTAAGAGGAGAGACTGAGGGAGCTGGGGCTCTGCTGCTTGGAGAAGAGGGGCCTGACAGGTGATTTATAAAGATGTATGTTTACATGTATGTACAATTATTTACCAATTAGAAATGACACAGCAATCCAGCAGTCTGCTCTCGTGGCCAGCAGGGCCAGTGCCATCCTGGGCTGTATCAGAAAGGCTGTGGCCAGTAGGTCGAGGGAGGTTCTTCTGCCTCTCTACTCTGGCCTGGAGAAGCTGCATCTGGAGCATTGTGTCCAGTTCTGGGGCCCCCAGTTCAAGAGGGACATAGAACTGTTTGAGAGAGTCCAACACAGAGCCACAAAGCAGATGAAGGGAATGGAACATCTCTATTCTGAGGAGAGCCTGAGGGAGCTGGGGCTCTGCTGCTTGGAGAAGAGGAGACTGAGAGGTGACCTCATCAATGTTTATAAAGACGTAAAGGTGAGTGCCAGGAGGCTGGAGCCAGGCTCTGCTGGGTGATGCCCAATGACAGGACAAGGGGCAATGGGTGGAAGTTGAGGCACACGAAGTTTCATATCAACATGTGGAGGAATATTTTCCTTGTGAGAGTGACAGAACACTGGAACAGGCTGCTCAGAGGAGTTAATCAAAACCCACCTGGATGCCTTGCCCTGTGATCTGGTATAGGAGATCCTGCTCTGGCAGGGGGGGGGTGGACTGGCTGAGCTTTCAAGGTCCCTTCTATCCTTTGACATTCTATGATTCTGTGATTCATGTTTCAGCAGAGTTACTTCAGATTTACTCCAGCTACCAAGCTCAGCAGCAGTGACTGCCCAGGATGGAAAGCTAAGGTGACACCAAAGCCATTTCTCCTGCATTTCACGTGGGGACAGCTAAAACAAATAGCGTGAAAGGCCCCCACGTTATTAGCCAGTGTGTTTGAAAGAAGCCTGCCGCAGCCTTTTATCTTCCCTTAACTGCAAGCCAGAACGCTTAAGATTTAATTATTTAGAGAACAGGGGGGAGGGGAAGTGTGCCTTTTGAAGAAAGTCCTGCAAGTTTCCAAACACTTCAACGTTTCATGGTGGCAATCTGCCAGATGCCAAACAAAATGCTGCTTTCCACCAGGGATCTGACAGGTGGCCTTTCCAAAGTTTATACACCAAAGTGAGAGCTGATGTGCTGCTGCTTATTTTTTCTGCCTTTTAAGTTATTCCTTTATTGAAGCCAGGCTGCAGACATCTTTTCACGTAACAGAAGATAAAATCTTTCCCTGAACAGTTGAGGATTTTAGCATGCTTTTATTTTATCCATAGCAACTCAAGGGGATTATTAGTCACATGTTCAGAGGAAGAAATGCTGGGCTGGCAAGAGAGAGAAATACATATGCAGGCAAAAGATAAACTATTTGATGCTTCACTGATAACAGAGCCAGATACCAAGGTACAGCCCAGGGAAAAATCCCACCTTTCCCTCGAGGCACTTCCCTTGTTTCTGGCTGGGAAGAAGGTTGACATCCCAGCTCTGATCATCTGTGGCTGTTCCCCGGCTGCATCTGCCTGGGGCTCTCCACCTGCAACCCACTGGGGCAACGAAGAGAGGTCTTCAGGGGGAAACAAACACAGTTTGTGGTTGCATTCCACTTTCCTTTATCTCTTCTTTCTCAGTGTTGGCCTAGGGCTACTGAACCTCTCTGCTGCTTTTTCTGGAAACCCTCTAAACTCAGAAAGTATCAGGAGAGGCAAAGGGCAAGGGGAAAGTGGGAGTCAGGGAGCTGTAGGTTGTACATCTCTCTTTATCCCTACAAGTACCTAGCAAGGTCCAAGTGGACAGATGAGAGAAACTACCAATTCTTCTGCAGGAACAAGTTTCAAGTAACAAGAACCATGACTGATTCAATGGAATCAATGGATACAAGCTACAGCACAGGAAGTCCCACTTCAACATGAGGAGAAACTTCTTCATTGTAAGGGTCATGGAGCACTGGAACAGGCAGTCCAGAGAGGTTGTGGAGTCTCCTTCTCTGGAGACTTTCAAGACCTGTCTGGATGTGTTCCTGTGTGACCTGAGCTAAATTGTATGGTCCTGCTCTGGCAGGGGATTCAGACTCTATCTCCAGAGGTCCCTTCCAACCCTAACATCTTAACATCTTTCATCCCCATTGCATTTGTGTGCCTATACTCTACTTTTGACCCATAGGGTCAGTTTTGGGCTCCCCAGTTCAAGAGGACATGGTGGAGAGAGTCCAGCAGAGAGCCATATGGATGATTTGGAGACTTGAGTATCTCCCTATGGAGAGAGATTGAGAGCCCTGTTTAGTCTGGAGAAGAGAAGACTGAGAGGAGATGTGATCAATGTGTACAAATATCTGAGGGGTGGGGGTCAAGTGGCTGGGGCCAATCTCTTTCGGTGGTCAGCAGCAATAAGACAAGGAGCAACAGCTACAAACTGGAACAGAGAAGGTTTCACTGCAAAGTGAGGAGAAACTTCTTTACAGTGAGGGTGACAGCACTGGAACAGGCTGCGCAGGGGGACTGTGGAATCTCCTTCTCTGGAGACTTTCCAAACCCACCTCTATGCATTCCTGTGAGGACTACCCTAGGAGATCTTGCCTTGGCAGAGGGGTTAGACTAAATGATCTCTGGAGGTCCCTTCCAACCTCTAAAGTTCTGTGTACCTGTGATAATGTCTGACCAATTTCTGAAAGCTAACATCTGGCCCATCCTGTCTGCTCCCCACTCCCCAAGGAAGAGGGACCTGAGGAGTGAAAAATATCTTTTGTGTTTAGGGTAGGGATCATTTTAAGTTGTTGTTAGATAAGTTGATATGTATTCATACTACAGAAGATGAGGTCAAAGAAGTAGCTTTGCACTTGAAACGGGCAGGCTAAGTCTGTGTAGAAGCTCCACTTCTGGAAGAGTTTATTCCACTGGGTGGGAACTTCATGGAGAAGAGTCCTCTCCAAATGGGCAAGGTTGTAGCCCATAGCATTGCTCTTGTATATATACAAGTACGAGTGTAGAAATGCAAAGAAGCCTAAGAGTCCTTGAAAACAGTAGATGTGTTGGAGTTGTTCTGCTGCAGCAGTATGCTGCAAAGGCAGCTTTCCAACTAGAAAATGAAAGCTCAAAATGCATGAGTCAATATGGCAGGGGATATATTTACTATGTGCTATGAGTACTGTGGCAGAATACTTAGGTCACAGAACAAAATCCTCTGTTTCCTGAGCCCTTCTTCTACGCCCCAAAGAACTGAAAATATGGCCCCATGGTGCTGAATTGTCCATCTGTGGCATCAATCCTCATGTTTGGACCATGACAAATGACGTATGGAAGATGCTGGAGCGTGTCCAGAGAAGGGCCATGAGGATGCTCAGAGGGCTGCTGCACCTCTGCTATGAGAACAGACTGAAAGAGTTGGGGCTGTTCAGTCTGGAGAAGAGGAGGCTCCAAGGTGACCTTATCACAATAAGGGGGGCTACAAAAAAGCTGGGGAGGAGTTTTCAGGCTATGAGGGAGTGACAGGACTAGGAGGAATGGAACAAAGCTAGAAATTGGTAGATTCAGGCTGGATGTTAGGAAGAAATTGTTCACCATGAGAGTGCTGAGACTCTGGAATGGGTTGCCCAGGGAGGTGGTTGAGGCCACATCCCTGGAGGTGTTTAAGGCCAGGCTGGATGAGGCTCTGACCAGCCTGATCTAGGGTAGGGTGTCCCTGCCCATGGCAGGAGGGTTGGAACTGGATGATCCTTGTGGTCCCTTCCAATCCTGACTGATTCTGTGATTCTGTGACCAGTTCCTTCCATCCAACTCTTTGTTCTCCAGAAATCAGAGAAGGCTACCACTGAATTTGGCTGGGGTGTGACTGAAGGGGAAGTGCACTTGAGCATCACATTTTTGTTTAGGCTCTCAGCTTACATCTGTCCATGACAATAGCAGTAGAACCATGGACTCCAGTCAGGATGCTCAAGCAGAGTGCAAAAGCAGCATAAAATTATTCACAATTGTTAGCAACATTCCACAATACTTAGAGCAGGCAGAGAAATGCTTGAACCCCTTTGTGGGTAGTAAATAAGCCAATGTGCTCCTGCCATTTCTCCTCCCACCCTATACTCTTAAGAACACTAGAAAAAGGGGAGGGGAAAAATGAGAGAAAGAAGAAGTACAATAAAAGCAGCTGAACAAAGCAGGCAATTCCTTAGGAATTTTCTGGTATTCAAAACTTCTGAAATTAGCCAGCAAACTAAACCACAGTCCTCCCCTCACCCTTTTTGGTCTTACAAAACAGCAACAACACAAAGTCTTCTCTGCTCAGATGCAGTAATTACAGGCAACATACACAAAGGAAAAGCAAATGAAACCATTTCAGCTGCCAGAGCCAAGCACGCAATTGTGTATCTATAAAGGTAATTACAACCCAAAAGATCAGTCCCAGGTCTTGTTTCTCCCAATTACCATTTTGCCCTAAAGAAAAACAATTATCATGTAAGTAGTCCTAATAATTTTAAGATTTGTTTTGCATATCTGCACCAAATCTGAATGATCTTCTCTATTTTTTTTTCTTTTCTTTGCAGGGGGGAGGGCATCTGAAGTGCATATTCTGAGCCAAACATTCTATCTCTGCCTAATTTCTAATTCAGGGAAGCCCTGGTCAAAACCCACTGATGGCAATGGAAAGAAGAAAACCCCACAGAGCTTTCTCTTGCTGATTCAGACCATTTCCCCCCCCCTTTTTCACTCTTCTTAGCTATTTTTATGTCACCAGCCTTTCTTGCCAATAGGCATTGCAAGCATGAGGAAGCCAAGAGACTCCAGAGACAAGCAAACATCAAAAGCTGACACGTTTTACTCTTACTTTTCAGCTTTACTGTTGATGCATGTGAAAGTAACACTGGGGCACGTTGTCTGCAGAGGTGGTACAAATTCCATCCCTGGAATCATTTTGGGTCAGGCTGGGTTGGGCTCTGAGTAACCTGCTCTAGCTGCAGATGTCACAGAATCATAGAACTACATAACTGTCAGGGTTGGGAGGGACCTCAAAGATCACCCAGTTCCAAGCCCCTCTTACTAGATCAGGTTGCTCAGAGCTGCATTCAGCCCAGCTTAAAAACCCCCAGGGATGAGACTTCCACCACCTCCCTGGACAACCTGTTCCAGTGTCTCACCACCCTCATGGTGAAGAACTTCTTCTTAACACCCAATCAGAATCTTCCCACTTCTAGTTTTGCTCCATTCCCTTCAGTCCTATCACTACTCAACACCCTAAAAAAAAATCCCTCTCCAGCTTTCTTGTAGACCCCCTTCAGATTCTGGAAGGCCACAGTAAGGTCTCCTTGGAGCCTTCTTTTCTCCCAGCTGAACAGCCCCAACGCCCACCATGCTGACTGCAGGGAGTCTTGTACTAGATGACTTTGAAAGCCCCTCTGCCCCAAAACCATTCTATGAAATGTCTTTACTTGTTGGTACTCATAGTGAAGTATGTGGTCAATAGGTTTGTCTGCAGAAATAAAAGACCCTGGGTACCCCCTCAACCCTTGACCCAGACCCTTGGGTCACCTCAGTCGATCCCTCAGAGGATCCCTCTCCCTGTTTGGAAGGAAACAAACACATGCCCTGATGCACAGGTACTCAAACAAAATACCTCACAGAAAGCTAATCTGGTGCCTAGAGCATGGTGAAGAGTCTCATTAAAGGAATTAGAACCACAAATAAAATGCTTTTGCTTCAATATGACATATGGAGCACACTGAGCCTTTGGAAACATTCATTACACGTTCAGCACCTCTCAAAACCGTTTTGCAGAGGAGAAAGAACTACAAATGACAAAGCCAGATCTGGCTGCTTTCACTAGGCTCTTGCTCTGCAAAATGACAAAGCCAGATCTGGCTGCTTTCAGGAGCTCTTATTCTCAGATCACAGCTGAAAAATCAAACCCAAAAATTACTGTTAGAGCATCAGTGGATGTGATCCTGATGAAACCTACTCTGCCCTGGTGAAATTTCATCTTGAGTACTGCATTCTGTTTTGACTTCCCAGCTTAAGAGGGACAGAGAGTCCAGCAGAGGGCTACAAGGATGATTAGGGGACTGGAACACTGCCTGATGAGGAGAGGCTGAGGGACCTGGGGCTGTTTAGTCTGGAGAGGAGAAGAGTGAGAGGGGATTTAATAAATGTTTATAAATATCTGGGGGCTGGGGGGTGGGGGGGGAGTGGGACAGGCTCTGCTCATTTGCTCCCTATGGTAGGACAAGGAGCAATGGATGTTAAGCTTTAGCACAGGAAGTTCCACCTCAACACAAGGGAAACCTCTTGACTGTAAGGGTCACACAGCACTGGCACAGGCTCCCCAGAGAGGTTTTGGAGTCTCCTTCTCTGGAGACTTTCAAGGCCTGTCTGGATGTGTTCCTCTGTGAGCTAAGCTAGATTGTATGGTCCTGCTCTGGCAGGGGAGTTGGACTGGATGATCTCTTTAGGTCCCTTCCAACTTTCAGGGGTCATGAAGGGATTTCAGATCAAGCTTTTCACCTTTATTTCCCTTCTAGAGAAGCAAATCTCTATGACAAACCTGCTCAGGCAACCTCTAGAGGATGAACTGCTGAGTCAATGAAGGAGCAGGCAAGGCTATGCTCAATGCCTAGTTGGGCTCAGCTCAGCATCCACTTGTATGTCTAAGCCAAGGGGAAGTCGAGCCAGCAAGAACTCTTTGGCACCATTTCCTGATGGCCACAGTGACCTCACATATCTACTATGTATTTTCTTTTTCATGCTCTGTGTGTTTAGTCAGCTTTGCTGGCTGCTGTCCTATTTTCTGGCTTTTTGGTTTCACTATGGCTTGGCTGTGCCTTTGATTGCTTGGCTTGCCCGAGTCTGCTGTCACTTGATTTGTAAAGCTCCTGCAGCTCCTTAGTGGGACAGTTACAGACTACAATCCATTTCTAAGGGTTGTTGTTGTTGTATTTTTTTCATTTCTTGCTGCATATGAACTATTTGTTCATTCAGCTTGCTGAATACAGAGCATGCTCGGGATTATGATCAGCAAAGGTCATGAAACCTTCCTTAAAGGCTGTGAGCAGCTCAATGTAAGAAAGACAGTTTTTAAGGTGTTCTGTGGCAGGCATTTCCTTGGTTTATGGTGTGTATTTTCCTCTCCTATATAATTTCTAAGCTCTCTTTCCACAGGATCCATGTATGGTGTCTTTCTATACCTCAGGTGTAGGCAGTGGCTTTTACCTTGAGAGAAAGCTCTCAACAGAGGCAACAAGGCAAAGAAGTAGCTGTGGTTGTTCAGCCTGAAGAAGGCTCCAAGGAGACCTTACTGTGGCCTTTTAATATTGAAAAGGGGGTCTAGAAGAAAGATCACAGGATGACAGGAATGTTAGGGGTTGGAAGGAACCCAAAGAGATCATCGAGTCTAACCCCCATGGAGACAATACTTTTAGCAGGGCTTGTTGTGACAGGAGAAGGGGGTGATGGTTTCAAACTAAAAGAGAGGAGATTTAGACTAGAGAGAAGGAAGAAATGCTGTAGAACAAGAGTGGTGAATCACTGGTCCAGCTTGCTCAGAGAGGTGCCAGATGCCCCATCCCTGGAAACACTCCAGGCCAGGCTGGACTGGGCTCTGAGCAATCCGATCTACAGATTCACAGACTGCACTGGGCTGGAAGGGACAGTCAAAGGTCATCTTTTCCTATCTCCCCCCCCCCTGCAGAAACCAGTGATACTTCCAACTAAATCAGGCTCCCCAGGGCCACATCAAGTCAGATCTTGGATGTCTCCAAGATGAGACCTCAACTAAGACCCTGGGCAGCCTGTTCCAGTATTTTACTACTCTCATTGTAAAGAACTTCCTCCTGGTGTCCAGCTTAAATCTACCCTGCCCCAGTTTCAAACCACTGCCCCTTGTCCTATTGCTACAAGCCCTTCTAAACAGTCACAGAATCATAGAATCAACCATGTTGGAACAGACCTCCAAGATCCTCCAGTCCAACCTATTACCCAGCCCTATCCAATCAACTAGACCATGGCACAAAGTGTTCATCCTTCCCCAGCCTTCCTGTAGGTCCCCTCCAGATACAGAAATGTAGCTATAAAGTCTCTTGAGAGCCTTCTCTTCTCCAGGCTGAACAGACTCAAGTGTTTCAGCCTGTCTTCACAGGAGAGGTGCTCCAGCCCTCTGATCATCGAGCTGAATATTTCCCTGATGACTGCAAGGATGTTGGACTAAATGGCTTGTAGAGGTTCCTTCCAATACAAACTCTTCTCTGATTCTATACATTTAGATTTGTAGATTCCTATTTTAGGAGGATTTTGTAAAAATAATTGGCTCTTCCACACTGCCAGCAGCTTTTTGCTGTGCTGATCAAAGCCCTCAGCTGTTCCATAATCAGAGTGAGAGCAACAGATCTGTCTGAAACCATCCAAGTGTCATCTTGTACTGCACATCAGTGCTGAAAGATAATTACACAGAGATGAAATAGCTAAGTATGGTTCCATTAGCCTTTGACCACAGGTTGCATTTGTTGCTTTGCATGCAAAAATTCAGCCCAAAAAAAGAGTTATTGGGCCAACTGGGTCTCCAGTCAAAAGCTTTCAACTGGAAAAACACATCAGTTCGTGTTCAAGACCACCAGCACTTCTCTGCTGGTTGCTGAGCTCAGAGGAGTGGTGTCATGGAAGCACAAGACCTACCTGAATCAGCTCCAAATGTCAATAAATTATATAATGCTTTTCTGCATCTAGCTCTGGGAGTGTAAGAACAGGAAAAGTGGAATCAGAAAAATCATTATTTTTGGCATGAAGCCTTTAAACCACCTTCTTAACTGTATTTGGGGAGATAAACCTTCTGAAAGAAGCTGGCAGAGTGCTGCATGGAGGCTTGGCATGAAAAAGAGATTGAAATTTGTTTTGATGAATTGTTACTGCTCTGTGAACAAATCTGGGGGTAATGCTGGCTTCAGGAGAGACTAAAGAAGCTTATTTTAAGGTCACAAAACCTACACAGTTTGAGTAGTGGAGCTGTACTTAACCGACAGTGAACTCAGCACATGAGGGCACAGCAGATGGATGCTCTTTGAGGCTGAACTCAGACCCAATGCTGCTTATAGCAACTTGAGATCCTTAAAAATAAACCCATTTACTGTTCCTTCTAGAGCACAAAAGATTTGAACATTGTTTAACAGAATCATTGGATCATTTTGCTTGTGAGAGACCTTTAAGATCATGGAGTCCAACCGTCAACTGAGCACTGCCAGATCACCACTACACTCTGTCCCTCAGCACCACATCTCCACATCTTTCAAATCCCTCCAGGGATGGTGACTCCATCACGTCCCTGAGCAGCCTGTTCCAGGGCCTGACAAACCTTTCTGTGCAGAATCTTTTTCCTACTATTCAACCCAAACCAGAGAACTGACAGCATCAGCATAAAATACTCTGACTTCTTTAAATATCAACATTACATTCCCATGAACTCCACAAGACACTTCACAGAGTGCTTGGACACTGGCAGAGCTATGATGAAAAAGAGGAACACAACCTAGAGTTTAGGTTGTCCACTGAATTCAAGACTTATATGACATGGAGATGGAGAAGGGGAAAATGGAGCTTCCACAAAACCATCAGCTCATTCTAGAGAAGATCATATCCTGCCTGAGTGTCCTCTGTAACTGCTCACAGCTAAGCAGGCTGTCTGCAAATGGATGGTGTTGGCAGTGGGAGTTAATCAGCTATTTCACAGCCACTCAAGTGATCAAAAATGAGCTTAACTCACCTGATTGGCTCAACTTGGTGGTGGAAATTGAACCACTGGAAACAGATCTGTGTACTGCCTACAAGACAAAGTAGAAAAAAGAAGAGGCTTTTAAACCTGTCCATTCCCATGGAGTATCCTACAACAAAGACCAAAACTTCTAGTGGGGACTGGGACTGTTGGGAAAACACATAGAATCATAGAATCAACCAGGTTGGGAGAGACCTCCAAGATCAGCCAGTCCAACCTAGCACCCAGCTCTATCCAGTCAACCAGACCATGGCACTAAGTGCCTCAGCCAGTCTTGTCTTCAACACTGCCAGGGACGGTGACTCCACCACCTCCCTGGGCAGCCCATTCCAATGCCAATCACTCTCTCTGCCAACAACTTCCTCCTAATATCCAGCCTAGACCTCCCCTGGCACAACTTGAGAGTGTGTCCCCTTCTTCTGTTGCTGGGTGCCTGGGAAAAGAGACCAACCCCACCTGCCTACTGCCTCCCTTCAAGTAGTTGTAGACAGCAATGAGCTCTGCCCTGAGCCTCCTCTTCTCCAGGCTGCACACCTCCAGCTCCCTCAGCCTCTCCTCACAAGACTGTTCCAGGTCCCTCCCCACCAGCTTTGTTGTCTTTCCCTGGACATGTTCCAGGACCTCAACATCTCTCTTGAATTGAGGAGCCCATCACACAGCTTACAGCCAGTTCAGACCATGGTGGAATTGCCCTGGATCAGAAGCCTGCCCTGGTTTCAGCAAGAGGCTGGACTATCTGCCTGTTCTTTCCACAGCTCCCTCCAAGTCATGAGTGAGCAGCAGCAGTTCATGTGGTTTGGTTAGCTCCAGCCCTGCCATTATGTCAGCTGCTACTGTTCTTTGGATCAGAGGCAGCTTCCAATTATTACCCAGTGGCCTCACTCCAAACCTGGGCTTCCCAGAGGGTGAAGCATGCAAGAACAGAAGTCTGATACTGGTGATGAGCCAGGACATTGGTTTCCAAATCAAGATAAAGCTGCAATCATACTAATATCTTTTTTTCCCTGTGAGAAGGGTCCTGTTTTGGGTTTTTTTTTGGTCTTCCCAGTGTAGAACTCATCAGTATGGGCTTCTACCCATATGTCTGTATACACCACTGCCAGTGTCCTTAGTTCCAGGGCTGAATGCTGGCAGAATAAGCACAGCCATCGTTAAATATATTAGTATGTGTAGACACACTAGTGAGTAAAATCAGTCTCCATCTGAACTAAAGTGTCTGAACACATCTTGGCACTCTTTCACTCTGGGAATAATCAAGACTAAAGCAAATGCAGTCCAATCCTCTTCTGCAAGACCAAATCCAAGCCCCTTATGAAGGCACATCACGAACATGTGCTCCTACATGCTGGTTCAGTGTTTCCTAGTAGAAACATATTAGCAAATTCAGTTTTGAAGGGATTACTCATTAACTAACCATCCCCAGCTCCCTCAGTTACTCCTCATAAGATTTATTCCCCAGGCCCTTCCCTGGCTTTGCTGCCCTCCTCTGGACCTGCTCCAGCACCTCCACATCTCTCTTGTATTGCAGTGCCCACAACACTCGGTGGCACGGTGCAGTGGACACAATACTCGAGGTGTGGCCTCACCAAAGCTGAGTACAAGGGGACAGTCACCTCCCTAACTTCACCTGTCCACAGTGTGATTTCAAGGCTTTTGGGTTAAAAGCTCAGACAATGATTGCCTGAAAGAGAAGCCATACTCAAACGTGAATGCTCAGGAGCTCCTTCTTCAGGGGAGCTTCTTTTCTTTTCAGAGTGAACAGGCAGATGCTGGCTGACCTTTACCCAGCAGCTGGTAGGTAGGGCAGACTCCCCCCAAGGGCAGGAGTAGGTGGGGGGTCACCAGTCCTGCAGCTGTGCAGTTGGGCCAAGGTTTGCAGTTGCTGGATAGACTTTGAGAAAGTACAGGATGACTTCCTTGGTACCACGTAGTGAAAAGATCATACACAAACCTGCCTTGCTTCAAGGTATAGCCAAGCTGACTTAGCCCCACTCTGCTGTCCTTTTCATCTAGATGAGAACCCTGCCCTAGCATGACCTACACACTGAAGAATTAGTTCATTTTCCCCTCTGATTAATAGCTTATGTAAAATTAGTAGGAAGAAATAAAAAAGATGTGCTAGTTAACCACCACATCTTTCTTGGCAAGAGGATGTAAACGTTGAAGGCAGAGATAATATTACCTCCCTTGGGCATTAGAGGCTTGGTGGTTTGGAGCACATGCCTTTGATAATCAACATCAGTATCTCTTTCATGTCACTGAAGAGAAAATAGGGCCTCTTCAAAGAGTCTAAACTCAGAAAAGAAACTGTTAAACAGGCCTGACTGGGTTGAGCAAGGCTGGAAATGAAGTCCCCTGGAGGGGCAGGATTAAGAGCAAGGTCAGTGCTCTCAGACAGGGCAAAGGCAGCACGTTAACCACCCTCTGTGCTGCCTCTGAAGTGGGGTTCAGATGGTTGTCACTGAATATCCAGGGCATCCCTCCTGTTCTCCCCCCTTCTCCGTGTGCTGCCCTGACAGTTAGCATTCTGTCTTCTTGTCCTGAAATACATGAATGTAGCTGGTGGCCAGGAGATTACTGGCCTCAGCTTTTTGAACTGCTCTAGAGCTTCAACTATACAGCTTCACCCAGGATGTCTTTTGGCTTGGTTGGGTTTTTTTTTGTTTAATCCTGACTTTTTCGTAATGTTAATCCTCTAGAAGACACTTGTCCTTTATCTAAGACACCAAGGCCCTCAGCAAACGCACACAGGAAAGAATGAGCCTTTGTTCCTTTGCTCTCCAGGCTCCTGTTTCATCTGTGCTTCAAATAAAGGAATTATTCTGTAATGACTCACGGTTTTCTTTGCCTTAACCCTTCTAGAGACAAATAACTTGCTGTACACTGATGACTTCACCCTCCCAGGCACTAAGACAAAATGAACCTGTCAGCAGAAGCACCTATGGAAAAGCACATCTGGTTTTAATCCAGGCATTTCCAAGGTTTTTAATAAAGCTGGACTCTCAGTAGTGATTTGCCTAGGGTTTGAAGCTGTTTTGGCTGGGAGAGGCCTCTAAGATCATTGAGTCCAATAATTAACACAGCATCAGCAAATCCACCGCTGAACCATGTCTCTCAGCACCACATCTACACCTCCATTAAAGCCCTCCAGGGATGGTGACTCTGCCACGTCCCTGGACAGCCTGTTCCAGGCCTTAACAACCCTTTCAGTGAAGATATTTTTCCTCACGTCCAACCTAAACCTCCCCTGGTGCACCTTGAGGCTGTTCCCTATTATCCTATCGCTTGCTACTTGAGAGAAAGGACTGACCCCCACCTTGCTGCAACCTCCTCTCAGGCAGTACAGAGAGTGAGGAGGTCTCCCCTGAACCTTCTTTTTGGCAGATTAAACAACTTCAGTTCCCTCAGCCTCTCCTCACCAGATTTGTTCTCTATACCCTTCGCCAGCTTTGTTGCCCTTCTTTGGACATGCTCCAGAACCTCACTGGTCCTTCTTGCAGCAAGAGTCCCAAAACTGCTCCCAGGATTCAAGATGCAGCCTCAGTAGTGCCAAGTACAGAGGCACAATCACCTAGTCCTGCTGGATTCAAGTTAGGATACTGCTGTCCTCCTTAGCCACCTGGCCACACACTGGCTCATATTCAACCTGCTATCACCCAACACCTCTTGGTTCTTTTCTGCTAGGCAGCATGTCCAGCCCCTCCAGACTGGCTAAGCAGTGCTGCAGAGAGAAAATAGGGAACAGGAGATGTAATTGCAGTGTATCTCAGAGCATTACTGAGAGCCATCTCCAGGCCCTCAAGTGAGGTTTTTCTGTCCTTCCATCAGTGGCAAGCTTGGAGACACAGCACCCTTGGAGGCTTGTCTGTCCCTCCACCATCACTGGCACACTCAGAGACACAGCACCCTTGGAGGCTTGTCTGTCCCTCCACCATCACTGGCACACTCAGAGACACAGCACCCTTGGAGGTTTGTCTGTCCCTCCATCACTGGCACACTCAGAGACACAGCACCCTTGGAGGTTTGTCTGTCCCTCCATCACTGGCACATTCGGAGACACAGCACCCTTGGAGGTTGGTCTGTCCCTCCATCACTGGCACATTCGGAGACACAGCACCCTTGGAGGTTTGTCTGTCCCTCCATCACTGGCACACTCAGAGACACAGCACCCTTGGAGGTTTGTCTGTCCCTCCATCACTGGCACATTCGGAGACACAGCACCCTTGGAGGCTTGTCTGTCCCTCCATCACTGGCACATTCGGAGACACAGCACCCTTGGAGGTTTGTCTGTCCCTCCATCACTGGCACATTCGGAGACACAGCACCCTTGGAGGTTGGTCTGCCCCTCCATCACTGGCACATTCGGAGACACAGCACCCTTGGAGGTTGGTCTGCCCCTCCATCACTGGCACATTCGGAGACACAG
Source organism: Pogoniulus pusillus (assembly GCF_015220805.1). Lineage (NCBI taxonomy): Eukaryota > Metazoa > Chordata > Aves > Piciformes > Lybiidae > Pogoniulus > Pogoniulus pusillus. The sequence goes on along the minus strand of NC_087273.1, from coordinate 35,176,809 downwards.
CACCCTTGGAGGTTTGTCTGTCCCTCCATCACTGGCACACTCAGAGACACAGCACCCTTGGAGGTTGGTCTGTCCCTCCATCACTGGCACATTCGGAGACACAGCACCCTTGGAGGTTTGTCTGTCCCTCCATCACTGGCACATTCGGAGACACAGCACCCTTGGAGGTTGGTCTGCCCCTCCATCACTGGCACATTCGGAGACACAGCACCCTTGGAGGTTGGTCTGTCCCTCCATCACTGGCACATTCGGAGACACAGCACCCTTGGAGGTTTGTCTGTCCCTCCATCACTGGCACATTCGGAGACACAGCACCCTTGGAAGTTTGTCTGTCCCTCTATCACTGGCACACTCAGAGACACAGCACCCTTGGAGGTTTGTCTGTCCCTCCATCACTGGCACACTCAGAGACACAGCACCCTTGGAAGTTTGTCTGTCCCTCCATCACTGGCACATTCAGAGACACAGCACCCTTGGAGGTTTGTCTGTCCCTCCATCACTGGCACACTTGGAGGCACAGTGCCCTAGGAGCCACACACAGGGGACAAGCACTTCAGCAGCACATCCTGCATCTGATCAGGATGCAAGCTTGGGCAGGAGCCATGACAGTACATTTCTGTTGCCTGCAGTGCCAGAAGCTCTGGCTAAGGTGATCTCTGCAACACATTTCACTGTAAGAATTCAGTGATACCTCCTAAAGAAAGCAAAAGCAAATGAGATTCTTTGTTTAGGTGACTTAAGGTACTGCTTTTCCAGCCTGCATTCTTTTGACTCCAGACACTTTGCCAGAGGTATTTTTGTGTATGGTTCTAGTAAGAGTTTCTGCCCAGCAGAAACATGCAGAAACCAGTTAAATACTGCCCACACTGGGCAGGAACCTTTGTCAAGCACTTTGCTAACACTTCAGTACTTAAGCACTGGTGTTACTGGTAGAGTTTGGATTCTGCTGTTGGTAGCACCATAGGGTTTGTCCCTGACTGCAGAGGCCTGGCTCACAGAATCATTTTGATTGGAAAGAGACCTTTAACATCATCAAGTCCAACTATTATCTGTATACTTCTTGAACTGAATGCCAGCAATCTGCTTAGTTCTCAAGCTGATAAAGAAAAATCAGAGCATGTGAGAGCAAAACCTTCCACCACCCACTGCTCACTGCTGCTCTGCCTTAAATTGCTTTGCACATTCTGTCCTTATCTACTCAAATATATGGTGTTTTTTTTTCCATTTCACCTATTTCCAGGGTCAGTTTCTTACATTTCATCTCAGATTGCTTCATGAAGGCAACAGCCAACCCTAAAGGCTTTGCTCCAGAAGACTTCAAGACCAGAAATGGACATTTTTCCAAGCTGCTGAGAGGCTCACCATTTTGGTGCTCTTTCTGGTGAGCTAGAGAGTAGAGCCTGGTAAGCAAGGTCCTCCCAAAGCTGCATGCAAATCCCACACACAGAGCTGCCTCAAACACATTTCCCATGTGCCCAGCCAGCAGGAATTCCAAGGAAAACAGGAGAGATTAAAACATTATCTCCAGCAGCAGATTGCAGGACTGCCTTCCCACAGCTTCTGCTGCAGCTCTGGAAATGAAGTAATGTTGGGGAGTGGTGTAGCTGAGGAGACAGTTTACCCCAAGCACAACCAGGCCTGTCTTTAAATCAGCTCCATCCAGACTGTGTAGGGAGCCTTACTGGGATCCTGGCACAGCAGCTATCTCTGGAGAAGACCCAAGGAGCCAGGGAAAAAGAGATAGCATTCGTGAGAGGACTCCTTTACCCCAGCTCAAAGCTCACTGTGTGGCACTGTTCATAATTCAAACTGACAGCTGCTTCCCTGCACAGACAGGCATAGAATAGCTTGGGTTGGCAAGGACCTTTATCTAGTCCAACACCCCTGCAGTGAGCAGGCACATCTTCAACTAGATCAGCTTGCTCCAATCTGACCTTAAACACTTCCAGGGATGCAGCTATCTTGGTGACCTGGGCCAGGGTTTCACCACCCTCAGCATAAAAATGTCTTCCTTCTGTCTAGTTTAAATCTCCCCTCTCTTAGCTTAAAGCCATTGGCTTTGTCCTGTCACAACAGGCCCTGATAGAAAATCTATCCACAGCTTTCTTATTGGCACTTTTTAAACACTGAGAGGATGCAATAAGGTCTCTCTGGAGCCTTCTCTTCTCCAGGTTGAACAACCTCAACTCCCTCAGCCTGTCCTCACAGCAGAAGGGTTCCAGCCCTCACATCACTGTTGTAATCATCTCTGGACATGCTCAAACAGATCCATGTCCTGCTCGTGTTGCAAGCTCCAGAGCTAGACCCAGCACTTCACGTGGGGTCTCAGCAGAGTGGAGCAGAGGGGTAGAATTCCCTCCCTCCACCTGCTGCCCAAGCTGCTAGGGATGCAGCCCAGGACACAGTTGGCTTCTGGGCTGTGAGTGCACATCTCTGAAGATGTCTTCTCTCCAAAAGATCTGCATGAATTGCACAGTAATTATATTCCACAGTATCTTTTTGAGGGAAGTAGTGTTGAGGCAGGTATGGGTGAGTGTGTGTGGGAGTTTAAGTAGGAGAAACTGAGGCATGATGAACTTAAGTATCTGTCTCAGAAAGCCAGAATGGAATCAGAAACAGACTGACCCTGAATTTCTAGTGTGTGCTATCACACACTCATTTCTCCACAATGAAACTCAGGAGATCTGACAGACCAACTTTGAGTGCTATTTCAGATTACTTTATGAGGATGAAGTTTGTTCTGTGCATCAAATATCTAGCCCTGTTTTACATAGAGTGAGCTCTCAGTCTCAGCCATCTGGTATCCAGTTCACCAGCATCCATACAGGTCCATGAGGTCAGTAGAACTCTACAGGTCTAGGATGCTTCTGTTTTTCCAAAGGGACAAACTGACATATTTCATGCAATCATAGAATGGGCTGGGAGGGACCTCCAAAGCTCAGCTAGTCCAATAGTCTGGGTTGGAAGGGACCTCCAAGGTTCTTCTAGTCCAAATCCCCCTGAAGTCAACAGGGACATCCTCAACTAGATGAGGTTGCCCAGAGCACTGTCAAGGCTCACCTTGAATATCTTCAGGCATGGGGCCCTAACCACCTCCCTGGGCAACCTGTTCCAGTGTTCCACCACCTTCATGGTAAAGAACTTCTTTCTAATATCCAATCAAAATCTGCTCTTCTGTAGTTTAAAGTCATTTTCCCCTACCCTATTACTGCAGGCCTTTGTAAACAGTCTCTCTCCATCCATCTCCTACCTCCATCAGGTAGTGACAGGACTGGGAGGAATGGAGCAAAGCTGAAGGTGGGTAGGTTCAGACTGAATGTGAGGAGGTGAGACTCTGGAATAGGTTGCCCAGGGAGGTGGTTGAGGCCACATCCCTGGAGGTGTTTAAGGCCAGGCTGGATGAGGCTCTGGCCAGCCTGCTTTAGGGTAGGGTGTCCCTGCCCATGCCAGGGGGGTTGGAACTAGATGATCCTTGTGGTCTCTTCCAACCCTGACTGATTCTATGATTCTATGGTTTTGCAGGCTCCCTTCATGTACTGGAAGGCTGCTATTAGGTCTCCCCAGAGCCTCCTCTTCCAGGCTGAACCCCCAGCTCCCTCAGCCTGTCCTCACAGCCAAAGTGCTTCAGCTTCCTGATCACTTTCCTGGCCTGCCTCTGGACCAGTTCTATCATGTCTGTGTCCTTCCTGTATTGAGGGCTCCAGAGTTGGATGCAGTACTACAGATGAGGTCTTACCAGAGCAGAGCAAAGTGGCAGAATCACCTCTCTGGAGGTGCTTTTGATGCAGCCCAGGTTTATTTCATAAACCCATTCAAAGATCAGCAAAACTGCTGGGATATTTCTCTCTTGCTACAACAGGGAGGATGCAATGCATCCCAGTGCAGCGTGGACATGAGATTTAGTACTTGGTTAATGCTGTGTTTGAGAGTCTGCATAGATTTTGTCTGAATAGCTGCAAAACAGTGACTTTCATTCAACACCAGCTCTCACTACTGTTTGCTTAGCTGAGAAACACCTTGCTGAAGAGTTAGGGTGACTTTCTGCTCAACAAACTCTAATTCCTTTTGTTCTGCAGGGAGAAAACATCATCAGTTTGTTCCCTTTTTGGACTGTTTTTCAGCCAGTGATACCAAAAGATACAGCTTCAAGGTGACAACCTGGCTACATATACTTGAGACAACAACATGGGCCCCACAGTACTGAGGGGAAGAATGCAATTAAGAAGTGCCTTGATTTATGAAAGAGAGACTGATTAAACTCAAAATATGCAGACATGCAAGAAGGTATTTAGCTACAACCATTATTCCATGCAAGGATGGAGTAAGAGTTTGGGTTGGGCTTTTTTTCCCCATCTTTAATTTTATTTTCAAGAGGTGCATTGATAGAATTCAAAGCTGCATTCCCCCTTCACGGTGCACTTGTTCCTACAAACAATACCTGTCTGGTAAAGAGGTCTGTGTTGACAATGACAGGCCTGAATAAACACTCAGCTGGCACACAGGTTTCCATTAGCTCCAGTTTACATGCCTTGTCATGCTTCTCCAGCTGTCATTTGTCACTGAGCTTTGCATAAGCTCAGCAAACACTCTTCTCCTGCAAACCTGCCCCCATTTCTTCTCAGATGGAAAAGGAAGAAAGAAAAAAGAAGGTTGAGTTGGGGATAGGAGAGCAGAGCAGCACAACTACTCCTTCTGCAGGGCACTCAAGCTTTGCATGAAAGAGCAGCTTCAGGGGCTTCTGTCTCCAGATCAAGAGCACAGCCCTGCTGTGCAGCAACCCCGGGGCAGCTCTCCTGGCATAAGGCTGCACTCTGAGACAGCACAAAGAAGCCAGAGCCCCCAGGTAAAGCATAGTTAACCTTGGGGAAGGTTGCTTCAGCAGTGCTTAACTGACCACAGAGTTTTGGTGCTACTGACAGATCTGCAAGCCAAGCAGTTGTCAGAATTCATCTCTTTTCAACTTTTACTGACCTTAAAGAGAAATAAAGCTCTTTGCTCACATTGGGCTTCTGGGTGCTTGTGCATATTCCTCAGAGGGCAATTCAAAGGCTGGGTGTATCAAGCCTCTCTAGATATACACAGTGTGTACATGCAAAACAGGCAAGGATCTTGGTGTAAACCCCCACGTCTGAAGTCACTCAGTGGCACGTTCACAAATGTGCTCCCAAGGATTGACCTTCACACAAAGCCAACCTTGGAGCTCAGGATGTGGCGTTGTGATCCCCATCTGAGGAGGAGTCGTAGGACACTCTGTTACTGCTCCCCACCCAGCACAAACGCTGCCCTCGGCTCAGGCTGCTTCCAGTTTAGAAGCAGCGACACTTGGCGAGTCAAAGTGACCTCAGCTTCACTGAAACTATTCAACAGCCAGCAGGGATTTAGCGGAATAGCAGGAACCAGATGGGAAAGCACCAGGACCGGGGACAGTGGAGCTACAGCTACAGATCCAGAGGTCATTACTGCTCTGTAGGGAGCTCCTGAGCCACATGTGTGCTAGTCCAGCCCTCGGGCTAAACAGCGGCTGCAGAGCTCGGTGGCCTGGGGAGAAAAGCTCCTTCCCTTCTCAGCCTGCAGACAGCCCCAGCCCTCCCCAGGCTGCCTCCGCTGCGATGGGCATTTAACCAGTCAAAGCACCTGGAAGTCAAGCTGCCTGTATTTGTTTTTACGAGAAGGGCAAGGGGTTAAGCAGCAAAGCAGAGATGGAAAAGCAGATGACAAGCCAAGTTCACGGCCCCATTCTACTCTCTTGGTGCCTCTCCGACAGCACAAAAGCTGCCACCTCCTCACAAAGCCCGAGTGGCTGCTTACAGCATCATAGAATCACAGACTATCAGGGGATGGAAGGGACCTTGAAAGCTCAGCCAGCCCAACCCCTCTGCCAGAGCAGGATCATCTATACCAGATCACACAGGAAAGCATCCAGGTGAGTCCTGAATATCTCCAGAGAGGGAGACTTCATAACCCCCCCGGGCAGCCTGTCACCCTCACAGGGAACAAAATTCTTCTTCATGTTTCCATGGAACTTCCTATGCCTCAACTTCCACCCACTGCCCCTTGTCCTGTCACTGGGCATCACCAAGACAGAGCCTGGCTCCAGCCTCCTGGCACTCACCCTTTATATATTTATAAACAAAGCCCAGGTGGCTGCTTACCACCAGGTCCCAGCTCCTCTGAGCTGTCTGCAAGGCTTCTGTCAGGGCCAGGGAAAGGAAAGAGCAGCTGTGGTTGCCCTGGCACTCTGGCTTCATACAAAGTAAAATTATTAAGTTTTGTTGTTACTTTCCTTGGTGCTAAGAGCAAAATTTGGGCATTTTCCTGAGGAAGGTTGTTCACAGGAATCACACATCTTAGCCCTGCTAAGTTTCCTTTAAACAGGTAAGACTCAATGCCAGGCAGACATGACAGGGACGAGTGACTGTGACTACAAGCCCAGCATCTCCCACTGCCTTCTATCACCTGGCCACCACTTGCCATCACCAGCTCCCGCTGCTCCACTCATGCCAGCATGGGAGCACCAATGGATGAGCTCATCCATGCAAACAGGTTATGGCTCTTTCCCTACTCTGTCATCCAGTTATGGTTGCTAAATCAGCACTGAACTCCTAAATCAGCACTTCCACACTTTTGGGGCACTTCCTTGCTGCTTTTCCTCCTCCACCACGAATGACCCTCTCTGCCAAAGCAAAGTCACAGAATCACAGAATTAACCAGGTTGGAAAAGACCTCTGAGATCATCAAGTCCAACCTATCACCTAACTCTTCTAATCAACTAAACCATGGCACTAAGTGTCTCATCCATCCTCCTTTAAAACACCTCCAGGGATGGTGACTCCACCACCTCCCCAGGCAGCCCATTCCAATGCCAATCACTCTTGCTGTGAAGAACTTCTTCCTAACATCCAGCCCAAACTTGCCCTGGTGCAGCTTGAGGCTGTGTCCTCTTGTTCCATCACTGGGAGCCTGGCGGAAGAGACCAACGTCCGCCTGGCTGCAATCTCCTTTCAGGTAGTGGTAGAGAGCTATAAGGTCTGCCTTGAGCCTCCTCTTCTCCAGGCTGAACAACCCCAGTTCCCTCAGCCTCTCCTCTCAGGGCTGTGCTCCAGCCACCTCAGCAGCCTTGGTGCCCTTTTCTGCTAGTGACATCTTGATGTGTGCAAACAATGGAGGTGCTGGAGCCCTGCAGCCTAGCCCTCAAGGGCAAACTGACCTTGACAAGGAATGCCAGAAAATCCCAAGCTAAGTCTGTGAAAGTAGCCCCCCAAGCAGGCTTTGGTGCCCTGGCCTGTGTTCATCCTTAGCCGTTCTTGCCCCTTGGAGCAGGATGAGTATCAAGCACAGGGGGTGGTGGCCTCTGTCATGCCGCAGGAATGTTAACGTCCTCCAGATTTAAACGGCGCCATCTGAAGAGCAGCTCATGCTCTGAAATTAATTTTTCATGTGTACATCATCAGGTCCTAATAAAAACATTACCAAGAAGAAAAAAAGAGAGGCCTTTGTTGTCCTGCAATCCCAACAGGACTCCCTCCTCCCTTGGCATTTCTCAGGATTGTTGCTGTCTGTAGACGACAAGGTTGTTGGTTAAGGTTATGGGAGCAGCTCCACAAAATGAAGAGGGTTTTGTTGTTGTTTTAACAAAAGAGAAAAAAAACCCAACCAGAAAGAAGATTTGGGGTGGGTTTTTTTTGAGGGGGTGGGCATGGGGCAGAAGGAAGAAAGGGAAATGTGCCAGGAAGCAATATAAAAAGAAGCAGAGAGTTTTGATGTTTTCTTTTCCCTCCTCCTTCATTCTCGTCTGAATTATAGGGCGTAGCAGAGTGTTTTCAAAGCATCTTTTGCAAACTTTATTTAGTTCAGTGATTCACATTTCCTGAGCAAGGTTAACCAGAGGGAGAGATGTTTCTCCCCTTGCCCCCCAGAGCTCTTCCCTAGCTCCCAGCTAAATTCCATCACATTGATAGAAGTAATTGTCAGAAAGGAGCCTTTCCTGATAGCCTCCAACTGCATTTGTTTTTCCCCCACGATGGTCAGGATGGTTCATTACTTGCTCAGTTCAGAGAGTGATTTTAAAGCACTTTGTCCAGTCTGAAAACTCACATTTGAATAAGACAGATGCACATAGTTAAGACTGAGAACTCCATGGTCAATGCCCACCAGAGCTCGTCGTCTTCTCCCCAAAACACAACCCCAGTCTGGAAAAGCAAAAGGTTTAGAAAGTCACCTGATGTTCTCTCCTAGACTGAGCTGAGCATTCTCTGGGCTAAGCAGGAGCTGAGGGTTGGAAGGGACCTCAAAATATAAGTATTCTATGCTAAGAGCTTATTCTGTGTATCAGAGTAGATACATACTGTAGGGTATTCTATGCATCAGAGCTTATCTCCGTCTTGCAGGCCCACATAGACACTACCTGAATCTCCAGCTCCCACAATAAACCTGAATATGGTATCCTGCAAAATTATTTTGGACTTGAGACCTGTCTCATTGTGATCTTCAGGACTATGTATCACAGAATTAACCAAGCTGGAAAAGACCTTTGAGATAATTGAGTTCAATCTATCACACAACACCTTCTAATTAACTAAACTATAGAATCAATCAGGTTGGAAGAGATCTCTAAGATCATCCAGTCCAACCTATCACCCAGCACTGTCCAATCAACTAGGCCATGGCACTAAGTGCCTCATCCAGCCTCCTTTTAAACACCCCCAGGGATGGTGACTCCATCACCTCCCCAGGCATTCTGATTCCAATCACTCTTTCCATAAAGAACTTCTTCCTAACATCCAACCTAAACCTGCCTTGGTGAAGCTTGAGGCTGTGCCCCCTTGTTCTGTCACTGGGTGCCTGGGAAAAGAGACCAACCCCATCTGGCTACAACCTCCTCTCAGGTAGTTATAGAGAGCAAAAAGGTCTCCCCTGAGCTTCCTCTTCTCCAGGCTGAAAGTATTAGAATGCTGAGCCCTCCCCAGCAGGCAGGATTTATTCCAGAGTTGGTGACTCCACTACCTCCCTGGGCAGCTCATTCCAGCACCTAACCACTCTCTCTGTGAAAAGCTTATTCCTAATGTCCAACCTAAACCTATTCAGTCTCAGCTTGAGGCCATTCCTCCCTGTTCTGGTTCCAATTACCTGTGAGACGATCCCAACTCCAGCCTCTCCACAATGTCCCTTCAGGTAGCTGTAGAGAGCAATGAGGTCTCCCCTCAGCCTCCTCTTCCCCAACCTAACTGGCCCCATCTCCTTCGGTCACTCCTCATCAACTTTATTCTCCAGGCCTTTCCCCAGCTTCATTGCCCTCCTCTGGACCCACTCCTGCACCTCCACATCTCTCTTGTATTGTGGTGGCCAGAACTGAACACGATACTCAAGGTGCTCACCAGAGCAGAGTCACAATCACTTCCCTACTCCTGCTGGACACAGCATTTTTAATCCAAGCCAGGACGCTGTTGGCCTTCTTGGCCACCCGGGCACACTGCTGGCTCATATTCAGCTGCCTAACTGTTAAAACCCCCAGATCCCCTTCTGCCAGGCAGCCTCCAGCCACACTGTCCCAAACCTGTAGCACTGCTTGGCGGGTGTGGTGACCCAAGTGATCTCCTCTGGACCTGTTCCAGCAGGTCCATGTATCTCCTGTGCTGAGGACTGCAGAGCTGAACCCAGCACTGCAGATAGCGTCTCATCAGAACAGAGGAGACTGGCAGAATCCCTTCCCTTGACCTGCTGCCCATAGTCCTGGGGATGCAGCCCAAGATTCAGCCCAGTCTCTGCACATCCTCTCATCTCTTCTGGCTACGGATTAGAGGGAACAGCAGCAGCCACATCAGGGCTCCAGGAGAGTGAGGATATGTAGAGAGGTTGGGGGAAAGCCAAGCACTCAGTAAAAGCAACAAAAGGTTGGGAGTGTAGGACACGACAAGCCAAGCAGCAAATAAGAGAAAAAGGCTGCAAACTCCAGTACTCTTTAAAAGCAAATCTGAATGCTTAAAAAAGAAAAGGTCAACATAGGAAAATTTTACTCTTTCCTGCTTCCTTTTCACTGACTCAAGGAGAAGCTTCAGCTGTCTCCATGAGAAACAACTCTAAGGTCAGGTTTGTTTGAAGGGAGCAAAGAGGAGAGCCTCTGGTTTCTTTCCAAAAAATCAGTTTATTTTAGATTCACAATAGGTCAGGAAGACTAAACCGCAATGGATGCTCTTCCTGTGCAGCCAGAGATATTTCCGAGCAGGAACGAGGCGGTACAAAAAACCTCCAAACAACTAAATGAAAGGAGCCTGAAGAAAGAGCCAATCCTGAAACCTTTCTGACTGCAGGACAGTATCACTCCTGCATGTGCTCCAGGACTAAAATCACATTTGCACAGGGAGAGGATGGAAATGGGAGCTGTGACTCAGAGGGAGATAGGTACATGTCAGACAGAGCCAATCCTGAAACCTTTCTGACTGCAGGACAGTATCACTCCTGCATGTGCTCCAGGACTAAAATCACATTTGCACAGGGAGGATGGAAATGGTAGTTGTGACTCAGAGGGAGATAGGTACATGTCAGACAGAGCCAATCCTGAAACCTTTCTCACTGCAGGACAGTATCACTCCTGCATGTGCTCCAGGACTAAAATCACATTTGCACAGGGAGAGGATGGAAATGGGAGCTGTGACTCAGAGGGAGATAGGTACATGTCAGACAGAGCCAATCCTGAAACCTTTCTGACTGCAGGACAGTATCACTCCTGCATGTGCTCCAGCAGGAAAATCACATTTGCACAGGGAGGATGGAAATGGGAGCTGTGACTCAGAGGGAGATAGGTACATGTCAGACAGAGCCAATCCTGAAACCTTTCTGCTGCAGGACAGTATCACTCCTGCATGTGCTCCAGGACTAAAATCACATTTGCACAGGGAGAGGATGGAAATGGGAGCTGTGACTCAGAGGGAGATAGGTACATGTCAGACAGAGCCAATCCTGAAACCTTTCTGACTGCAGGACAGTATCACTCCTGCATGTGCTCCAGCAGGAAAACTACATTTTCATGAGGAGAGGATGAAAATGGGAGCTGTGACTTCGAGGGAGATAGGTACATGTCAAAAGAAACATCCCATCAGGGAATGAACTCTGCCAGTGTGGCTTAGTCTCAATCATCTATTGCAATGCCTTACACAACAAAGGAAGTTTTCTTGCAGCCAGAAAAGCCATAACTCTGCTGGGAAATGCTGCATGCATGCACTAATATCTGCACTCTGACCCCTACAGTAAATGAGAGAATCATGAAACAGTTTGGAATGAAGACCTTAGGGACCATCTAGTTCCGACCACCATTATGGGCAGGGACACCTTCCACTAAACCAGGTTGCTCAACAGCCCACCCAAGCTGGCCTGGAACACTTCTAGGCAGGGGGCATCCACAAATTCCCTAGGCAACCTGTTCCAGTGTCTCAGCCCTTCAAATACTGAAAGGTCTGAGAGCTTCCTCTTCTCCAGACTGAACAGCCCCAACTCTTGCAGTCTGTCCTCACAGCAGAGCTGCTGCAGCCCTCTGAGCATCCTTGTGGCCCTCCTCTGGACACGCTCCAGCATCTCCACATCCCTCTTGTCATAGGAGCTCCAGAACTGGATGCAGTACTCCAGGTAGGGTCTCACCAGAGCACATTAGAGGGGAAGAATCACCTCCCTCAACCTGCTGGCCACACTTCTCTTGATGAAGCCCAGGATCTGGTTGGCTTTCTAGGCTGCAAGTGCACACTGCTGGCTCATACTGAGCTTCTTGCCCACCAGCACCCCCAAGTCCTGCTCCTCAGGGCTGCTCTCCAGCCAGTCACTGCCCAGCCTGGAGTTGTGCTTGGGATTGCAATACCCTCTTGTACAATATTTTGGCTCTCTTTCCTCGCCCACTCCCCCCCAACCCACACCTCTCTGGATACAAAGCCCAGAGAGGCTGTACACAGCCAGCTTGCTGCCTACCCACTCTGTACCAAACCAAGACATCAATCAGGCAGCAAACAAGGTCATAGAGAGGCAAGCAGCAAGCAAGGAGAAGCAGAGAGAGCGAGCAAGCTTGTACAGCAAAATATAAGAAATTCAGCAGTCCAATGGAATTAGATAAACTTACTTTACTATTATCCTATATCCAATCTCCAGAACAGTTTATCTTTTAGACTAGAATTCTCTGGAGAAAGCTTATTCTTATTAACAATTAAGACACTAGGCTAGGGCACTAGCCCTAAGCTGTAGCACTGCCTGAAAATGGTCTGTGGCCAAGGAGGTAGCCACACTGCTTCAATCACTGGGAGCTGGGACACAAATTATAGCATAGGAAGTTCCACCTCAACATGAGGATGAACTTCTTTACTGTAAGGGTGACAGAGCACTGCAACAGGCTGCCCAGAGAGGCTGTATGGTCTCCTCGGGAGACTTCCAAGTCCTGTCTAGATGTGTTCCTGTGTGACCTGAACTAGATTCTCTGGTCCTGCTCTGGCAGGGGTGTTGGACTTGATCTATGGTGGTCCCTCCCAACCCTTAACATCCTGTGATCCTGTGTACAAGCCTTTTGGCAGCCAGTACTGGATGTCATGATCCCAGAGCTGTCACTTCCCCATCCTACTGCCATACCAAAGCAATAATCACTGCCTCACTGAGAAGCCAGGTAATAAAGTTGTCTTTTTCTCTGATTGCCAGAGTCATTGACAGTTTATGTTCACCAAGTGACACCAACCTAAAGTGATGGGCTGCCAGAGGACCAGAAAGCATTTCACCCTCAGCTGTTTGTGACGTGTTTGTGTGCACAGCTCAATCTGCTATTAAGAAGGGCAAATAATGAGCCATCTCCAATTTGAAGCTGGATCCCCTAAGTAATAAATGGAAAGCCTACGTGCAAGTACAAACTCAGCTTGACATGCTCCAGGCATAGGGTCATTAGGCAGCAGAGGCCAGGCAATCTTCATCTGCTTCTAGGAGGTTTCTGATCTACTTTAATCACCACTGAAGACAGAATTCACCTTTACTCAGCCCAGTTCAAACAACACAAGGGGCTGAAAAAGGCAGGCCAGTTAGTGGGTGTATCATAGAGTTAAGCAGGTTAGAAAAGACCTCTGAGATCATCGAGTCAAACTTACCACCTAACCCTTCTAATTAACTAAACCATGGCACTAAGTGTCTCATCCATCCTCCTTTAAAACCCCTCCAGGGATAGTGACTCCACCACCTCCCCAGGCAGCCCATTCCAATGCCAATCACTCTTGCTGTGAAGAACTTCTTCCTAACATCCAGCCTAAACCTACTCTGGTACAGCTTGAGACTGTGTCCCCTTGTTCTGTCACTGGGTGCCTGGGAGAAGAGACCAATCCCACCTGTCCACAACCTTCTTTCAGGTATCTGTAGAGAGCAATGAGGTCTCCCCTGAGCCTCCTCTTCTCCCTCAGCCTCTCCTCACAGGGCTGTGCTCCAGCCCCCCTCACCAGCCTTGCTGCCCTTCTCCGGAATGTTCAAGCACCTCAACATCTTTCTTAACCTGAGGGGCTCAGAACTGGACACAGCACTCAAGGTGTGGCCTAACCAGTGCTGAGTGCTGGGGCAGAAGGACTTCTCTGCTCCTGCTGGGACCTGGTGCATGGTGGCTCTACGCATGCTCTGTCTCTCCTGTGCTAAGGACTTCAGAGCTGACATAGTACTCCAGGTCGAACCTGTCAGAGTAGAGGGACAAAAAGTACCATTGGGAGATTTCATGAAACCATCTCCCTGCCTCTCCTCTCCATGATCCTCAAGAATGGAACAGGATTTCAGCAGATCCTATAATCATAGAATGAACTAGCTTGGAAGAGACCTCCAAGATCACCCAGCCCAACCTAGCACCCAGCCCTGGCCAATCAACTAGACCATGGCACTGAGTGCCTCAGCCAGGCTTGTTTTGAACACCTCTCCAGGGACGGTGACTCCACCACCTCCCTGGGCAGCCCATTCCAATGCCAATCACTCTCTCTGCCAACAACTTCCTCCTAACATCCAGCCTAGACCTCCCCTGGCACAACTTGAGACTGGGTCCCCTTGTTCTGTTGCTGCTTGCCTGGCAGAAGACAACAACCCCCATCTGGCTACAGCCTCCCTTCAAGTAGCTGTAGACAGCAATGAGGTCGCCCCTGAGCCTCCTCATAATGTTGCCACGTGGCTTCTCCTATTGATTTGAAGATAAACTATTAGTCTCTGAGCTGCTAGGTGCTTGGATACAAACAAAATCCTCCACTTTGGGAGACTGATTACTATTTTCTCCACCCCCTGAGGCTTTCTGTCAACACTGATAACTCCCATCCAGGATGAAAAAACATTAAAAATGTTTCCACTTAGGGGCAATCAAGTTATTTTTTTTTCAAGAGCTTGTAAAACCCAAACAACTCTTCTTCCATCCCATTCTCCTAGCAAAAGCCAGGAATGTTTCCAGATAGACCAAGAAAAATCAGTTATACCCTATAGAAAAAGGCATTTGAGAGAGGGACTTTTTTCCCCCTAAAGACAATTCCAAAGCATACAACAGTTGCATAAAGGAAACAAGGAAACAACACTTAAATTAGTAATATATGTTCCTCTTGAGTTGTGGTTCTGCTGCCAAAAGGCAGAAGATAGGAATTCATTGAGTATCAGTCTAATGGAGTCACACTGATGGAATAAAAGCCTGGTATGTAATCATCAGCTCTTATTTTAGGCTACATGCAGAAGCTTCTTGCTATCCAGATGTGTGGTTCACAGAATCACAGAATTTCTTAGAATGGAAAAGACCTTCAAGATCCCTGGGTCCAGTCATTGGTTTCACACTGACAAGTCCTTGACTCAACCAAATCCCTCAGCACAACTTCTAATCACAATGCCAGAGAGAGTGATTGGCATTGGAATGGGCTGCCCAGGGAGGTGGTGGAGTCGCTGTCCCTGGAGGTGTTCAAGACAAGCCTGGCTGAGGCACTTAGTGCCATGGTCCAGTTGACTGGACAGGGCTGGGTGCTAGGTTGGACTGGCTGATCTTGGAGGTCTCTCCCAACCTGGTTGATTCTATGATTCTATTGCTGTTGAATGTCTTCATCAATGACATAGGGGATTTGAGTGCACCCTTAGTAAGTTTGGAGGCTAATACCAGGCTGAGTGATGTGGCTAATGTGCAAGGGACAGAATTTCATCCAGAGGGACCTGGAAATCCTTGAGAAGTGAATCTCATGTGATGTGTAAACATCATGTGAATCTCATGATGTTTACAAGGCCAAGTGCAAGGTTCTGCATCTGAGTTTGGGCAATACTTGGTATAAATCTAGATTGGAGGGTAAAGGGATAGAGAGTAGCCTTATGGACAAGGACTTATGGATAAAGCTGGATATGAGCCAGCAATATGTGTGCACAGTCCAAAAGCCAACCTTATCCTGTGCAGTGTGTGCAGCAGTTGGAGGGAGGGGATTCTACCTCTCTGCTCCACTCTGCTGAGACCCCACCTGCAGTGCTGGGCACAGATATGGAGTCCTCAGCACAGGAGAGACATGGACCCCTTGCACTGGGGCCAGACAAGGCCACAATAAATGAACAGAGGCTGGACTCCCTCTGGTGTAAGGACAGGCTGAGAGAGCTGGGGTTGTTCAGTCTGGAGAAGGCTCTAGGGAGACCCTATTGCAGCCTTTCAGTACATAAAGGCACCTATAAGAAAGATGGGGATGATAGTTTTAGGAGAACCTATTGCAACAGGACCAGGGGGAATAATTTTGAACTAAAAAAGAGAGAAGATTTAGACCAGAGATACTTTTTTTTTTTTTTACATTGAAGGTGGTGAGACTCTGGCCCAGATTACCCAGAGAGGTGGAAGATGCTTTATCCCTGAAAGCATCCAAAGGTCAGGTTGTTTGGGGCTCTGAGCGACCTGATCTAGCTGAAGATGTCTCTGCTCACTGCAGGGAGGTTGGACAAGCTGAACTTTAAAAGGGCCCTTCCAACCCAAAACATTCTGTGATTGTAGGATTCCATGATTTAATTGCCAGCTTGTTTGGGTTATTCACATGCAGGGAAAAAAAAGGCTCAAGCTGAAGGTCCCTGCAGAACTTGTTTGCAAAACAGAGTAACAGGCATTTTGAGAGCTCAAAGGCAGGAGACAAAATGAAGGTTTTGATTTTAAAAGCCTAGCTAGGGATGGGCTTGATGGGAAAAAATGAGGGCTGCCATGCCTAAATGAGCACATCTGGTCAACTTTATTTTTAACAGGACAAAAACTCTTTTCTCCAATGCCAAGACACTGGGTCTTTAATCTTCCCTTATATTTCTCATGCTTATCTCATATGGCTTATCATAAAGATATCTTTATCGCTTCTTCCTTTGGATTAAAAGCTCTGAGTAATGCTAGCCAGGATTAATAACGATGCCCTAAAAATAACATTATCAACACACAAGAACCTTGCAGGGAGCACAGAGTTAGTCTCATGAATACTTCTCATACAGATCAGGGATTAAAAAAAAAACAAAGCCCAAACCATGAAGAGCAAGGTTCTTCATCTAGAATCATAGAATCAACCAGGTTGGAAGAGACCTCCAAGATCATCCAGTCCAACCTAGCACCCAGCCCTATCCAATCAACCAGACCATGGCACTAAGTGCCTCATCCAGTCTTTGCTTGAAGACCCCCAGGGACGGTGCCTCCACCACCTCCCTGGGCAGCCCATTCCAATGGGAGATCACTCTCTCTGTGAAGAACTTCTTCCTAACATCCAGCCTATACCTACCCTGGCACAACTTGAGACTGTGTCCCCTTGTTCTATTGCTGGTTACCTGGGAGAAGAGGCCACCTCCCACCTGGCTACAATGTCCTTTCAGGTAGTTGTAGACAGTAATAAGATCACCCCTGAGCCTTCTCTTCTCCAGGCTAAACAGGCCCAGCTTCCTCAACCTCTCCTCATGGGGTTTGTGCTCCAGGCCCCTCACCAGCTTTGTTGCCCTTCTCTGGACATGTTCCAGCACCTCAACATCCTTCTTGAATTGAGGGGCCCAGAACTGGACACAGTACTCAAGATGTGGTCTGACCAGTGCTGAGTACAGGGGAAGAATAACCTCCCTTGTCCTACTGGCCACACTGTTCCTGATGCAGGCCAGGATGCCATTGGCTCTCTTGGCCACCTGGGCACACTGCTGGCTCATCTTCAGCTTACTATCTATCAGTACCCCCAGGTCCCTTTCCTCCTGACTGCTCTCCAGCCACTCAGTCCCCAGCCTATAGCACTGCTTGGGGTTGTTGTGGCCAAAGTGCAGAACCCTGCACTTGGCCTTGTTAAATCTCATCCCATTGGCCTCTGCCCACCCATCCAGCCTGTCCAGGTCCCTCTGCAGGGCTCTCCTACCTTCCAACAGATCAACACCTGCTCCTAGCTTGGTGTCATCTGCAAACTTACTGATGCTGGACTCAATCCCCTCATCCAGGTCATCAATAAAGATATCCAGTCCAACCTATTACTCAGCCCTATCCAATCAACTAGACAATCTACCTATCCAATCAACTAGGCAACATCTAGCTTGTCTTTGAAGTATCACTCATCTTTCTGAGAGTGAAACCTTGGGTGGGTGATCTCTTTCTTTACATTAATCACAGAGTTAAATTGCTCAGATACTAAGCAGGCAGGTTGGGGAATGAGGGAAGAGGAAGAGAGTGAGGAAAAAAAGTTGGCTGAGAACTTCATCCCAAACAGAAACCAAACGTTAGTCGCTTTTGATGCGCCATAAGCTTCTCAAGAGCCTGAATTAAGGGAAGCAGTGAAAGTAATTAGTCTTAACACACATTCAATGATCACCAAACTAAAAATCAGGCCAAGAGGTATGTGCAAGGAATACATATTTTTCAGTACTTAAAGAAGCCTAGAAGAAAGATAGGGACTGTTTTTCAAGCAGGCTCTGTTGGGACAAGACAAGGGGTGATGGTTTTAAACTAACAAAAATAATGAGATTTAGACTAATGAAAAGAAAGAATTTTGTATATTGAGGGTGGTCAAGCCCTGGTCAACAGGTTGTGCAGAGAAGTGTTAGATGCTCCATCCCTGGAAACAGTCCAAGTCAGGTTTGAGTTTTGTTGACTTTTTTTTAGGGGGGACTCTGAGCAACCTGATTGAGTTGAAAACATCCCTGCTGATTGCAGAAGGGTTGGACTACACAACCTTTAAAGGTCTCTTCCAACCAAAACCAATCCATCACTGCTCAAAAATAGAATTAAGACCTGTAGAATCCAGTCCTGCACCTGAGTCAGAGCAATCCCAAACACACATCCAGGCTGGGTGGGGAACGGCTGAGAGCAGGACCTGGGGGTCTGGGTTGATGAAAAGCTCAACATCAGCTAGCAGTGCAAGTGCAGCCCAGACAGCAACTGTGTCCTGGGCTGCAGCAAGAGCAGTGTGGCCAGCAGGGCAAGGCAGGGGATTCTGCCCCTTTGCTCTGCTCTCCTCAGACCCCACCTGGAGTACTGTGTGCAGTTCTGGAGCCCCCAACACAAAAAGGACATGGAACTGTTGGAGCCAGTCCGGAGGAGGCCACGAAAATGCTCAGAGGGCTGCAGCAGCTCTGCTATGAGGACAGGCTGAGAGAGTTGGGGCTATTCAGCCCAGAGAAGAAAAGGCTTCAATGAGACCTTGCAGTGACCTTCCAGTATCTGAAGGGGGCCTACAGGAGGGCTGGGGAGGGACTACTGACAAGGTCTTGTAACGACAGGATGAGGAGGAACAGGTTTAAACTGGCAGAGGGGAGATTTAGAGTAGATGTTAGGAAGAAGTTCTTCCCAGGGAGGGTGGTGAGACCGGAACAGGTTGCCCAGGAAGGTTGTGGCTGCTCCCTCCCTGGAGGTGTTCAAGGCCAGGTTGGATGAGGCCTTGAGCAACCTATCCTAGTGGGAGGGGTGGGAAGGTTTGGAACTAGATGATCTTTGAGGTCTCTTCCAACATAAACCATTCTATGATGCTGTGATTTTATGCCACATCCTTGGAAACATTCCAAGTCAAGGTTTTCTTTTAGGCATGGTGGTGTTCTGAGCAACCTGATTGAGTTGAAAAATCCCTGCTGATTCCACAGGGTTGGACTAGACAACCTTTAAAAGGTCCCTTCCAACCCAAACCAGCCTACGACTGCTCAAAACCAGAATTCAGATCTATCATCTGGGTGAAAGGCAAGACCACAGATGAAGACAAAAAGAATCATAGAATCAACCAGGTTGGAAGAGACCTCCAAGATCATCCAGTCCAACCTAGCACCCAGCCCTAGCCAGTCAACTAGACCATGGCACTAAGTGCCTCAGCCAGGCTTTGCTTCAACACCTCCAGGGATGGTGACTCCACCACCTCCCTGGGCAGCCCATTCCAATGACAAAGAAAACCCTACTCCCATCAAAGGCACTGACTGCCAGCAGCCAAGCTAGAGCAGACAATTGGTGTGGATATGGGACACAGTGATAATAAGGATATTTCACTGGCCTAAAGGAAACAACAATTGTGGGAAATCATTTTCATAGCGCTCAGAAGGATTGCAAAATCCCAGTTTCATGTTATTCTATAACAGACTAATGTTTTCCCATAAATTATAGAAGATTTCAAGGGGAAAAAAAAAGAAAAGAGAGAGTGAATGGTAACAGAATCAAAGCCATATGAAAGCTTTCAGATTTAAAGTGACATAGCTCATTTTACAATAGCTGAGTTGAACAAGCTTCTTCCTACGACCGTTAGTGGTACAGACTGAAGGGCCATTTCCACACACACTGCAGAGAGCTTCTGCACTCAAGAAACTTGTAAAATTGCCACCAAAACCAGCACTTCTTTTCTTTTTTGCATTGGCTGAATGCTCAAAATAAAATACTAAAACAATAATTAATAAATAATAAAATATGATAACAATCATAATAACAATATTCTACAATAGCATGTATAAAGTAATATATAACATAATAATAACAACAATAATAATATAAATAACAACAAAATAATAATTAAATGTGGAAGAATAGACCAAAGAGGACATTTCTGTCCTTCACTGCCATGATCAATTGCTGGGGAAAAGCCAAACTGTGGTGATGGAACAAGAGATACATCATTCATTCCACTTGCTTGCTGCTTAGGATAAAGTCTGTTGCATAAACAATTTCCTTCCCTTTTGCCCTTCTGTCTCCTGCTTCTCCTGCTCCTTTCCTCCTCCACCCTGCCTCACTTCTGCACTAAGCTAGGCTGAGTAGATAACCTTTGGGGCCTTTCTGGTTTTCTCTCTGGGGTGGGAAGGGAGAAGGAAATGGTGGTTGGGCCCTTCTGGGCTTTGTCCAGGGGCATATCACAGGATCACAGAGTGCCAGGGGCTGGAAGGGACCTCAAAAGCTCATCCAGTCCAATCCCTTTGCCAGAGCAGGATCACCTATACCACATCACACAGGGACACATCCAGGCAGGTTTTGAATATCTCCAGAGATGGAGACTCCACAACCTCCCTGTGCCCAGGCTGGGGGTTCCTGTTCCAATGCTCTGTCACCCTCACAGGGAAAAAAATCCTCCTTGTATTTACATGAAACTTCCTATGTCTCAGCTTCCACCCATTGCCTCTTGTCCTGTCACTGGGCATCACCCAGCAGAGCCTGGCTCCATCCTCCTGGCACTCACCCTTTACACACTGATGAGGTCATATCTCAGTCTCCTCTTCTCCAAGCAGCAGAGCCCCAGCTCCCTCAGGCTCTCCTCCTAAGAGAGATGTTCCACTCCCTTCATCATCTTTGTGGCTCTGTGCTGCACTCTCAAACAGTTCTATGTCCCTCTTGAACTGGGGGCCCCAGAACTGGACACAATGCTCCAGGTGCAGCCTCACCAGGCCAGAGAAGCAAGGCAGAAGAACCTCCCTTGAACTACTGGCCACAGCCTTTCTGATACAGCCCAGAATGGCACTGGCCCTGCTGGCCACGAGAGCAGACTGCTGGATTGCTGTGTCATTTCTAATTGGTAAATAATTGTACACATATGTAAATTGATTTTGTACATATGCATTGGATTAGATGCTCTTAAGTTTTAGCTTGTTGTAAATATATAGAGCTTCATTTGTTTCCAAGCCTTCTGAGCTAGCCTGTTGATTTTATTTAGGGGGTAATTTTCAACCCACCACATGCCTGAACAAGCCTAGACAGGTGACTAAATAAAAAGTCCTTCAATTTGTAAAATGTGTCACAGATTATTATGGTCCTCTAGAGATGCTGAAGAAAACAAGACCAAAAGCATTAATAAAGTTGCCCAAGATGCTGAGAATTATTCTGGTTTTGAACATGTTTGAATGAGACAGAAATACAGAACATCAGGGGCTGGAAAGGACCTCAAAGGATCATCATCCAGTCCAACCCCCCTGCAGAGAAGGATCTCCTATACCAGACCACACAGGAATGCATGCTGTTTTGACTATCTCCAGTAAGGGAGACTACACAACAGTGTAGTTGGGCAGCCTGCTCCAGTGCTCTGTCACCCTCACACTGAAGAAATTCCTCCTCATGTTTCCATGGAACTTTCTATGCCTCAACTTCCACCCATTGCCCAGAACGGAACACAGTACACCAGATGCAGCCTCAGCAGGGCAGAGCAGGGGGACAGCAGAACCACTCTCAACCTACTCACCACAGCCCTTTTAACACACCCCAGGATGGCACTTGCCCTCCTGGCCACAAGAGCACATTGCTGGCTCATGGTCAACCTCCCATCCACTAAGAACCCCAGATCCTTTTTCCCTTTGCTGCCTTCCAACAGGTCAGCCTCCAACCTCTACTGATACCTGGGGCTGTTCTTTCCCAGGAGGCAGCATCTGATCTGCTTTTGATCATTCACTTTCACAAGCTATTCTGAGCAGGCATTTGAAGCACACAGGATGTCGATGTGCTGCGAGTAGCTACAAATCAAAATGTGGTGGAGCTGAACTGCAACCCATTAAGTGAAGATTAGTAAACTGTCCTGGAGGGCAATCCTTCAGTAGGTCTCTACATATGCTTGCTTTAAGGTGCATTTCAAGTTGAAATCCATTAATGAACAAAATTGCCAGTAGATCTGCTTGGCTCCTGCTATTTCCAGCTTTGTGGAATCCTGTCAGCAGGATCCACGACATTTCAGTTGGAAAAAGAACTTTAAAATCATTAGGTCCAGCTGTTAACCCAGCATGGTCAAGTTCACTACTAAACCATATCCCTAAGTACCACATCTAGACAGCTTTTAAATCCCTCCAGGGATGGTGACTCTACCACTACCCTGGGCAGTCTGGTCCAGGGCTTGACAAACATTTCAGGCAAGGTATTTTTTCCTAATGCTCAGCCTAAAGCTCCTCTGGCACAACTTGAGGCTGCTTCCTCCTGTCCTATCTAATCATGTTTAACAGAGCAGAATGACTTTACTTTTATATATATATATATATATATATATAAAATATTTATTTTTTAAGTACTTAATAAAAATAAAAGCTCTGAATGGAAGCTATGCAGATGCACAATTTGCTTTTCTTTTGATGGAGCAGTGGATGTGTCAGAGTTTGGAATTAGCAGTCTGGTACATTCCAGCTAAGCAAAAAAAAAACACTTCCTGGTGTCCCAGAACTATTCCCACAGAGTCTTAGACTGTAGTCTGTAAACTCAGTATATGGAAGACATGGACCTGTTGGAGTGGAGCCAGAGAAGGTCATGACAATGATGCAAGGGCTGGAGCCCCTCTGCTGTGAGGGCAGGCTGAGAGAGTTGGGGTTGTTGTTGGAGAATAGAAGGCTCTGAGGAGACCTTACTGGAGCTCTGCAGTACTTAGAAGGGCTGATAAGAAAGATGGGGAGAGACATTTTAGCAGGGCCTGTTGTGACAGGTGGTTTTAAACTGAGAGAGAGGAGATTCAGACTAAGGAGAAGGAAGAAATTCTTTACAACCAGAGTAGTGAGACACTGGCCCAGGTTGCCCAGAGAGGTGGATTCAGACTAAGGAGAAGGAAGAAATTCTTTACGACCAGAGTAGTGAGACACTGGCCCAGGTTGCCCAGAGAGGTGGTAAAAGCCCCATCCCTGCACCCATTCCAGGCCAGGTTGGACAGGGCTCTGAGCAACCTGATCTAGTTGCAGATGTCCCTGTTCACTGCAGAGTGGTTGGACTAGATAACCTTTAGAGCTCCTTTCCAGTAAAAACCATTCCATCATTCTAAACCAGCTAACAAACTGTAGGAAGAAGGCACCATGTAACGAGAGGCAGTGAAATAAACAGCACAGAGTAAAACAAAACAAACAAACTAGTCTGATTGTGCTATAAAATTATAGATTCAGATTTCCCAGTTAGAGTTTTCAGAGTTGGATTTCACACAAGCTGCAGAAATGAACAAACCCAGAAGGTTCCTCTTTCCAGAGCACACAATGCTTACTCTGCTTCAGCTCCAACCCAGACCTGGGGTTAGCACAGGGAGCATCATCATATTTTTACAACCTCCCTATCATAAAAGCTGAGGAATTCCTCCTTTAATGAGGATAAGCTGTTTGATTTGTAGCCTCTGAAAATATCTTCTTGTTAAAAGAAGCTGCATTTGCAGCTTCAGACAGAACTGTGTTGTTTGGAGGAAGGGATCAGCTTGTTTCAATAAAGAAACCTGAAGATCTCACAGACCAAAGAGACTCCCTGTATCTCAAAGGCATTTGTCTCTTCAGTGTCTGACAGACTCTCTAGGGGGTTTGAGTGTTCTTAAGCAGAGCTGTAGTGAAATGGTCTCATACTCATGGTACAAGACTGTGAGGAGTGGCTGACATCCCACCTGTGCTGCCAGGCAGTGAGCCCTGGAGAGCTGGGCAGAATGGAACCTCACAAAGTTCAATCAAGTCAAGCATAGGGTCTTGCATCTAGGGGGGAATAACCTCCTGCACCAGGACAAGGTAAGGATTGCCCTGCTAGAAAGCAGCTCTGTGGAGAACCACCTGAGAGGTCTGATGGACAGAAGGTTTCCCATGATCCAGCAATGTGCTCCTGTGGCCAAGAAAGCCAGTGGCATCCTGAGGTGCATTAAGAAGAGTGTGGTCATCAGGTGAATGCTACCAGCACCTTACATCTTGGGTGCTTCTGCTACCAGCATCTTACAGCTTGGGTGCTTCTGCTACCAGCACCTTACAGCTTGGGTGCTTCTGCTACCAGCACCTTACAGCTTGGGTGCTTCTGCTACCAGCATCTTACAGCTTGGGTGCTTCTGCTACCAGCACCTTACAGCTTGGGTGCTTCTGCTACCAGCACCTTACAGCTTGGGTGCTTCTGCTACCAGCACCTTACAGCTTGGGTGCTTCTGCACGGATCAAAGAGAGGCTCTTAGCAGTGAGAAACTCCCTGTGGTCAGAAATCTGAGTAATGCAGATCCACCATGAGCAGGGCAATGCAAGGCCCACCCCTGTGCACATGAATCATGGCTAACCCCCCATGATCTGCTGCAGTAGCCCTGCAAGGGTTGTTCACCCTTTTGGTGCCCCAGTTCCCCCTTCCTCTAAACCAGCACAAAATGCCTTGCTTACCACTTGCCACAGGAAAGCAGTATCCTAGGAACATGCCAAGAGAGGCTTAACTAGGCTCAAAAATTATTTTGCTATTCCCAGATGAATGTTCCCTGCAAGTATAAAGTTCTACTATTATTTCAGCTGCTCCCTTCCATAGCTTAATTACCCAAAAAAAGGGCCTCAGATTAACCACAATACTTCTCTTGTTAATGACCAGCAAAACATTATGCTTCTTACATATGGGACACAAGAGTTTCACAGCATCACAGTGTGGCAGGGGTTGGAAAGGACCTCTGGAGACCTAGTTCAAGCACCCTGCTGAAGGAGGGTCACCACAGCACATTGCCCAGGACTGCAAGGTCCAAGTAGGTTTGGAATCTTTCCACAACTTCTCTCCAGGCAGCTTGCTCCAAGGCTGTGGCACCCTCACAGCAAAGCAGATTTTCCTCACGTTTAGGTGAAAACTGGGCTCCAGTTTGTGCCTGTTGCCCCTTGTCCTGATGTTGGGCACCACTGGAAAGAGTCTGGCCCCATCTTCTTGTTCCTGTGTGACCTACTCTAGGTTATCCTGCTCTGGCAAGGTGGTTGGACTCAGTCATCCTTCGAGGTCTCTTCCAGTGCCTAATACTCTGTGATTCTCTGATTCCTGACCCACAGCCTTCAGATACTGATAAGCATTGATACATTCTCCTCTCAGCCTTCTCTTCTCCAGGCTAAACAGCCCCAGTTCTCTCAGTCTGTCCTCAGCAGGGAGATGCTTCAGCACCATAAACACCTCTGCAGCCCTCCACTGGACTCTCTTCAGTAGTTTCTTATCTCTCTTGAACTGGGGAGCCCAGACCTGAAGCCTGTACTCCAGACATGGCCACACTAGTGCAGAGCAGAGGGGGGGGGGAGAACCTCACTCAACATCTGATTTCACACCAGCATTCAAGACCCAAAGGCAGTACCACTCCATGCCTTGCTCAAGCCTGATGTAACTTTCTCTCTCAGAAAATACGTTTTGGGGACAACCTGGCTGCAGCTTAAACTAGTGGAGAGATAATTTATAGAGAGACTGACCCGAGGTCAGCTATTATGACCATCTTGAAGAGGTGACTGTAAACTGCTCCTGCTTTAATGATTTTGTTTACTCTCCAAAGCCAAATAGGAATAGTCTGCAATGAAGAATGTGTCCTCCAGTGTAAGCATCCAATCCCAAATGAAATGATAAGGTTAAAAATGATAGCTCTCAGCTGTTGTTTGCTAGTAGTCAACGCTCCTTCTCTCCTGGAAAGCTGATACTCCCTCTTCCAGGGAAATCTAAGTGGACAGGAATCAGAATGAAGGAGTACAAGAGACAACGAGGCTGCAGCCTTTCCTGCAGTCCGTAGGAGGAGTTTAACATCTTGTTCACTACCCACAAGTGCCACATGTGGGTTGTGCCTGAAGTGGCCATTGTTAATCTAGGCTGGGACGCCCCATGGGGAAGCTTGGTGGAAGGATTTGATTATAGAGAACAGACTTGTCCCAACACCAGAGTTCAAACGCAAGGTAAACCAAGAAGGATCAACTGGTCTCTAATGGAAAGCAGGGGGAGAGAGTTGGGAACAACTTCTGCCATTCTGCCTGGACAATGTCCATGAGCTGTGGTTAGAAATACAAGATTCCTGCAAGGATTTGCTGGTAGTTTTCAAAACCACATCAGATGGAAAATCCAGAACCACAGAAACACTGGGGTCAATCCTGAGCTGCAGTATGCCTGAGTTCACTAGCTACGTGGAGTAATGGAAATCAGTCTGCAAACAGCATAGCAAAGTTTCCTACCTATACTCATAGCAGGTAATATGCAAGCACCTGGAAAGACCTAAAAAGGGGGAGGTTGCCATGCCATTTTCTGCTCTGGCCAGGAGAACATTATTTCCAACACAAAGGCTTTGAAATGGTGGAGAGCATTTAGTGTGATGACCTTTTTCAATACTTTCTCCACTTGACTGCTTGGCAACTCCATCACTTTCCCACGGTTTAATAAAGCCATTTCAGGGCCAAATCCTAATCCCAGTTACAGTCAGTCTGCACTTTTCCTTTCCACAGCCCACAGGGCTGGGAAGATGATGTGTGATATACCCATCTGGGACTGAGGACAGCTCAGCACTGGATATCAGGACCCACGTAGGGGTTAGCCAGAATTTGGACTTCAGACAGAAAAACACAACATCCTTTCACCTCCTGCCATCAGAACTTGGGCCATGACAATATCCCTCACCATATTCATGCCATTTGAAAGCCTTGATTAGATGGAGTTGCTCCAGTTCCCCAGCTGTACTTGGAATGGAGAAGAGGAGGCTCAGGGGTGACCTCATTGCTGTCTGCAACTACCTGAAGGGAGGCTGTAGCCAGGTGGGGTTGGTCTCTTCTCCCAGGCAGCTAGCAAAAGAACAAGGGGACACAGTCTCAAGTTGTGCTGAGGGAGGTCTAGGCTGGATATTAGGAGGAAATTCTTGACAGAGAGAGTGATTTGTATTGGAATGGGCTGCCCAGGGAGGTGGTGGAGTCACTGCCCCTGGAGGTGTTGAAGCAAAGCCTGGATGGGGCACTTAGTGTCATGGTCTAGTTGATTGGCTAGGGCTGGGTGCTAGGTTGGACTGGCTGATCTTGGAGGTCTCTTCCAACCTGGCTGATTCTATGCTAATGCAGCAAGCAGCCTGCTCAAAAGCATCATGCACATATATTGGGTGAAAAAGCACTGATCTCTTTGGCTCTGACATCCTGTGATCCACTGTCTCAAGCTTCTAAATGGATTGAAGGCTTGGGAAATTACTTCTGAAAAGCAGAAGTCATCTTCTGGGGAAAATCTCAGTGTCAACACAGACTGGGAGAAAGGCTTCAGAGCAACCCCGCAGAGAAGGAATTAGGATGGGTGAAAACCTGGATATGAGGCAGCAATGTGTGCTCGCAGCCCAGAAGCCAACCATGTCCTGGGCTGCATCTTCAGCAGTGTGGGCAGCTGGTGGAGGGAGAAGATTCTACTCCTCTGCTCCACTCTACTGAGATGCTGCCTGCAGTGCTGGCTCCAGCTCTGGAGTGCTAAGCACAGGAGAGACAGAAATCTGTTGTAGTGGGTCCAGAGGCAGCCACGAAGTCATCCAAGGGCTGAGACACTTCTGCTGCGAGGACAGACTGAAAGAGTGAGGTTGTTCAGCCTGTAGAAGAGAAGGGTCTAGAGAGACCTCAACTGCAGTCTTTCAGTACTTCAAGAGGGCCTACAAGATGGATAAGGAGAGGCTGACTTTATCAAGGAATGGAGTGATAGAACAAGGGGTATCAGCTTTAAAGTGAAAGAAGGTAGATTTAGATTGGATATTGGGAAGAATATCTTTACTGTCAGAGTGATAAGACACTGGCACAGGTTGCCCATGGAAGTTCTCTGGAAGGGTTCAAAGCCCAGTTGGATGAGACTTTAAGCAACCTCGACTAATGGTAGGTGTCCCTTTAAAAGGTCCTTTCCAACCCAAACCATTCCATGACTTTTTGACTGCTGATACAGATCTGATGAGCCTCTTCCTTTAGGAAATTCAGTGACAGCCCTCTCAGTCACTACTACTCTTTCTTTATCCTTGAGCAAATAGCTCTTCATTCCTCCTCTGAATAACATGCTTCTAAGATCAGTAGGGCATCCAATTACTGCCTGGAGCACAGTCAAAAATCATCTTCCCACTGCCTCGCTTTGAATGCCACTCCTTGCTGCATGCAAAATGCCTGCTCACTACCTTTCAGAGCCTTTTCTAGGCAGGCACCCTGTAAGCAGCAGATCTCTTCAGAATGCCAACGTGTCTATCTCCTTTCCTCAGCCATCAGCGACAGGATACCATTCCTTTCTCTCATCCTGCTGCTCTTCCTTTCTTCAGCTCTGCCTTTACAAAAATAACAGGCTTCCTGACCTTTCCCAAAGAAGTTTGCAGCCTGCTGCGTTCATCTGAAGTTAGCTCAAAGC
Organism: Pogoniulus pusillus; assembly: GCF_015220805.1. NCBI lineage: Eukaryota > Metazoa > Chordata > Aves > Piciformes > Lybiidae > Pogoniulus > Pogoniulus pusillus. The sequence continues at coordinate 35,148,359 of NC_087273.1, read as the reverse complement.
ACTCTGAAACAGCAGGGGCTCAGTCCTGGATTGCTGGGTTAGGGTTTTTTTTCTGGTGAGTTTTCTTCCCCACCCCCCAGCTTGGACACTCAGTGCAGTAAGACTGATGTAAAAATTGGGATGTTAAAGAGATACATCTTAACTTCTTACAAGAAAGCTGGGGAGGGACTTTTTAGGATGTCAGATAATGTTAGGACTAAGGGAGTGGAACAAAGCTAGAAATGGGGAGATTCAGACTGGAGGTTAGGAAGAAGTCCTTCACCACGAGGGTAATGAGACACTGGAACAGGATGCCCAGGGAGATGGTTGAAGCCTCATCCCTGGATATGTTTAAGGCCAGGCTGGATGAGGCATTGGACATTCTGATCTAGTGTGAGGTGTCCCTGCCCATGGCAGGGGAGTTAGAACTAGATGATCCTTGTGGTCCTTTCCAACCCCGACTGATTCTATGGTTCCTGACTGTCAAATTATTGACTTAATGCCCTCAGCAATGTCACTTGAACAGGGAGCTCAGATTGCCTTTGAGTTGATTCAGATTGCCAAAAATACCCAACACTAAAGGTGAAAACAAGTCTCTGGTTAACATACCTGCTCCAAATGGAAATAAAATGTGATGGCTGTCACTTAAAAGGTCTCCAAGATTCTGAGGCCACAAGTTGTGACCTCTCCTGTTATTAATGGAAATGAAGAAGCAGCTCATGTTATCAGATGCTGCTTGGGGTTACCCCCTCATCTGCCCAAGGTTGTAAGAGGTGGAGGTTCACCAGCATGATATAGAATCATGAATGTTGGAAACAACCTCTAAGATCATCACACATCCAACCCTGATATGGTGATATAATCACCAAAAAAAACCAAACCCAAGCTGGCCTTTGTATTGACCATTTCCCCCTTACTCCTTCCATTGACCTTTTTCCCCAAAGCAGGGTTTTTACTGCTAGCACTACAAGATTCACACCTGCTGTGTTTAGTTGACTTCAAGAGATATAATGTGAGGATTTGGGGAACTACTTCACATGTTTGGAGAAACAATCCCAACATGCAAACCTACAGGCTGGAGATCTGGGAGTGCATCTGCTTGCGTGTCCCAGCAGCAAAAAGTGCTCATTTGCCAAGAGCAGAGATTTTAGTTTGCTCTAAAATGTTCCCTTTTGGTTTCACTCAGCCGCTGCAGTCAGAGTGTGCTACCATCATTCATCCTGTGTACCACTCTGGGCTTGTGCTTCAAAAGTCACTTCTCCCCCAGTGAAATTCCCCAGAAAAAAAAAGATCTCTTCCTTGTTCTTCAGCTAACCTTGCTACCATCTGCAAATGACTCACAAGGTCATTTACTGCTCAGTTTAAGTGAAGGTGGCAGAATCTGGCAGCAAGAATATATATTTTTCCCCCCCCCTCCTGCATGCAAAATGGAAAAGGCAGTGGAGGTGTTTGAAGAGATGCACTTGCTCATCTCATCTGTGTGGAGAGGAAAGCCTTGCTTCAAACTCAGGCTGCGTTTCTTGGCAGCAGAAGACACAGAGTGGGTGTGACAGCCGCTGGCACAGGGGCTGAGGTGAAGGCTGCAGAGCTCTGTGTGGGCAGTGCCACCCTATCGCAAGCTTCTCAGGGTGAGAAGCATGGCATTAGTCAGCTGGGCTGCAGGTGGTTGAGCTACAACAGATTCCTGGGGATCATTAAATAATTTAGTTACAATTTCAATCTATTTTTTTCCTTTTAACCTTCCCTGACAAGTACAATAAAAGGTCAGGCTGCTGCTGCTGTTTACAGAATCAAAGAACCTCAAAGGTCACTGAATCATAGAATCCATCAGGGTTAGAAGGGACCACAAGGATCATCTAGTTCTTACCCCCTGCTAATCCATCTGCTTCCTAAACCCCCTGGCCAACCCTCCAATCTTCCTTGGGCATAAGGCAAAGTCTTGGGTAAGGTAGAGGGGTGGGAAGAAGGTGGAAGGGTGGTTGGGAGCCCCTCCTGGGGACTCAGGTTTCTGGGAGGGCTGCTGTGTTTCCCTATTACTTTTTAACTTGTATATAACTGTATACACTGTAACTATCTGCTTGTATCTTGTGCTAAGCTGTAGATATAAAGCTTCATTCAATTCCTAGAGCCACTGAGCCTAGTCTGAGTGATTTTCCAAAGTGGGGGGGAGCAGGTAACACCCAAACCATCACAGTCTCTGGCATCAACCTTTCCTTGTGCCTAGCACGTAGGGATAACTCTTCAGAAATTAACCCAATGGCTACTTGTGTCCCTCACTTATTAGCAGTCTTCTGGGAGAAGACTGCTAAATATATTAAGACAAAGATTTCTAAATATTCTTTAAGATGAATATTTGAAAAAATTTTTAAGATAAATATTTGAAATAATTTTTAAGATAAATATTTGAAATAATTTTTAAGATAAATATTTGAAATAATTTTTAAGATAAATATTTGAAATATTTTTTAAGATAAATATTTGAAATAATTTTTAAGATAAATATTTGAAATAATTTTTAAAACAAATATTTTATTTTTTTAAAAAATAAATATTTTAACATATATTTATAAATATTTTAAGATAAATATTTCTAAATATTCTTTAAGATAAATATTAGAAATGATTTAAAAAAAAATATTTCAATATTTTTTTAAAAATAAATATTTTAAAATATTTAAAAAGAAATATTTCAAAATTTTTTAAAGAAATATTTTTAAATAGTTTTTAAGAGAAATATTTCTAAATAATTTAAAGATAAATATTTTAAATAATATTTTAGGTAACTGTTTTAAAATATTTTTTTTTAATATTTTTAAGGGAAATATTTAAAATACATTTTTAAGAGAAATTTTTTTAAATATTTTGTTTTTAATTTTTTTTTAGATTTTTAGAAATATATATTTTTAAAGATAAATATTTTTAAAGATAAATATTTTATGTTAAAAAATTTTCTAAATAATTTTTAAGACAAATGTTTTTAATTATTTTTTAAATTGATATTTCTAAATATTGCTAAGATATTTTAAATAATTTTTAAAGAGAAATAAATTTAAATAATTTGGTTTTAAATTGAAAAAGTTAGAAATAAATAATTTTAATTTTTAAAAAGATAAATATTTTATTTTTATATGAATATTTATAAATAATTTTAAGACAAATATTTTTAATTATTTTTAAAATTAATATTTGTAACTATTTTAAGGGAAATATTTAAATAACTTTTTAAGAGAACTATTTTTAAACAATTTGGTTTTAATAAATTTTTAATTTTTTAAAAATAAATATTTTAAAATATTTTAAGGCAAATATTTCTAAATAATTTTAAGATAACCTTTTTTTAAATATTTCAAAATTTTAAATAAATATTTTAAGGTAAATATTTCTAAATAATTTTAATGTAAATATTTTTTAATATTTACATTTTTTAAATAAATAGTTTTAAATATTTTAAGATAAATATTTCTAAATAATTTTAAGATAAACTTTTTTTAATATTTCAAAATTTCAAATAAATATTTTTAAATATTTTAAAGGTAAATATTTTCAAATAATTTTAAGAGAAATATTTTTTAATATTTCAAATTTTTAAATAAATATTTTTAAATATTTTAAGGCAAATATTTCTAAATAATTTTAAGATAACCTTTTTTTAATATTTCATAATTTTAAATAAATATTTTAAGATAAATATTTCTAAATAATTTAAAGAGAAATATTTTTAATATTTCAGATTTTTAAATAAATATTTTAAAAATATTTTAAGGCAAATATTTCTAAATAATTTTAAGATAATTTTTTTTAATATTTCAAAAATTTAAATAAATATTTTAAAATATTTTAAAGGTAAATATTTCTAAATACTTTTAAGATAAACTTTTTTTAATATATCATAATTTTAAATAAATATTTTAAGATAAATATTTCTAAATAATTTAAAGATAAATATTTTTAATATTTCAAATTTTTAAATAAATATTTTTAAATATTTTAATGGTAAATATTTCTAAATAATTTTAAGATAATTTATTTTTATATTTCATAATTTTAAATAAATATTCTAAGATAAATATTTCCAAATAATTTAAAGAGAAATATTTTTAATATTTCAAATTTTTAAATAAATAGTTTTAAATATTTTTAAGCAAATATTTCTAAATAATTTTAAGATAAACTTTTTTTTATTATTTCATAATTTTAAATAAACATTTTAAGATAAATATTTCCAAATAATTTAAAGAGAAATATTTTTAATATTTCAAATTTTTAAATAAATATTTTTAAATATTTTAATGGTAAATATTTCTAAATAATTTTAAGATAATTTATTTTTATATTTCATAATTTTAAATAAATATTCTAAGATAAATATTTCCAAATAATTTAAAGAGAAATATTTTTAATATTTCAAATTTTTAAATAAATAGTTTTAAATATTTTTAAGCAAATATTTCTAAATAATTTTAAGATAAACTTTTTTTTATTATTTCATAATTTTAAATAAACATTTTAAGATAAATATTTCCAAATAATTTAAAGAGAAATATTTTTAATATTTCAAATTTTTAAATAAATATTTTAAAATATTTTAAAGGTAAATATTTCTAAATAATTTAAAGATAAATATTTTTAATATTTCAAATTTTCAATTAAATATTTTAAGATAAATATTTCTAAATAATTTTAAGATAAACTTTTTTTTAATATTTCATAATTTTAAATAAATATTTTAAGATAAATTCTTCTAAATAATTTAAAGATAAATATTTTTAATATTTCAAATTTTCAATTAGATATTTTAAGATAAATATTTCTAAATAATTTAAAGAGAAATATTTTTAATGTTTCAAATTTTTAAATAAATAGTTTTAAATATTTTTAAGCAAATATTTCTAAATAATTTTAAGATAAACTTTTTTTTATTATTTCATAATTTTAAATAAACATTTTAAGATAAATATTTCCAAATAATTTAAAGAGAAATATTTTTAATATTTCAAATTTTTAAATAAATATTTTAAAATATTTTAAAGGTAAATATTTCTAAATAATTTAAAGATAAATATTTTTAATATTTCAAATTTTCAATTAAATATTTTAAGATAAATATTTCTAAATAATTTTAAGATAAACTTTTTTTTAATATTTCATAATTTTAAATAAATATTTTAAGATAAATTCTTCTAAATAATTTAAAGATAAATATTTTTAATATTTCAAATTTTCAATTAGATATTTTAAGATAAATATTTCTAAATAATTTAAAGAGAAATATTTTTAAATATTTCAAATTTTTAAATAAATATTTCTAATTTTTTTTTTACCTTTTTAAAATATATAAATAACTAAACTAAGTTATTTAAATAAATAAACACAGATTTAAAAAATAAATAAATACCATAAATATAATTTACAAGCAGTTCTGGAGTGTAATTTTTAACTTTCTAATGAAGCCAGTTAAAAAAAAAACAACCCAAATCTTCCAGCATTTAAATTCCAAGTATAGGAACTACTTTACTCCTGATAGTTAGCATGAAGTGAGCTTAAAAGGCTCCTGGGCAAGACACAGGCATACATTACAAGAGCACTTTTCTAGCAGATTCCAGCTGTGGTGAGTTAGTAATACACTGAGAAGTCTGCCTGGGGCTGGGTGCTAGGTTGGACTGGATGATCGCGGGGGTCACTCCCAACCTGGTTGATTCTATGAAGCAAAGGCATTGTTAGCACATGAAGATGTGCCACCCAAAAGACAACCACGTTGGTGTGAGCCTCTTTAAATGGCCAGATGAAGGATGAGGGCACATGCAAACTGCCTCTCTCTCTCTCCTGGAGAGCACACCCATAAATCTACAGCCAAACCAGCGGGGAAAGGAAACAAGCTACAGCTCACTACTTAAGCTCACGATTAGGAGTTGAAATGGTCAAGTTCTATGCCTGTCTTTATAGATATCTTATCTTTACACATACACAAACTCTTCTTTCTTCAGCCAAGCTTTCCCACATGTGAAGTGTTTTGGATCAGCAGCTGTTGCAGTAACTATTTTCTTTTTAGAGCAAACTTCATACTGGAGCTCTGTAGCTGTGTTTTTAATGGTACCAAGGCCTCTTTATCATCAAAAAATAAGTAACTTGCCTTTGGAGTAGATGTCACCACTATCAAGAGGTTTTTAATAGAAGGCAGCTGAAAGCCTTGTAGTTGAACTGGTGATAAAGCCAGCAAAAATATGACTGTGGTTCTATATTTCACGCAGAGGAAAGCTAAAGAAGAGAGGGCGCAAGAAATCTCACCTAATATTACAGACTACAGATCATTGCCTGCTGCTCTGGCTCTGTTTAGGTTCACAGGCTGCTCACAGTCCTTGGTTTATGCAGATATGGCCTCAAGTTGTGTCAGGGGAGGTTTAGGTTGGATGTTGAGAGGAAGTTCTTTAGTGATCAGGTGGTCAGGCACTGGCACAGGCTGCCCAGGGAAGTGGTGGAGTTGCCATCCCTGGAGGTGTTTAAAAGGAGAGTGGATGTGGTGCTTGAGGCTATGGTCTAGTGATGAAGGCTGCTGGGATGAAGGTTGGACTGGCTGATCCTGGTGGTCCTTTCCAACCACAGCAATTCATAGTGATTAGAAGCTGTGCTGAGGGATTTGGTTGAGTCAAGGACTTGTCAGTGTGAAACTACTGATTGGACTTGATGAGCTTGAAAGTCTTTTCCAATGTAATAAATTCTGTAACTCTATATGCATCTGCAAGGCTTTGTAGTCCCAGGATTATGGATGTATTTATAGGTGATCTATCCTCATATGTTCCTATTGCTTACCTAAATTTTAAGGCCATGGTGCTTGAAGAAGAAATCCTGTTAGAAGATTTAAGCAGATGAAGACAGGACAATTCAGGATATTTTTATAATAAAGACAGGCCAGATTACAGAATATTTCTGGTTGGAGAAAACCTTTAAAGGTCATCTTGGTCAACCCTCCTCCAGTCAAGCAGGGACATCTTCAACTACATCAGGTTTCTCAAGAGTGCCACTCAATATCACTTGGAATGTTTCCAGGGATGGGGCTTCTGTCACCTCTCTGGGCATACTGGGCCAGGGTTTTATCATCCTCATAGTACAAAATGTCCTCCCTGTGCCCAGTCTGCATCTCCCCTCTTTTGGTCTAAAGTCATCACACCTCTTGTCTTGTCACAATAGCTGCTGCTAAAATGTCTGTCCCCATCTTCCTTATAGGCCTCTTTAAGTACTGCAAGGTCAGAAAATCCCCCTGGAAGTTTCTGTTCCCCAGGCTGTGCCACCCCAACCCTCTCAGCCTGTTCTCATAGAAGAGGGATTCCAGACCTCACAGCATTGCTGTCCAGAACAAGAGGACACAGTCTCAAGCTGTACTGGGGCAGGTGTAGGCTGCATGTTAGGAAGTTCTTCACAGAAAGAGTGAGTGGCATTGGAACAGGCTGTCCAGGGGAGTGGTGGAGTCACCATCCCTGGAGGTGTTTAAGAGGAGGCTGAATGAGGCACTTAGTGTCAGGTTAATTAGAAGGCATTGGGTGATAGGTTGGACTCTTAGAGGTCTTTTCCAACCCGGTTAATTCTGTGATCTCCTCTGGACATGTTCCAACAGGTCCACGTCCTGCTTATGTGGGGGACTTCCAGATCACAGGGAGCCAGTCAGGATTGCTATAGTCAAAGACATAGCCAGCACATGGGGTAAAACAGTATCACCTGCAGCACATCACAGTACCTCATGCCTGGGTTCCCAAGCTAGATGCAGGCTGGGAAGTTGGAGAAGAGCTCCATACTGAGACTCTGGACTTCATTTGCATCCCTCCTACATGTAGCTGTTTCATAGAATTAACCAGGTTGGAAGAGGCCTCCAAGATCACTCAATCCAACCTATCACACTTACTTCTTGTCCTATCACTTGTTATAGAGAGGAGATCAACCCCCACCTCACTACAACCTCCTTTCAGGGAGTTGCAGAGAGTGAGGAGGTCTCCCCTCAGCCTTCATTTCTCCAGGCTAAACAACCCCAGTTCCCTCACTGCTCCTCACAAGACCTGTGCTTTAGATACTTCACCAACTTCTTTGCCCTTCTATGGGCACACTCCAGCACCTCAGGGTTTTAATGTTCATTTTGTTCTGTGGAACAAACTGCCAAAGCTCCAGCAGAGCACACCAGGAACTACAGCAGATAACTCTGTGCCCAACATCCTTCCAGACTGGCTGCCTAGGCTTAACACACTCTGTGTGTTTACTCTGCTGTTTCCTGGAGCTCATACCTCTTATCTTCCTTGGATGCTCTGGGGACAAGGCCTGGAACAGCTCCTAAAGCCAGTGCGTCATTGCTAATATCAGGGATTTTTTTGTCATAGGTGTAGAGACAGCCACAGGGGATCCATGAGCCTGGACCCGACTCCAGTATTGTCTCTTTTGCATGTGTTGCCAAAAATGATGGCAAGGGACCAATCTCACTCCAACACAAGCCAACATGGATAATTTATTTCATGCTAATTGCCAGCTCTGAGTGATGAGAAGTGTTTTCAAGTCATCTTAGTTCTGTCAGAAATGGGTTTAGACAAGACAACACTCCTCAGTGACCACACAGCAAAAGGGCTACCTCAAGCTGAAGTAATTAAACTGGCTTGTCATTTTGGGAGAGTCCAGCTCATTAGGAGTGTTTCTCACAGGGGCCAATTCACAGAATGACAGAAACATTGGAAAAGCTTGGAAAAGCCCCTCAGGATCACCAAGTCCAACCCATATCCCTACTCTACAATGTGCACCCTAAACCACATCCCCAAGCACCGCAGCCCAATGACTTTTAAACACGTCCAGGGTTGGTGACTCCACCACCTCCCTGGGCAGCTCATTCCAATGCCTGACCACTCTTTCCCTGAAAAAGTATTTCTTCATGTCCAGTCTAAATCTACCCAGTGGCAGCTTGAGGCCATTCCTTCTCGTTCTATCACTATTTACTTGTGAGAAGAGACCAGAAGCAGCCTCTCCACAACATCCTTTCAGGCAGCTGTAGACAGCAGTGAGGTCTCCTCTCAGCCTCCTCCTTTCCAAACTGAACACCCCCAGCTCCCTCAGTCATTCCTCATAAGATTTATTCTCCAGGCCCTTCCCAAGCTTCATTGCCCTCCTCCCCACATCTCTCTGCTAATGAGGTGCCCAAAACCAAACCCAGTACTTGAGCAGAGTACCAGAGCAGAGTCCAAGGGGACAACCACCTCCCTACTCCTGCTGGACACAGCATCTCTAATCCCAGCCAGGATGCCATTCACTTTCTTGGCCACCTAGGCACACTGCTTGCTCATATTGAATTGTTTGTCTATTATACCCCACAGGTTCCTTTCAGCTGGGCAACTTTCCAGCCACACTGCCCCAAACTGGTAGCATTGCTTGGGGTTGTTGTGGCCCAAGTGCAGGACCTGGCATTTGGCCTTAGTTCTCCAGAACTAAGCTTTGATAGGCATTAAATGGCTAATCCAAGGCTGAAGGGTAGCTTCCACCAACCACACACATGTTAGAAAGCATTTACTGTCTTGAGAACTCCTTGACTAAAAGACACTGCCAGGAACTGTATCATTCACCTGCAGGGACTTCATTAAAATTCAAAAGGAAGCAACCACATGTGGTACTTTCACCTTGGACAAGAAAGAGATACCAATTCCAGTGCATCCTGATATCTTACTAAAACTAAATAGCTTCTACAACAGACAGGAGAAACTTCCTTGGGTGGAAAGTGGCACTGCTATGCAACTGCATGGTCTTACATTTCAAACCACATCCCAAATCATGCTGAACCAGCATTAACCAAAGAACACCCACTTCTTGCCTTCCCAAGAAAGAGACATCTTGCCTACAGGAAACAGCACTGCTGTTCACTTTAAGGTTATAACAGAGCAGTCTTAGAAGCATAAACAGAGTCAGAAGCCATAGAATCATCAGTTTAAGCTGGAAACAATCAGATCCAGCCATTAACCCAGCACTGTCAAGTCCACCACTAAACCATGGCTATCAACACCACATCTACACTGCTTTTACATCCCTCCAGTGGTGGTGATTCCACCACTTCCCTGGGCAGCCTTTTCCAGAGTTTGGTAACCCTTTTGGTGAAGAAATTCTTCCCAATGTTCAACCTAAACCTCCTCTGGCACAGCTTGGGGCTGTTACTTCTTGTTCTGTTACTTGTTGCTGGGGAGAAGAGAACCAACAGCAACCTACCTGAAGGGAGGCTGTAGCCAGGCGGGGGTTGGTCTCTTCTGCCAGGCAAGCAGCAAGAGAAGAAGGGGACACAGTCTTAAGTTGTGTCAGGGGAGGTCTAGGCTGGATGTTAGGAGGAAGTTGTTGCCAGAGAGAGTGATTGGCATTGGAATGGGCTGCCCAGGGAGGTGGTGGAGTCACTGTCCCTGCAGGTGTTGAAGCAAAGCCTGGCTGAGGCACTTAGTGCCATGGTCTAGTTGACTGGCTAGGGCTGGGTGCTAGGTTGGACTGGATGACCTTGGAGGTCTCTCTCAATCTGGTTGATTCTATGATTCTGTTTACCACAGAATGACAGAATGTCAGGGGCTGGAAGGGACCTCAAAAGCTCATCCAGTCCAACCCCCCTGCCACACAGCAGGATCTCCTGTACCAGATCCCACAGGAACATGCCCAGGCAGATTTTCAATACCTCCAGAGTCAGAAACTCCACAAACACTCACCCCCAGGCACTCTTAAGCAGAAAACTCCACACGTAGAAGGTGCTAAAGAAGAAACACTTCCAACCATGACAAGAATGCCCAGCCACTCCTTCCAAAAATCAACATAAATAACACATAACATCCATCTAAACAGCCAAAATAAGACTTTTTAACCAAAGCCTATAGGAGCTCTCACAAGCTTGCACCAACAGCAGTTTCATCCTCAAGTCCACAGCCTGCACAATTCCTTTCTTCCTCACTTTACTTCCAAGCCTTTTTACTAACAGTTATCTCTCAATTTATCACCTAGTTATCACTGATGTCCCTGTTCACCGTAGGGAGGGGTGGACTAGGTGATCGTTAAAGTTCTTTTCCAACCTCAAAACATTCTACAGTTCTAGGATATACAAAAGAAAGTACAAAAGGTGAGGGGATTATGAATCTCTTTGAAAGGGCAGTCCTCTGGGTGAGAGGCTTCCTGAATCAAGTATCTTAACATTTGGGAGGAACAGCTGGAGTCCCAGCTGGAGCTGCTGAATGAAAAACAACTTTTAACTGACAGCACTTCAGAGAAATCACAATCCCAGGAAGTGTTCCATACATGCCAGCTTTTTTTTTTTTAAATAGTATTTTCTTTTACTGAAGCTGAGCTCTTTTTTAACTAAAGCTGAGTTCAGTTCTCACTTTCAGATGGCTCCAAAGTCAACAGATATTTGCAGTCCAGAACTATCAGCGCTTTTTGCTACTGGTCTTTTGTACCACAACCCCTATGGTAGCTTCTTTTCTGGTAAGATAAGGAATCTGTAGCTGTATGCACCAAGGAAAATATCCTGGGACTAGAGCTGTAAGAAGTTTGTAAGGGATCTTCTATCTGCCTGGAAGAAAGAAACTTCATCCAGCATAAAGCAAAGTAATGCTGATGCACATAGAGCACATGTGAGCCTGGGTGGACATCACTGCTGCAAAAGGCCTCTGATGAACCCTCAGTGAGCCTCCCAAACTGAGAGCACAGACTTGTACCAGGTGGGCAGGGACCTAGGGACCTCAAAGATCCAAACCATCATCTAGATAAGATGGGCCAGCACCCTGACCATCTGAAGCACCCTGCCCAGCAGTTTCTGAGCAGGCTTCACAGAGACATGGGCATGACATTTGTTGACATGTTCATAGAATCATAGAACCTTAGAGGTTGGGAGGGATCTCCAGAGATCATCCAGTCCAACCCCTTTGCCAAGCAGGATCTCCTAGGGTAGTTTGCATGAGAATGCATCCAGGAAGGTTTTGAAACTCTCCAGGTAAGGAGACTCCACAACCTTTCTTGGCAGCCTATTCCAGTGCTCTGTCACCCTCACTGTAAAGAAGTTTCTCCTCACTTTGCAGTGAAACCTTCTCTGTTCCAGTTTGTAGCTGTTGCTCCTTGTCTTATTGCTGCTGACCACTGAAAAGAGATTGGCCCCAGTCCCTTGCCACACACCCCTCAGATATTTGTACACATTGACGAGATCTCCTCTCAGTCTTCTCTTCTGCAGATTAAACAGCCCCAGGGCTCTCAGTCTCTCTTCATAGGGGAGGTGCTCACATTCCCGAGTCATCATCGTGGCTCTACTGGATTCTCTCCGTCAGGTCCCTGTCTCTCTTGAACTGGGGAGCCTGAAACTGGACACAGTATTCCAGTATGGTCTCACCAGGGCAGAATAGAGGGGGAGAAGATCCTCCCTAGGCCTGCTGAACACACTTTTCCTGATGCACCCCAGGAACATTGCCTAGCTTCTAGCTTTGAAGCCTTTAAGTGCTCTGTTGAGCCTCTCTCCCTCTGCCTCCAGCACAGCTCCTGGATGGTGCCTGTGCAGGGGCTGCAGGCAGCCTGCATCTCACGCAAACTTCCAGCACGCTGTCTGCAACAGCTGGTGAACAGGAGAAGCTTCCCCATCCTTCCTCCGGATATTGTATGGCCCTCTAGCTAAACTGCCCACCCTCCCAGATAACTCCAGCTAAAACCCATGGCCCAGCTTCTATCCTCCCTAGCTTATCTCCCTCCCTTTAGGCTCAACAGATAAATGTAACCACACAAAGCATGTGTCTCAGCTTCTTAATTGCATCACAGAATTAACCAGGTTGGAAAAGATCTCTGAGATCATTGAGTCCAACCAATCACCTAAGCCTTCTAATTAACTAAACCATGGCACTGAGTGTCTCATGTAGCCTCCTTTTAAACATCTCCATCGATGGTGATGACTCCCCCTCCCTGAGGCAGCCTGAGCAGGTGTGGATCTGTTGGAGGGTAGAAGAGCCCTGCAGAGGGACCTTGCCAGGCTGCATCGGTGGGCAGAAGCCAATAGGATGAGATTTAACAAGGCCAAGTGCAGGGTTCTGCACTTTGGTCACAACAACTCCAAGCAGCACTACAGGCTGGGGACAGAGTGGCTGGAGAGCAGCCAGGCAGAAAGAGACCTGGGGGAACTGGTACACAGTAGCTGAACATGACCCAGCAGTGTGCCCAGGTGGGCAGGAGAGCCAATGGCATCCTGGCCTGGATCAGGAACAGTGTGGACAGCAAGACAAGGGAGGTTATTCTGCCCCTGTACTCAGTACTGCTCAGGCCACACCTTAAGTCCTGCACCAGTTCTGGGCTCCTCAATTCAAGAGACATGTTGAGATACTGGAATGTGTCCAGAGAAGGGCAACAAAGCTGATGAGGGGCCTGGAACACAGCCCTGTGAGGAGAGGCTGAGGGAGCTGGGGGTGTGCAGCCTGGAGTCACCGTCCCTGGAGATGTTCAAGCAAAGCCTGGCTGAGGCACTTGGTGCCATGGTCTAGTTGATTAGATAGGGCTGGGTGCTAGGTTGGACTGGAAGATCTTGGAGGTCTCTTCAATCTGGTTGATTCTGTGATTCTTGCTGTGAAGAGCAATGAAACCAGCTAATTACTGACAACTCTTCTTTTCTGCAAGGAGTCAATCCAGGTGCAATGCCATGTGAAGAAATGCTTGTCTGAGGAAGGCTTCTGTGTCTGCCTTGGCACCTACACTGCTCGGATTGAATCCAAGTTAAAAAACTGCAACAAGCCTTTGAAGTATGCTCAGTGTGACATCTGCCTGTGTGTGCAGCTGGTTTACTGTTAGCATGGCCAAAACAGATACAGGATTTTGTGTATCTGACCTTTGTTTGTTGATATTAGCCTTGCTTCTTGGAAGCGCTCTCTGTACACTGTCCAACCCTTGTCTGGCTCCTCACAGCATCACTTCTTCCATACTGCTTAAAAATGTGCCACACCATAGTTTTGCAGAGGACTTCACACACAATCATAGAGGGGTAGGAGTTGAAAGGGCCCTCTGGAGATTGTCCCATCCAACACTCCTGCTAAAGCAAGTTCCCCAGAGCACAGGATCACATCCAGGCAGGTTTGGAATCTCTCCAGAGGAGACCAAACATCTCTGAGCAGCCTGTTCCAGGGCTCCAGCACTCTCAACAGCAAAAGAAAAAGTATCTTCTCCTGTTCATATGGAACCTGCTGTGTTGCAGTTTGTGCCTGATGCCACTTGTCCTGTCTCTGAGCTCCACTAAAGAGTCTGACCCTTTTGTATCAAAATGAATCAGGTTGGAAGAGAAATTGATGATCATTGAGTCCATCCCATCACCAAACACCTTCTAATTAACTAAATTATGTCACTAAGTGCCTCATCCAGTCTCCTTTTATACCCCTCCAGGGATGGTGACTCCACCACCTCTCTGTGCAGCCCATTCCAATGCCAATCACTCTTGCAGTGAGACAAAACTTCTTCCTAACATCCAGCCTAAACCTGCCCTGGTGCAGCTTGAGGCAACTGATACGCACTGAGAAGATCCCTTCTCAATGTTCTCTTCTACCAGGTAGAAGATGAGGCCTTTCCTCATCATGGAGATGCTCCAGTCCCCCCATCATCTTTATAACCCTCCTTTGCTGCACTCCCTCTGGTAGTTCCTTGTCTCTCTTGAACTGGGCAGCCCAGAGCTGCACTGAGGACTCCAGCTGTGGTATCGCTAGGGCAGAATAGATCCTATGATTTCTGAGCCTAATTTTAACTGAAGGAGAGGGAGGTTTCTAAATGCTGCCAGATCTTAGTCATTCAACAAGCCTTACCTCCCCCAGGCAGCCTTGCTCAAGGACAGGATGAAATAGTGTTCAGGGTAGTAGGTAAGGTAAGATGCTGTCAGCTCATGGCTTTTAAAAGCTCCATAAAATATTCAGAGCATTCAGCCACCCACACTGGCTCAAATTACAAGCTTCTCCCACGCTGTGTAGCCTTTGAATGTCTTCAAATAGAGCTCCTTTCACCTGAGGACACTGCTGCTTCTCATTCTGTAGGTAAAAAGCACTGAAGTCTGAGCTTTGCACGTACAGCAAAGACTGCAGCAGATAATGGTCTCCGCAGGCTAAAGGGATGTCCTGGTTTGAGCTAGGGCAGAACCAATTCTCAGCTCAGCCTCTGCTCAGTGAAGGCACTTTCAAAAGTTCAGAGCAGGTTTGCACAGCCAGGGGCTGCTGCTAGCATTGAGAGCACTGATGAGGGATCATGGAATCAACTAGGTTGGAAGAGACCTCCAAGATCATTCAGTCCAACCTATTACCCAGTCCTAGCCAATCAACTAGACCATGGCACTAAGTGCCTCAGCCAGGCTTTGTTTCAACACCTCCAGGGACAGCAACTCCACCAACTCCCTGGGCAGCCCATTGCATTGCCAATCACTCTCTCTGTGAAGAGCTTCCTCTTAACATCCAGCCTTGACCTCCCTGGGAATGACTCGAGACTGTCCCCTTGTTCTCCTGCTGGTTGCCTGACAGAAGAGACTGACCCCAACCTGGCTACAACCTCTCTTCAGGTAGTTGTAGACAGCAGTGAGGTCACCCCTGAGCCTGCTCTTCTCCAGCTCCCTCAGCCTCTCCTCACAGGGCTGTGTTCCAGGCCCCTCTCAGCTTTGTTGCCCTTCTCTGGACACATTCCAGTATCTCAACATCTCTCTTGAATTGAGGAGCCCAGAACTGGACACAGCACTCAAGGTGTGGCCTGACCAGTGCTGAGTACAGGGGCAGAAGAACCTCCCTTGTCCTGCTGTCCACACTGTTCCTGATCCAGGCCAGGATGCCATTGGCTCTCCTGCCCATTTGGGCACACTGCTGGCTCATGTTCAGCTACTATGTACCAGCACCCCCAGGTCTCTTTCTGCCTGGCTGCTCTCCAGCCACTCTGTCCCCCAAGTTGTTAATACACAGGCTGTATATTTAAATGTTTATATCCAGTCAAACTTAAAAAAGGAAAATAAAATGGGACTGCTTCTCCTAGTCTTGGCTTCTGCTGAGTCTGTCCTATGACATCTAAACACTGAGACAAAATTGACTTTACATCTTGAATGCCACAGTCTCTTGCAAATGGCAGAAGTAAAACACACAGTATAATTAAAACAAATAGACAAACTAATAAAAAAAAACCCAAAGCAAACAAAAATCAAAACCCCAACCAAACAAGCATTCCACTTTAATACATATTTGATATAGATCTAGATCTAGGTATATAACATCCAGCAATATCTGTTTGTTTTAGAAGGCAGTGCTGTGATGATGAACACATCTACAGAACCAAAGAATCACAAAATGTGAGGGGCTGGAAGGGACCTCCAGAGATCATTAGGTCCAAGCCCCCCTGCCAAAGCAGGATCCCTTAGGGCAGGTCACACAGGAACAGGTCCAGGTTAGCTTTGAAATCTCCAGAGAAGGAGACTTCACAACCCCCCTGGGCAGCCTGTTGCAGTGCTTTTTCAACCTCACAGTAAGGAAGTTTCTCCTTATGTTGAGGTGGAACTTTCCTGTGTTCTAACTTATCCTTTGTCTTATTACCAGGTGCCACTGAAAAGAGCCTGTCCCATTCCTCTTGACACCCACCCCTCAGATATTTATAGACATTAATAAGATCCCCTCTCAGCCTTCCCTTCTCCAGACTAAAACAGACCCAGCCTTTCTTAGTAGGAAATATGTTCAAGTCCCCCAGTCATCCTCATGGCTCTAAAGAAACGCCTCTGAAGTCTGAACATTTTCTGTTCTCCTGTTCTTGCTTCCCTCAGTCTTTCTTCATAGGCATGCACAGGTTCCTCACAGGCAGGATACACTGCTCCACCAGCACCATGTTCTGTCACACTGCATGTTAGGCTGCCCAGGGAGGTGCTGGAGCAATCATCCCTGATTGTGTTTTAAAAAGACACAGAACTTTGGATAAACTTTATTGTGCATGGTGGTGCTGGCTTGATGGTTGGACTTCATAGAAGCATGAAATTATTGAGGCTGGAAAAGGCCTCTGAAATCATCAAGTCCAGTCTGTGACCTAACACCACCACATGGATTAGACCATGGCACTAAGTGCCACATCTAATCTTTCCTTAATCACTTCCAGGGACTGCAACTCCACCACCTCCCTGGGCAGCCCACTCCAGTGTCCAATTCTCCTTTCCATGAGGAAGTGCTTCATGACATCCAACCTAAGCCTTCTCTGGTGCAGCTTGAGGCCATGCCCTCTCATCTTGTCACAAGTTGCCTGACACCTCCTGACTACAACTTCTCTTCAGGTACTTGTAGAGTGTGATAGGGTCCCCCCTGAGTCTCCTCTTCTCCAGGCTGAACATCCCCAGCTCCCTCAGCCTCTCATCAGTCTTTCCCTTCACTTCTGTCTCCAGTCTCATCACTCTCCTCTGGAGACTTGATGGTCTTAGAGGTCTTCTCCAGCCTTAATGATGCTATGATTAGAAATCTGGAGTAGAAAGGATTATCAGAGTAATTCAAGTGCTGTACAAATAAAGTTTAGCAGCTTACATACATCCAGAAAACCAAACTCTGGGGACCAGAAAGCTAGAATGAACTTGGGCTCTGCTTATATCTGCTTCCTAGAAGGTAAAATGTTATCAGAGAAAGAAAAGGAGTTAGCTTACAAGATTTTCTTTGTTATTGCTGGGGTCTTGGTGATACTGATTGCTTTCTTGTGGCAGGATAATGTGGAAGGTTTCTCTGCTGTTAATTCTGTGGGACAGCTGATGGTACCCCATGCTGGAACAACAGCTGGGAATGGTCATGCAATGTTTCAGGATAGCACAACACAAGCCAGCAATCTGTGTCTATCAGCTATCAGTCACCCTCCTTTTAATTAGTTTCAGATGCAGTGTCTAAATATATCACAAAATGTCAGCAATCCCACACTCTGAAGCTGTCTGAGGTTTCTCAGAGCCCAGGTAGAGCTTGCTTGGTTTTGGTGCTGCAGTCCACTGACCTTTGAAGACAGACATCCCCAGCTGTGCTTGAGAAGCCTTTTTTTAGAGCCTTAAACACAGACAGTGTTTATAAGCCTTGCAGTAAAAGGCTTTAAACCTAAGTCTGAAACCTGCTTTAAGAAGGATCAGTCTCACTGTGTAGAGTTCTGGAGCCTCCAACACAAGAAGGACATGGAACTGTTGGAGTGAGTCCACAAAGATGCTCAAAGGGCTGGAACAGCTCTGCTATGAGGACAGGCTGTAAGAACTGGGGCTCTGCAGCCTAAAGAAGAGAAGGCTTTGAGAAGACCTAGTAATGGCCTTCCAGTATCTGAAGGGGGCCTATAGGAGGGCTGGGGAGGGACTATTTACAAGGCCTTGTAATGACAAGATGAAGAGTAATGGGTTTAAACCAGAAGAGGGAAGATAAAAAGTGGATGTTAGGAAGAAGTTCTTTCCAGTCAGGGTGGTGAGACACTGGCACAGGTTGCCCAGGGAGGTTGTGGATGCTCCATCCCTGGAGGTGTTCAAGGCCAGGTTGGATGAGGCCTTGAGTGACCTGTTCTAGTGGGAGGTGTCCCTGCTTATGGTGGGGGGTTGGAACTGGATGATCTTTGAGGTCCCTTCCAAGCTAAACCATTCTATGATTCCAAGATTAACCACAACTGTGAAGTCCTCATCCAACCCAAGGCAGCTGGGAAAATACAGAATCATTACACAGTTGGAAAAATCCTCTAAGATGATCAAGTCCAATTCTCAACCCAACACCTCAGTGCCCACTAAACCATATCCAAAAATGCCACATCTACAAAGTTTCTGAACAGCTAAATCAGAAAGAAAAAGTAACTGGAGATGGTGATTCAATCATCCTCTTGGACACCCACCTGAGGGTGGGCAAAGTGCCCCCTGCACAAGTGAAGTGACTGGAGCCTTTGCTTTCTGCTTAAAGTGAGCTGAACCATACTCTGAGCTTCCACATCTTCCAAATGTTTGCACTGCAGTGAAGAGCAGGACCAAATCCCAGCTTTAACACAGATGTCCTCAGATGCTCTATTCAAAGCCATGTGGGTTAGAGCAACTCAAGACCTTAAATAGTAGCCCTTTAGAGAAGCACTTTAGGAGGTCTGCTTTGTCCTCTTCAGTGCACATCACCAATGCACTTCCTTTGTGACTATTTTTTTCAGCAGTAAAAAGATGGCCCCTTGCTGCTCACCACAAATACTTTAGTATAAAATCATATCATCAGTTAGGCTGGAACAGACCTTAAAGGACATTGAGTCCACCTGTAAATCTAACTCTGCCAAGCCCAGCACTAAACCACATCCCTCAGCACCACATCTATGCAGCTTTTAGACACCTCCAGGGATGGGGATTCCAGCACTTCCCTGGGCAGCCTGCTCCAGGGCTTGACAAATCTTTTGGGCAAAAAATCACTTCCTAATGTCCAACCTATACTTCCCCTGGTGCAGCTTGAGGCTGTTTCCTTTTGTCCTATCACTAGTAACTTGGGAGGGGAGGCCAGCACTCAGCTCATCCCAACCTCCTTTTGGGGGGTGGTAAGGAGCAAAAAGGTCTCCCCTCAACCTCCTTTTCTCCAGACTAAACAACTCCAGTTTCCTTCTGTAGTCACATGTTCTGTACTTCAAATCCTTCACCACTGCCCCTGTCTGTGCCTGTTCCAGCACTTCAATGTCCTTCCTGGAGTGAGGATCCCAAAACTGAACCCAGTATTCAAAGCACAGCTTCATCAGTGCCAAACACATGTACCTTAATCAAAATTTCCTTTCAAAGAAAGCAAATCATTGCTGAGTTTAACTCCAGATAGATAACCTTGAATAACACAAACCCACAATAATAAAGGGAGAAAAACAAAAGAATGGTAGAATTGTAGATTTGTTAAGGTTGAAAGAGACTTCTAAAATCATCAAGTCCACCACCACCACAGCCTTTAAGATCACTGAGTCCAACCATTGATCTAACACCACCACAGCCTTTAAGGATCACTGAATCCAACCATTGATCTAACACCACCACAGCCTTTAAGGATCACTGAGTCTAACCATTGATCTAACACCACCACAGCCTTTAAGATCACTGAATCCAACCATTGATCTAACACCACCATAGTCCTCTAAGATCACTGAATGCAACCACTGATCTAACATCAACATAACCTTTAAGATCACTGATTCAACCATGAAACTAACATCACCACAGTCCTCTAAGATCTTCCAACCATTAATCTAACACCACCACAGTCGTCAAATCACATTCCAAAGTGCCATGTCTACACGTTTTTTGAACACCTCCAGGGATGGTGGTGTTCAAAGAAGGTGGGCAGAGGAAAACAAGGTGGGACATCCACCCCAATAAAGCAAATGAATTCTGCACTGCACCATTTTCCTTCGGATTATGGCTTTTCCTAAGTGTTAGAGGTACTACAAATGCTTTCAAGCAACAGCAGGCTCAGTTTAAAGTATGTGATCTACAGCCTTCAGAGTCCAGGGTTAGAAAAACACATTTTAAAAGCACAGCATTGTTGTTATTATTTACTGTTATATAGAGTATCAGCCAAGGAAAATACTTCTGTCCTCAGGAAAATATCAAATTCCCAGTAGGGTGGGATGCTACTGACATTCCTCATGGTATGCTGTCTTGTTTGAAGCACCATGTGGTCCACAGCTAAAGGCCAGAGATGTTGCTACAGAAGAACTGCAATCACAGAATCAAACAGGTTGGAAAAGAACTTTGAGATCACCAAGTCCAACCTATCACCCAACATTATCTAATCAACCAAACGATGGCAAGTGCCTCATCCAGTCTCCTTTTAAACACCTTCAGAGATGGTGACTCCACCACCTCCCCAATGCCAATCACTCTCTCTGTGAAGAACTTCTTCCTAACATCCAGGCTAAACCTGCCCCTGTGCAGCTTGAGGCTGTGTCCTCTTGATCTGTCACTGGGTGCCTGGGAGAAGAGACCAACCCCATCTCGCTACAGCCTCTCTTCAGGTAGTTGTAGACTGCAATGAGGTCTGCCCTGAGCCTCCTCTTCTCCAGGCTGAACAACCCCAGCACCCTCAGCCTCTCCTCACAGGGCTGTGCTCCAGCCCCATCACAAGCCTTGCTGCCCTTCTGTGGACACATTCAAGCACCTCGATGTATTTCTTAAATTGAGGGGCCCAGAACTGGACACAGTACTCAAGGTGTGGCCTGACCAGTGCTGAGGAGGGGAGAGGCTGAGGGAGCTGGGGGTGTGCAGCCTGGAGAAGAGGAGGCTCAGGGCAGAGCTCATTGCTGTCTACAACTACCTGAAGGGAGGCTGTAGTCATGTGGGGTTGGTCTCTTCTCCCAGGCAATCAGCAACAGAACAAGGGGACACAGTCTCAAGTTGTGCTGGGGGAGGTCTAGGCTGGATGTTAGGAGGAAGTTGTTGGCAGAGAGAGTGATTGACATTGGAATGGGCTGCCCAGGGAGGTGGTGGAGTCACCATCCCTGGAGGTGTTGAAGAAAAAAAGACTGGCTGAGGCACTTAGTGCCATGGTCCAGTTGATTGGCTAGGGCTGGGTGACAGCTTGGACTGGATGATCTTGGAGGTTTTTTCCAACCTGTTTGATTTGATGATTCTGTGAGTACAGGGACAGAAGGACTTCCCTGCTCCTGCTTGCCCAGGGTATTGGCTATTCCTGACACAAGCCAGGTTGCCATTGGCCTTTTGGGCCACCTGGACACACTGCTGGTGCACGTTCAGCTGGCTGTCACCTCAGGGAAAGACATAGCCTAGAGGATTCTGTACTTCACCTTTAACAGAAACACAAAGGCAGACAAAGGAAGGCAGGAGAGGTGATTGCCTTGGGGCTACTGCTGGGGGTGTGATGTCCCTGACACTTCTTAAGCTCGCTCTGTACTGCAGCCTTTCCACAAGATTGGTTACAGTGGCATTAAACATGGCAGAGCAGCTGCACCATTCTTTTATGCTCAGGAACCAAAATAATGAGAGCTGCATTAACACCTACAGTGCCACATTTCTGCATTCAAACCTACTTTTTTACTGCTCCAAAGCCAGGAAGGCTTTATTTTGATCTTGCAGGAAAACTACAGCGATAAACAAGTGCCTGTACAAGGAAGAGGAAACAGGGTTGATTGGGCAAAGCTTTCAGCCTTTTCATCACATACATATGGTCCCTCTTCCTCCCTCAGAATCTGGTGAGCTGCCAAGAGCCATGAAATCTCTGAGCTTGTGTACAGAAGAATCAGTGAATCCTGAGGAAATAAGTGAAGAAGGAAGCTACAGTGATTACTGCCTGAGCTAAAAAATATACAGCCATGGGCTTTCCAACAGGTCCTTTGCTTCCTCTGTTGCTGTACTCCACCATGCAGAGGCCTCACCTCTTGAGATCTAGGCACTCACAGCACTGGAATTTGTTTCCACTTTCACATCTTGGAGGCAATCATGAAGCAAACACAAGGCCAGAGGTACATCATGTGCATGGAGTCCAGTAAAGGGATCCTCACCAGGAATGTCATTTGGGTTTTTCATAATGAAGAGATTTCATACCTGACCCTGCAGAAGGTCTGGATGACAGCCTCCTGTCAAGGTCTTCATTCTCAGCAAACCACATCAACCTTAGCCTTGATTCCAAGGCCACGTAGGAGGCTTGTAGGAGGGAAAAAATAGGTATCTGACATCTCCAAAATGCTAAACAAAGAAACCATGACATGCTGCAAATAATTTTGGCTGCTATCACGCTGGTGGAGCTAGGATAGCAATAATCAGCTGCCAAAATTGCCCTGTATCCTATCCCTCTTATGAGAAAAACACACAGGCATCCACAAGACCAAGGTTTAACCAGTATAAATCAAAATCCAGTGAGGCTCTTTTTGCTACTCAAGTAACATGAGAGAGTCAAGAGCTTTTTTCTTCTCCTTTCTCATGTACATGAAATCATAGAAACATCATTTTGGTTGGAAAAGACCTTTAAAATCACAGGGTCCAGCTGCTAACCCATCACTGACAGATCACTACTAAACTATGCCCTTTGACATCACATCTACAACATTTTTCCAGTCCCCCCAGGAACAGTAATACCACCCCTCCCCTGGGAAGCCTGTTCCAATGCTTGACACTCTTTCAGCCAATATTTTTTTCCTAATATCCAAACTAAACCTCCCCTGGCACAACTTGAGGCTGTTTCCTCTGGCTGTGTGGGAGAACAGACTGAGCCCCATCTCACTCCAACCTCCTTCCAGGGACTTGTAGAGGGTGAGGTCTTCCCTCAGCCTCCTTAACTCCAGACTAAATAGCCTCAGTCCACTCAATCATTCCTCTGAAGACTTGTTCTGGAGATCCTTCACTTTCTTTGGAGATTATCCTTCTTTGGATGTGCTCCAACACCTCAGTGTCTTGCAGTGAGTGGTAAAAAACATAACCCAGTATGTGAGGTGTAGCCTCACCAGCACTGAGTACAGGCAGACAATCACTGCCCTGGTCCAGCTGACCACACTATAGCTAATTAATTTAGTGAATCAACTCATAGTCTGAAGACGCAAGCCTGTCTTCTAAGGAATGTAGCATCTTCACCTTTCACAGAATCACAGAATGTCAGGGGCTAAAAGGGACCTCTAAAGATCATCCAGCCCAACACCCCTGCCAGAGCACGATCACCTAGAACAGATCACACAGGATCACATCCAGGCACATTTTGAATATCTCCAGAGAGGGAGACTCCACAACCCCCCTGGGCAGCCTGTTCCAGTGCTCTGTCATCCTTACAGGGAAAATATTCACAGTATCACAGTATCACCAAGGTGGGAAGAGACCTCACAGACCATCAAGTCCAATCCTTTACCACAGAGCTCAAGGCTAGACCATGGCACCAAGTGCCACGTCCAATCCTGCCTTGAACAGCTCCAGGGACGGCGACTCCACCACTTCCCCGAGCAGCCCATTCCAGTGTCCAATGACTCTCTCAGTGAAGAACTTTCTCCTCACCTCCAGCCTAAATCTCCCCTGGCATAGCTTGAGGCTGTGTCCTCTTGTTCTGGCACTGGCCACCTGAGAGAAGAGAGCAACCTCCTCCTGGCCACAACCACCCCTCAGGTAGTTGTAGACCTCCTTGTAGTTGTATTCCTCCTTGTATTTACATAAAACTTCCTATGCCTCAGCTTCCACCTATTGCCCTTTGTCCTATCATCAGGCATCACCCAGCAGAGCCTGACTCCAGCCTCCTGGCACTCACCCTTTACATCTTAATACACATTGATGAGGTCACCTCTCAGGCTCCTCTTCTCCAAGCAGCACAGCCCCAGCTCCCTCAGTCTCTCCTCCTAAGAGAGGTGTTCCATTCCCTTCATCACCTTTGTGGCTCTGTGCTGCACTCTCTCAAGCAGTTCTATGTCCCTCTGGAACTGAGGGCCCAGAACTGGACACAGTATTCCAGATGCAGCCTCAGCAGGGCAGAGTAGAGGGGCAGGAGACCCTCTCTCGACCTACTAACCACAGCCCTTCTAATACAGCCCAGAATGGCACTGGCCCTCCTGGCCACAAAAGCACATTGCTGGCTTATCTTCAAAAAGCTTTGCTGAGGCATTGAGGCATCTTCTCTTTCTGTTAAAGTTTATAGGAAATTCCCAACTGGCATCAAACTGAAGATGTTGATCCTTAGTGTATAAATCACAGGAATTTGGAGAACACTAAGAAACAATGTGGAAAGAGCTCAAGCCCTAAGAAAACAAAGTAAGAGAATTATTAGTTTATTTTTGGCTCTTTTTTTTTTTTGCTATTGCAAGCAAAGTAAATTGTTGGATTCTGGAGCCAGAGGAAAAACAAGCCATAAAAGCACACATTATTTTCATCAGAAGATAGCTCAGATGATAAATGTTAACTCTCATCATATTTGCAGGTTGTTTCTGAACCTGAGTACAGAAAGGCAAAGAGCACAAGTGATTCCCACTCATCCCCACAAAGCTATCCAGTCAGGATGGATGGAAACCCACAATATTCACAATGAAGAAACAACCTTTTCCTTTCTCTCTGTGGAGCCTATACAGCACAGATAATCAGTGTCATATGTTGCCTCATAGAGAGCTTGGCAACTGCACACCAATTGTGGACTAAGCACCACCAGCAACGTCTCACAGAAAGGGAAATGGAGGCAAAGACATCAAGTGTCTGGTCTTAAATCACTCAGCGCTGTCAGTGTCAAGTGCACCATAGGGGACATGGTAAGGACCCCCCAGGGTCTGAGCCAGCTCCTCCAGGAATCCCTTTTCCACCCCAGCCAGATGGCCAAAAGACTGTGACCAGGAGGGACAGGACTGCAGCAGTAAGCCAAGGAGCAACAGCTACAAAGAGGAACATAGAGGGCTTCACTTCAACACGAGGAGAAACTTCTTTACTGTGAGGGTGACAGAGCACTGGAACAGGCTGCTCAGGGGGGTTGTGGAGCCTCCTTCTCTGGAGACTTTCCAAACTCACCTAGATGCATTCCTGTGTGGATTACCCACAGCTGGACTCAGCACTGTAGGTGAGGTCTCAAGAGTGTCACAAAGGTAGTTCTTTGTTCTGCATGGGACACTTCTATTTCTGTATGGAGGTTTTTTGTTGGTTGGTTGACTGGTTTTTGTGGTGGGTTGTTTGGGTTTTTCTTCCTCCATAATTGCTCTGGTGTCTTATCAGCTAATGATTACACTACTATCATTACACAAAGTACATAAATGGTGAGTCAAACAGTTGAACTTAAATCCATCACCATTAGAAAGATGGGTTCAGGGATCTAGGAATCACACCTTCCATTTATGCTTTTTACTGTATTAGATGCAAAAGAACCCATAAGAAGGGCTTACCTAGACATGAAATAGATAAAAACAGTAATTCAGTTCCACTTCCTTTCAAAAGTGGTGCCATGTACCTCTCTTTCCTTCTTTAATGGGAAAGCAATTTGGAAAAGCAGATCAACAAATACTTACTCCACATGGAAAGATTGAGACTAATCTGTATCCTCTTACTCAAGGGCCAAGGAAAGCTTCACTTACTGGAAGCTGAGAAACTACAGACAAAGAGTAAAAGACTGAGGTTTGTCTCCATTCCCAGGCAAGCAGCACCACCTTTCCTTAGCCAGGACACCTCTGGTTTGGGACCATTCCTGGCCACACTGGACAAAAGCTCAGGCACTCAAAAATGTTTCCTAAGCTAAATTCACTTTTGAGGGAAAACCAGTCCCTGATACTGTCTTGAGTGGCCTGAGCTAAATGTTTGTGAAGTCCATGGAAAGATTTCTGCTGACCTTAGTGCATTTTGGGCTGCTGCTCCACGTAAAGCATGGAGCAATTTGGCCATGGTTGTCACTTGGGAAGTGAGATCACAGGATCACAGGATGTTAAGGGTTGGAAGGGACCCAAAGAGATCATCAAGTCCAACCCCCCTGCCACAGCAGGACCATAGCTCAGGTCACAAAGGAACACATCCAGACAGGCATTGAAAGGCTCCAGAGAAGGAGACTCCGCAACCTCTCTGGGGAGCCTATGCCAGTGCTCTGGGACCCTTACAGTCAAGAAGCTCCTCCTTGTATTGAGGTGGAACCTTCTGTGCTGCAGCTTCCATCCATTGCTCCTTGTCCTATCACAGGAAGCAAGTGAGCAGAGCCTGTCCCCCACCTCCTGACCCCCGGCCCTCAGATATTTATAACCAGTTATTAAATCCCCTCTCAGTCTTCTCTTGTCCAGACTAAGAAGCCCCAGGTCCCTCAGATTCTCATCAGGTGATGTTCCAGTCCCCTAATCATTCTTGTAGCCCTCTATTGGACTCTCTTTAGCAGATCCCTGTCCCTCTAAACTGGGGAGCCCAAAACTGTATGCAGTACTCAAGATGAGGTCCCCCCAGGACAGAGTAGAGACGGAGGAGACCCTCCCTTAATCTGTTGGAGACACTCTTCTTAATTCACCCCAGGATCCCATTGGCCTTCTTGGCCACAAGGGCACATTGCTGTCCCATGGACAACTTGTTATCCAGCATGGACTCCCAGGTCCCCCTCCACAGGGCTGCTCTCCAGCAGAGATATGGGACTTTGGATCAACTTCTGTTTTAGGCTACACCTCCCACAGAACATAGTGCAATAATCAGCTAATATTTACTGGGGGTGGAATCACAGCAGCTGGTGTTGCACTGGAAAGAACATGCCAAGACATAAGCCAGCTCTTCTACCACACAAATGTCCCACAGCAATGAGGACCCAGCAAGGAAAGACACCACCAGTCCTAAAGGGCAGGTGCAACTATGTCAGACAACTGCACCTCCTTAGAATGAATCATGGAATAGAGTAATAGAACAGTTTAGGTTGGAAGGTGTATTAAAGGTCATCTAATTCAACATCCTACAGTCAGCAAGGGCCTATAAGGCAGCTAGGGAGGGACTTTTTAGGATGTCAGGTAATGACAACCTAAAAGCTAAAAACAGGTAGATTCAGAACGGATATTAGGAAGAAGTTCTTCACCATGAGGGTGGTGAGACCCTGGAACAGGCTGCACAGGGAGGTGGTGGAAGTCCCATCCCTGGAGGTGTTTAAGGCCAGGCTGGATGAGGCTCTAGACAGACTGATCTAGTGTGTGGTGTCCCTGCCCATGGCAGGGGGGGTGGAACTACATGATCCTTGGGACCCCTTCCAACCCTGACTGATACTGATTCTATCTTCAACTGCAGCAGGTGGCTCTCAGCCCTATCCAAGCTGACCTGGAATGTTTCCAGGAATGGGCACCTACAACTAGCTTGTATCTGGGGCTAAAGTACAGCAGTTACTTTGTCATCCCGTGGCCCCTCCCCAGCAGAGAAGGGGGATCAGAAAAGGAGAGTACAGCCAGAGGGCAAAATGAACAGGGATTTAATGAAATGACCAAACTGGTACCAGTGTCAGTACAAGAGCTGTAAAGTGGTACTCAGCCCAGCAAAAGTGCAGCACTCACAATATTCCTGAAGATCAGGAAAGGGTGAGGAAGAGCATGAAAACAAGTTCAAGTGATAGTCTCCTCTCTCCTCAGCAAACTTTCTCTTTTATACTGAGTGTGATGCTCATGGTCTGAGACTCACCTGTGAGACAACTCAGGTCAGCTGTCCTGGCTGCCTCAGAATTGCTAATGGACTTCAGTCCATGGCTGGCCTGGGCTCCTGTCCTAGAAAAGTCAAGACAACAGAGATTCTACTATCTCCCTAGGCAACTTGTGCCAGTGTTTCACCACCTCCTCTTCTTCTTCCTGCTAGCTGATAGACTTCCAGCATCTACCTACACATTGATGTACCTCAACCACCCTCACACCCACAGTATCCTGCATGAAAAAGAAAAACCTAAACCCGTGACTAGACACCACCCAAAACAACCAAATAATCTTACCCCTCCAAATGCCAGATCCTGTGCTGTGTGCATGCATTGTGTTCTCCTTACCATTCACTATCCAGTGGTATTTCAGCCCCTTGAAAGCCTGTTTCTGCCTTCATCACTTACATGCCAGTAACTTCACCAGGCAAACAGGACTGTGGCAACAATAGACGCTGCAGGTCTGCACACCTGCATAAATATTTACACACTCAAATCCTTCTGCTATAAATCTTTTGGGCTGATATGTTAAGATTTACAGAAATGATGTCATCTGAATTAGTGGCTTCACATTAATTCAGTGGTGACGTGACAGAAAATACAGAGTCAGACCTCTTACAAAGTACCTATGTTCCTTTATGTCACAGAATCACAGGATGGTGGGGGTGGAAGGTATGGGAATGTCTAGTCCACCCTCCTGCTAATGCAGGGTCACCCACTTTAGGTTGCCTAGGATTGCAATGTCCAAGTGGGTTTGGAATCTAACCAATGAAGGAGACTCCACAACCTCCCTGAGCAGCCTTCTCTGGGGTTCTGGCACCTACACAGAGATGAAACTTTTCACTCATGTTCAGATGGAACTTTCTGCATTCCAGGTTGTGGCTGTTGTGCCTTGTCCTGTCTCTGTGCACCACTGAAAAGAGTCTGGCCCCATTCTCCTGAAGCCCAACCTTTAGATATCAATCAGCACTGAGAAGATTCCCTCTCAGTCTTCTCCAGACTACACAGCCCCAGATCTCTCAGCCTTTCCTGCTCAGAGGGATGCTCCAGTCCCCCCAGCATCTTTGTAGCCTCTGCTAGATTAGTAGTTCCTTGTCTCTCTTGAACTGGGGATTCCAGAACTGAGCCAGCCCTGTCCAATCAACTAGACCATGGCACTAAGTGCCTCAGCCAGGCTTTGCTTCAACACCTCCAGGGATGGCGACTCCACCACCTCCCTGGGCAGCCCATTCCAGTGCCAATCACTCTCTCTGCCAACAACCTCCTCCTAACATCCAGCCTAGACCTCCCCTGGCACAACTTGAGACTCTGTCCCTTGTTGTGTTGCTGGTTGCCTGGCAGAAAAGACCAACCCCCTCCTGGCTACAATCTCCCTTCAGGTAGCTGCAGATAGCAATGAGATCACCCCTGAAATGGGTAACAGGCTTAAGGTTTTACAGGAAGAGAAGCAGTCAGGAAGAGGAAGGAGAAAAGTCTTTCCTGCTACAGATAAGAGTTTTCAAAGAAGTGCAGTGTTAGATCTTCTGAGGAGCCTGTTGGCCCCCCTTATTTCATTATTAATCATGTTTTGAAACAGCCATTTATAGAAGAGATGCACACTGCCTGCTGTCAATTGCTAACATATGTCCCACACTTGGCAAAAAAAAGAGGCCACTCAGGAATGCCATTTTATGAACAATCAACACCATCACCCCAAAGTGCTTGCATCTCTTCTTTGGACGTACAGAATACATTTTCCCCCAAACAAGAAAGCCTTCTCATGACTGCATGAAAATGAACCTATTAAACTTGAAGGATGGCTGAGAACGTCAGGATGAGAGAGCATGCCTCGGACCTTAGGACAAACAGCTGTTTGTGGACCAGCCCCAGACATTGCTCTGCACAAGGGAACTCTGAGGACTGCTACAGTGCAAATCACAGAATGTCAGGAACTGAAGTGACCTCAAAAGCTCATCCAGTTCAACCCCCTGCCAGAGCAGGATCACCTATAGCACAGGAATGCATCCAGGTGGGTTTTGAATATCTCCAGAGAGGGAGTCACCACAACCTCCCTGGGCAGCTTGTTCTGCTGTTCTGTCACCCTCACAGTGAAGAAATTCCTCCTCATGCTTCCGTGGAACTTCCTATGCCTCAACTTCCACCCATCGCCCCTTGTCCTGTCATCAGGCATCACCCAGCAGAGCCTGGCTCCAGCCTCCTGGCACTTGCCCTTCAGATATTTATAAACACTGACAAGGTCACCTCTCAGTCTCCTCTTCTCCAAGTAGCTGAGGCCCAGCTCCCTCAGTCTCTCCCCATAAGACATACGTTCCATTCCCTTCATCATCTTTGTGGCTCTGTGCTGCACTCTCTCAAGCACTTCTATGTCCCTCTGGAACTGGGGGGCCCAGAACTGGACACAGTATTCCACAGGCAGCCTCACCAGGGCACAGCAGAGGGGCAGGAGAAGATCTCTCGACCTACTACCCACAGCCCTTCTAATACAGCACAGAATGGCATTGGTCTTCTGGCCACGAGAGCACATTGCTGGCTCATGGTCAGCCTCTCATCCACTAGGACCCCCAGATCCTTTTCCCCTTGACACACTGAAACAGTGAGTTTTGGGCCAACAGCACCTGGACCTGTATCAGGAATTGCAGGACCAGGGCAGTGATTTTCCCCTGAACTTGGCAGTGGTGAGGCTGCACCTCGAATATTTGGGGCATTTTTGGGACCTTACTACAAGAAGGACATTTAAGTGCCAGACTGTGTCCAGAGAATGTCAGTGAAGCTGGTGAAAGGTCTAGGGGACAGATGTCAGGGGGAACATCTGAGGGAAATGGGATTGTTTAGTCTGGAGAAAAGAAGGTTGAGGGAGACCTTCTCACTGTCTGCAACTCCCTGAAAAGAGGTTGCAGTGAGGTGAGGGTCAACCTCTTCTTCCAAGAAACAAACAATAGGACAAGAGGAAACAGCCCCAAGATGCACCAGGGAAGGTTTAGACTGAGTATTAGAGGAAAATTCTTCTTTGAAAGGGTTGTCCAGCCCTGGAACAGGGCAGTGGTGGAATCACTGTCCCTGGAAGTAGTTAAATGTGGTGCTGAGGGATACAGTTTAATGTTAAGTTGAATTTAATCATCTTAGAGGGCTCTTCTAAATGAAATGATTCTGTGATTCTTTCAGATCAATTCTCCCAACCACCTCTTTAAATCAATCCCGTTCCTACTTTATTATGATTGTCAGAAGCTCAAACCCAGGAAGACCCCTGTAGATATCCAATTTATTCTGCACTACTTTCAGCTGTTTGCTCTTCATTTCCTGTGCTGTGCCTCCTCCTTTGAGCTTTTATTGCTCCCCTCTGGAAGCAGGCTGTTTCCACCACTGCTGTAGGTAGAGGTCTTTGCATTCAGATCTATTCTTTTCATTACACCACATAAAAATTGCTGATAAACTGCAGGGCGGTAAAAAAAAAATAGGGGGGGGGAAAAACCTGGTACTGTGCATGGCATCAAAGAGCTTTGAGAACAAAGCTCAAAGGACAATCCCTAAGAAGTGACCTGTGAGCATTTCTGTGAATTCTTGTACACTCCAGTGTGAAATGGCTGTATTTTATTGCCTTACACCTCACACTTCAGCTCTGGCTTTTGGTATTAATGGGAACGTCCTTCAGCTGGAGCTCCTTTTTGCTCCTTTTCTTTGATTCATTAGTTGTTTACTGCAGGCTGTTAACAACCCTAGAACTACCTTTAATCCACAGCCAGAGTCTTTAAATATGATACATCATCAACAGGTAATTATTCACTTTGAAGTCTTTCCTCCTTTTTTTTTTTTTTCCCTTAGCTTGTGAGGTGATATTTGGGGCTTTAAAGTGTGCTAACAGAGGACTTCCATCAAAGCACCAAAATTAGTGATGCAAATGTCAAGAAGTTCATTTGTGTGCTTTAAACATAGGGATGGCAAATCTTTCTTTCTGTCTTGCTTGCTTTCCTGCTTTCTTTCTATACTGCTTTCTTTCTCTTTCTTCTTCCCTCTCTCCCTTCCTCTCTCCCTCCTTCCTTTCTCTCTCCCTTCCTTCTTTCCATCTTTCTTGTTTTCCTTCTTTCTTTCCCTCTTCCCTTCAGTCTTTCCCTCCCCTCCTCTCTTTTGTTTCCTTCCCCTCTCTCTTCCCTTCCCTTCTCCCTTTCCTCCCTCTTTTCTTTCCTTCACTTCTCTTTCCCTTCCTTTTCTTTCTCTCTTGCTTTCCCTTCCCTCTTTCATTCTCTTCTCTCTTTCATTCTCACCCTTTTATCTCCCACCAGAGCCCTGCAAAGCTTTTGAAGCTTTAGCAGCAGTGGCATTTTAGAGCTAGGTAAGTGCACTATAAATACCCAGCACTATGCACTCCGTAGGAGCCTTGGCCCTTTTTGTGGTGCTCGGTAGGATTTTGTTTCATTACTCCCACTGGAAGCCAGCTCAGAAATCCAAAAGCTGTACATCAAAATTCAAGGCTGGTGCCTCTAAACATAACTTCTGCATGAGCACAGCTTCATGGTGCTGCATTGATTCCAGAGGTCTTTGACTCAGGTTCTTTGGCTTCATGTCAGGAAGGTCCTTAAGACAATGATTAAGCACTTCTGTACCTGAGGCTTTCCTAAGTGCTGTCTGGTGCTGGAATATGTTTCCTGAAGTAAGACCTTGCAGAAATGCCTGGGTCAGTCCCAGATGTTCTGTGAACGACATGAGTGGTGCATATATTACAGCTGGCCTCCTGAGGCTCACAGAAGATCAGCCTGTGGCCTCTGCAGTATGGTGTGCGCTCATCCAAAGCGACTGGAAAGTCAAGTATCATGGTAAGCACCTGCGGTCATTTTTCTCCTGGCCACAGTATTTCCTTTTAATCTCTACAGCATTTTACAACTCAGTACTGGTCTGTAAACGTCAGAAATAAATTCTGAGGAACACTTCATGCACAAATGCAAGCCAGTTGCAGTAAGAGATGGAATCTTCTATGGTTATGCAGATGTCTCTCGCTATGTGCTTTTGGGGTGCTCTGACACATGACTTCTACCTAAGGTGGCACTGGGCATGTGGATGTTTTCTTATTAGGATTTCTATGCACATTTGCATTTCTTTCAGTCCTCAGGCAGCAGTAATCACACATGCAATGTAAACCAGGCAGATTTCTGCTCTCCCAGCTCCTAGTTAACAGCAGAATAACTGGGGTGACTAAAGCAGTCAGCATGTGGACCTAGCACTTCATCAGAACAGCATCTCTAAAAGGCACTGAAAAAGAGTATCTTCTCCTCTTACAGATGAAGGTGCTAAGAGCCAAGTCCCAGCCTCATTTCAGTCATGCTTCCATTAAGTGATCTTGGAAGAAATCATGGAACAGATGTTATTATGTCCCACAGGTCAAGCCACTGATACCATCACAAGAGAACTAAGCCAACACATTAAGTAGGATTTCTGGGGCACTCTGTGCATCCCAAACTGTCCCTGCTCACTAGAGGGGGATCAGACTTCAAATTCCCCTTCCAGTCAAAATCATTCCATCACTGTATGAAGGCAAGTGCAAGCAAGCCTCATTTTCTTTGCTCTCTACAACTGTCTGAAAGGAGATCATAGTGAGGGGGGAGCCGATCGCTTCCCTTGAGTAATTAGCAATAGGATGAGAAGAAATGACCTCAAGCTGCACCAGGGGAGGTTTAGATTAGATATTAGGAACATTTTCTTTACTGAAAGAGTGGTCAAGCATTGGGACAGGCTGCTGAGGGAAGTGATGGAGTCACCATCCCTGGGGGTGTTGAAAAAATGTGTAGGCATGGCAGTTTGGAACACAGTTTTGTGGGCACAGTGGTGGTGAGTTGGCAGTCGGACTTGACGATCTTACAGGTCTTTTTCAACCTAGATGATTCTGATTCTCCTGCTGTGCAATCCACAGCACCAGGAGAGAAGACGTGTGCACAGCAGGGAGTTAAAGCCATGAAAATTAAGCATCCAATGAGCAACATCCTTGCTTTTAAGGAAGATCCTAAAAGCTTCTCCAAAGGGGAAAAAAAATAACAGCTCAGAAAGCTTGATCTCTGCAAGCATCATAAAAGAAAAGAGCTTGTAAGCTGTGTGCACTACAAAGGCACTGCCTTCACCCCCTCCGCCTCTGTGACTTCTTTAGATGGAAGAAACCTGTTGGCTTGAGTTCTTAAACCCCAGATAAAAGCTTTGATTTGTTAATTAAATTTTTACTGCTATCTGCAGTTGATATCTGGCTGGAATTGTAACCGCTCACCACAACAGAAAAAGTCACATCAAAGGAGAGCTCCACCCCCACGACCTGTAATTAGAGAATTGGCTGCTGGGTGACACTGGTTGTAAGATGCACCTGCCAGGCAGCCCCAGTGTAATAGCTACACCTCAAAACTAAAAAGGGAGGGGGGAAGAAAAGCCATTTCATTCAGCTGGGGTGAGCCAGCACATGCTGAACAAAAGGGCTATGTTTTGTCAGGAGCTGGTCTAGTGTACTGCTTCTCCTGAGACAGACAGGAGCTGCTGAAAACAAGGAGGCTTTTTTTTTTGCCTTTTTTTTTCCTGTGTTGCCTCACTAAATTCAGGATAAGGACAAGCTCCCACAGCTTGTCAGCCTAGACTGACCTAGGAGGAAAAGGAGAAGAAACAAGGATGGGAAAATAAATTGAATGAGAAGATGTGGGGGAGAGAAGGAAGGAAGGAAAAAAGAGAAGAAAATGAAAATCTGTCTTAGTAGTCACAACAACGCAATAAAAACCTACTCACAAATAAACCACTGATAAAGTATTAGGAAACTAGGGAAGGAGAAAGAGAGGGTAGCAAAGAAATAGAGGAAAACAAAGTAGAAATAATGAATAAGTAGTATAACTGGTGGAATCACACTTGAGCATACAGAGCATTGTGGTAACTGAGCTTGTTTAGTCTGGAGAAGAGGAGGCTGAGGGGATACCTTATGGCTCTCTACAGCAACATGAAAGGAGGCTGGAGTGAGGGTCAGTCTCTTCACCCAACTGTCAGATGATAGAACAAGAGAAAATGGCCTGAAATTGTGCCAGGAGAAGTTCAGCTTGGATATTAGGAAAAAAATCTTTCCTAAAAGAGTGGACAGGCATTGGAATGGGCTGCTCAGGGAGGTGGTGGAGTCACCATCCCTGGAGGTGTTCAAGAGAAGTGTGAACATAGCGGTCTGGGACACAGTTCAATGGCCTCAGTTCAATGGTCTTAGGTTGACAGTTGGGCTTGATGACTTTGGAGCTCTTTTCCAACCACAACAATTCTCTGATTCTCTTCTCCTCTTTGAACACCCACGCAGGTAATGCAGAAATTCCCAGGTTTTGTCAAAGCATTATTTGGCCCTCATCTATTTTCCACCCTATTTGGAATCAAGCAGAGATCTATCATGACACAGGCTCACAAACCTTGTCTTTGTTAAACTTGGGAGCCTCCCAGGGAGCCCCAGAAGTTGTTATTAGTTTTTGTGTTTGGGAAACAAAACAGAAAGGAGGAAAACAAAGCAGCGTGCTGACTGGGCTTGCTGGAGAGGAATTTTCCCTGGAGTGGCTAATGTACATAAAATATCCATAGTACAGAACAGCCATTTTCAACAGGAGAATAAAAATGGTGTTGGGAAAAAAAAATAATATATATATATATATATTGAAATTTCTGTTGGGAAAAACCAAGATGGAAAAATTAATGCCCTTTCACCCAGAATGCTTTTGTTAGTGCTGCTGCAGTGACACAGGGACTTCCAGGCTGGCAGTCAAAAAAGCATTCAGTTTGGTTGTCTCTCGTGGCCTAATGCCCAAGACAAACCTCCCTGCCAAAACAAATGAATAGCATTGAAAAAATAATTCCATGCACATATTGCTCATCTTAGCCTGATTTGGTTTATTTCCTCAAAACTTTTTTACTTGTTTCCTTTTATCTTTTATTTCTAAAAAGAGGCTCTAACTTTCTGAAAAAATCCTTTCCTTTTTTCATTTCCCTTCCTTTTTCCTTTCCCTTTTCCCCTTTTCTTCCTCCATTCTCCTTTCTTCTTCCCTTTCCTGTCTCCATTCTCCTTTCCTTTCTCCATTCCCCTTTCCTTTCTTCTTCCCTTTTCTTTCTCCTTTCCCTTCTCCTTTCCCCTTTCTTTTCTCCTTTCCCTTCTCCTTGTCCCTTTGCCTTTCCCTTTTCTTTCTCCTTTCCCCTTTCCCTTTTGTTTCTCTTTTCCTCTTTCCCTTTTCTTTCCTTTCCCCTCTCATTTCCTTTCTCCCTTCCCTTTTCCCTTCTCAAATCTGCCACTCCTTTTCTTTCTCCTTTCCCCTTTCCTTTTTCTCTTCCTCTTTCCTTTCTCCTTCCCTTCTCTTTCTCCTTTCCCTTCTCAAATCTCCCTTTCCTTTCTCCTTTCCCCTTTCTTTTCTCCTTTTCCCTTTTTTCTTTTTTTTTTCCATGCAGAGAAACTAAAATCACTTCCTTTGGCTTAATTCAGGGTAAACCTGACCTCACTATAACCAGGGAAAAGTTTACTGCTGACTTCAGTGCACCCAAGTTTTTGCACCTTGTGTCCCTTTGGTCAGTGAACACTGCACAACACTGCTGAAAAGCATGGGGTGAGGTGTACAGTGGGATAAAGGGGCTGTAGACATCAAAGCTTTTTCTCTGTTTCCATTAGAACTTCAAAACGCTGTGGAAATGTTTACTGAAGCCAACTGAGGTGATGTTTCTGAAAGCTCAGATGAAAAGCACCCACTAAGGCAACCTGGGGTTTCAGATCTGGAAGGCTGCCAGGGCATCTCTTATATAGCAGCCATGCCCCAAACCTGGCCATTACCCTTTTCTTTAGTAGTCTGTCTTCCTTTCGTGCTGTTGGAGTCACCCTCAGTGGCATTTCCACTGACAGTGTAGCTTTCCTCTGTTGGCAATAGCAGGAGCTGAGAGCAGGGTCTGCTCAGATCCCAGCATCAGCCACTGCCTCAGGAATGACAACCCATCCCATCCAGGGCTCTAACCCCTCTGGGTTTCCTCACTGCCTCATCAAACTTCATAGAATCATTTAGGCTAGAAAACACCTTTAAGATCATCGAGCTCAACTATTAACCCAGCACTGCCAAGTCACTACTGCACCATGACCCTCAGGAACACATCTACACACTTTTCAATCCCTCCAGGGATGGTGACACCACCAATTGCCTGGGCAGCCTGGTCCAGTGCTCGGCAAGCCTTGGGGTGAAGAAATTTCTCCTACTATCCAACCTAAATGTCCCTCCTGTAGTGCAACTTGAAGTTATGTTCTTCTGTTCATTACCTGAGAGGTCAACCCTTACCTCATTTCCATCTCCTTTCAGGTAGTGGTAAACAGGTCTTCAGCCTGCCTTCCTCCAGGCTGCACAACCTCGGGCTCCCTCAGCTGCTCCTCAGAAGACTTGTTCTTTAGACCTGGTTCACCAGGTTTGTTGTCCCTTGCACCCACTCCAGGACCTCAATGTCATTCTTGCAGTGAGTGGCCTAAAACTAAACCAAATCTTCGAAGTGCAGCCTCAGCAGTGCTGAGTACATGGGGACCATCATTGCCCCAGTCTGCTGGCTACAGAATTCATTATAACAGCCAGGCCTTCTTGGGCAGCTGGCACACTGCTGGCTTGTATTCAGCAAAAGCCCTTTCAGGGATGAGAGGGGAAATAGGAACAGGATTGGGTCCCCAGCATCACAAAACAGGTTGGGGCTCAGCTAGAGATAGAAACTGATGCTAGGTCCTGCTCCCTGTTCACTGACCAGCATTATTTCTGATATTGCTCAATAGAATCATAGAGTCATTTAGGTTAGAAGAGACCTTTAGGACCAGCAAGTCCAAATGTTAATCCAGCATTTCCAAGGATACTATGTTTTAGCCTTGAGAAGACCAGGGTGCAGGTTACAAGCAGAGGTCCAGTCTCCCCAGCCCTTGCTTGGCTGTATTAAAGTCCTTCCTGACTATGTGTCCTCTAGCTTCCCCTAGCCTGGATAAAAGCTGGCTCAAGAGCTATTTTCCCCTCCTGACAGCAGAAGGGAGGGCTTCAGACAACACTTATAAATACTCAAGCAGGCTTTATTTCAGCTGATTCCCTGCCACTAAAAGGGAGGTCAGCCTGGTCTCCATTCCCTCCTCCAGCCTGATTTTTTGGGCCTGAGGATGGGAGAGGTTTTGGTGTTGGATGGATGATGGTCAAAGCTTACTGTTTACAAAGGAAGGTGTGCAGGAAACTTGAAACAAACCTCAAGAGAGCGCAAGAGAAGAGCCACTGGTTTTGAACTACAGAAGGGTAAATTTAGACTGGACATTAGTTCTTTACCTTAAGTGTGGTGAAACACTGGAACAGGTTGCCCAGGCAGAGGGTGAAGATCCTTGGAGACATTCAAGGCATGCTGGATCGAGGCTAACTGGAATATTAGAAAGACAGAAATTAGATCATTGGTTATAAAAAGAAAATAATGACAAAGTCTATTTCATTCATTGGTTTGCTAAAAAGGATAAAAAGGTAAACTGCAAACATTTTTTTTTCTCTCTTCTGAGTGCTCATTCCCTTCAGATCACTTCTCCTTTTGCTCTGCTCTAATGTCTTTCACTAACAGATAGCAAAGTCAGCTTTGCTGGTTGTTTTGTTTTCTCTGTGTGTGCATGTGTGTGAGAATGAGAGAGAGAGATAAAGGGTAGCCTTAAGCCTCTTTTGGGCAGTTTGCTTGTCCAGGAATCATAGAATCAGTCAGGGTTGGAAGGCACCACAAGGGTCATCTAGTTCTAACCCCTCTGCCATGACCAGGGACACCCTACCCTAGATCAGGCTAGCCACAGCCTCATCCAGCCTGGCCTTAAATACCTCCAGGCTTGGGGCCTCAACCACCTTCCAGGGAAACCCATTCCAGCCTCTCACCACTCTCATGCTCAACAACTTCCTCCTCATGTCCAGTCTGAACCTCTCCACCTCCAGCTTTGCTCCATTCCCCAAGTCCCTTCCCAGCTTTTTTGTAGGCCCCCTTCACATACTAGAAGGCCACAAGAAGTTCACCTTGGAGCCTCCTCTTCACCTGACTGCACAGCCCCAGCTCTTTCAGTCTGTCCTCACAGCAGAGCTGCTCCAGCCCTCTGATCATCCCAGTGGTCCTTCTCTGGACACACTCCAGCATCTCCACAACCCTCTTGTAATAGGAGCTCCAGAACTGGAGGCAGTTCTCCAGGTGGGGTCTCACCAGAGCACAGTAGAGGGGGAGAATCACCTCCCTCAACCTGCTGGCCACACTTCTCCTGATGCAGCCCAGGATCTGGTTGGCCCTTCAGGCTGCAAGCGCACACTGCTAGCTCATGTTGAGCTTCTTATCCACCAGCACCCCCAAATCCCTCTCCTCAGGGAGGAGATCCTCTCTAGCCAGTAACTGCCCAGCCTGTATTTGTGCTTGGGATTGCCTTGACCCAGATGCAGGACCCTGCACTTGGTCTTGTTGAACCTCTTGAGGTTGCCTTGTTCCCACCTCTCCAGCCTGTCCAGGGCCCTCTGGACAGCATCCCTGCCCTCCAGTGTGTCAGCTGCACCACACAGCTTGGTGTCATCAGCAAACTCGCTGAGGCTGCACTCAATGCCTCTGTCCATGTCAGCAAGCAGTTGAGGTTCTGTCTGATTTGTAATTGTATATCGTTGTAAATACATTGTGTATATATGCTTGTCAACTTAGCTTTGTTGTAAATATAGTTTCAGCTTACTTCCAAGCCATCTAGTAAGTTCCCATAGTGTGTCTGTTGGGAAGAGAAGTTCCTTAACCCACCACACAACATCAGGCTTAATGAGGTTCTAAGAAACCTGATCTATTTGGGGATGTCCCTGTTTACTGCAAGGAAACTGGATGAGACAGTCTCTAGAGGTCACTTCCACTTAGGGCATTCTATGACTCTTTGATTCAGTGTGAGACTGAAATCAGAGGATGATGACCACTGCTCTTGTGTCTCAGGTTGCTGGGGTTACACCAAATTCTCAGGTGGTAACAGCATGACACAAGCACATAATGACAGAACTTTAGAGGTTGGAAGGGACCTCTAGAGATCATCGAGTCCAATCCCCTGCCAAGGCAGGACCCCCTAGGGTAGTTCACTCAGGAGAGCACATCCAGGCAGGTTTTGAAAGTCTCCAGAGATCTCCCAACCTCCTTGGGCAGCCTGTTCTAGTGCTCTGTCACCCTCTGCGTAAAGAAGCTTCTCCTCGTGTTGAGGTGAAATCCTCTATGTTCCAAACTGTAGCCATTCACAGTCAATCTAAGATGTACACCCCCAGCAAAGGAAGGAAAGCTTCAGAGGTTTAAGCATTAAGAAGCATAGACTGTTAGGGGCTGGAAGGGACTTCCAAACCTCATCCAGTCCAACCCCCCTGCAGAGCAGGATCATCTATAGCAGATCACACTGGAACACATCCAAGTGGGTTTTGAATATCTCCAGAGAGGGAGACTCCACAACCACCTCGGACAGCCTGTTCCAGTGCTCTGTCAACATCACTGTGAATAAAATTCCTCCTCATGTTTACATGGCACTTTGCTGCTGTGAATCCTTGCTGGCAGCAACCTTCACACCCCGGGTGAGGGATACTTGATTCTGGGAGGACTGACACCGCCTGAATCCTGGCAATTTCCCCAGAGCAGGAGAATCTGCATTTGGGTAAGAACTGGCCTGTTATTCAAGCTGCCCGTTTACCATGACAATGAAGGCTCTGGGCTGGACAGAGGGCACAGCAGGGAACTCAAGTGGGGCTCGAAAGATAAAGGTGAGAGATGCTCCCTAATGAGGAAGGGAATAGAGCTTCACACAGGAGGACAGCACTGATCTTGTGTTTGGAACGGGCAGGCAGGAGATTAGGAACGTGGTGAAGCTGTCAAGGTATTTTGTCTTCAATTTGTCTTGCAGCTTCAGGTGAAGCTGGAAGCGCTCTTGAAGCATTTTGTAGGAATGCATTTGCTAGTTTCAACCTAAGGTCTTGAAATGGGAGCGCAATTTTCCTGAGCGGTAAACCCGAGGGCTTGGAAACAGGCAAAGGGGCTCACAAAACTCCTTCAAAATAGTACATCTGAAGTGTGCCATTTTGCAAGACAGGTAAAATCTTTTTCATTTCCACAAAGACCAGAAAAGCAGAGACACAAATGCTGAATTTCCAAATATCAATAAGAGGGAGTGTTAAAAGGCACTTTATCTGAGCTGTGTGGAGGGTCCTAGGGCACGCTGAACCGGACAGGTAAGAGCTGGTCTTA
This sequence comes from Pogoniulus pusillus, assembly GCF_015220805.1. Lineage (NCBI taxonomy): Eukaryota > Metazoa > Chordata > Aves > Piciformes > Lybiidae > Pogoniulus > Pogoniulus pusillus. The sequence continues at coordinate 35,107,125 of NC_087273.1, read as the reverse complement.
CGTTTCTAGAAGAGGCAAACAACCCCCACAGGGCTCTTGTATGGAGGTGAGACAACAGGGATCACAATTTGGATCTCTTCAAAAACCCTGGAATCATAGAATACCAGGCTGGAAGAGACTTCAAGGATCCCCTGATTCAGCATTTCTCGGCTCACCATCCTATCCAGCTGAATCTTGAAACTTTCCCATGCTGGGGACTCTATCACTTCCCCAAGGAGATTAATCCAAAGTCTGATTGTCCTTGCTGTAAAAAACCTTCCTCTTGAGTCAAATCAGAATGTTGCCAGGAGGAACTTATACCCATTCCCCCTCATCTTTACCATCTGACTCCTCATAAAAAGGGAGTCTCCATCTTCTTTGTAGCCACTCTTTGAATACTGGGATGTGGTGATGAGACCTCCTCTAAGCCATACCAAGGTGCAGATGCACTTTTTTTTTGCTATACATGGGTCAAGTTGGATGCAACTAAGTCATCCATAAGAGGCAGAGCCTGAGTCATAGAATCATAGAAGGGTTTAGGTTGGAAGGGACTTCAAAAGATCATCCAGTTCCAACTTCCCACCATAGGCAGGGACATCTCCACTAAAACAGGTCACTCAAGGCCTCATCTAACCCAGGCTTGAACATCTCCAGGAAGGGAACATCCACAACCTCCCTGGCTAACCTGTGCCAGTGTCTCACCACCTTCACTGAAAAGAACTTCTTCCTAACATTTAGTTTAAATCTCCTCTCCAGTTTAAATCCATCCCTTCTCATCCTGTCATTACAAGACCTTGCAAATAGTCCCTACCCAGCCTTCTGTGCTTCCTGACAAGCACCTGGGTTTCCATCCTAGGCAAGCCAATCTTCTTGCACTTGGAGCAAGCCAACATGTGGGCAACATCGATGGCTGAACACCTCAGCATGATGCTGAGATCACAGCCCACAGAGCAGATCCAGGCAGAAACACCAGAAACTGGAGTAAAATACATTTACAGAGAGAGAAACTCCACAGCTGCTGCCTGGACCTGGAAAAGAGCTACATCTCTTTTGATTCCCGGAATCAAAGCAAAGCAATAGCAACCAGAGACTACGTTCCAGGGCCATCAACAGCCACACAACGTTTTAAAAGCCGTGTCTAAAAGAGATGAAAAGCAGTGAGACCTATTACACAGTTTTAAAGTCATTCTAGGTCAGTTATGAAAACGCATCCATGGTCTATTTGCCTAAAAACGAAGCGCTGTGATCCTTGTTTACCAAGTAAAGCAAACACCTCGAGTGGCAGGGGGAAATGACCCTCGAGTGCAAGTCTTTACAAGCCTCCTCATTACAGTGAGATCAGAGTGTGCCCATGTGTGCCTATCATTTTTTTTCTTCCAGGGCTTTTTCTTCTCCTCTTCCTGCTTTTTGTCAGCGCTCCTGACTTCCCGTCTGCTTTCTATTTGCAGTTGTTAAAGGGAGGGACAAAGCCACACACCATTAGTCTGGAATGGGAAAGGAGCAGGGATTAAAAGTGCAAATAAAAATTAGCCTGATGAGTGATGGCTCTGATAAAGAAGCTCGCATGAAAAGAGCATAAAGGACACACAATTAGATAGGATATAAAGCTGGGTAAGAACAGGAACTGCACAGTCTTGAAGCAAAACATTTTGCCATAGACCATGAGTCCTGCACAGGGACAATTTATACCCTTGATTCCTTCTGTAAGTATGTAAAGAAAGTGGCTGCAGGACACAGTTTGGGTATGTTTTCCCCTCTTCCCAGAAAACATGATTTTCACCAGCTCTGCCAGCTCTCTCCCATCACCTCCAGAGCACTTGTGCCAGTCCAAGTGAGCTTCTCACTTTGTAGCTTTTGTTTCTTTGGAAGTTTTTCTTCTATCAGTAATCAAAAATCACAGAATGGTAGGGGTTGGAAGGGGCCTCTGCAGATCATCTAGTCCAACTGCCCTGCTACAGCAGAGCTGCCCATAGCAGGTAGCCTAGAATCACAATATCCAGGTAGGTTTGGAATGTCTCCAGAGAAGGAGACTTCACCACCTCTCTGGCCAGCCTGCTCCAGGACTCTGGCACCTTCACATGAAAGAATTTTCCCCTTATGTTCAGATAGAACTTCCTGGGATCCAGGTTTTGCCTGCTGCTTGTCATCCCTGAAAGAAGTCTGGCCCCATCCTCCTGACTTCCACTCCAGATATTGATAAGCACTGAGAAGATCTCAAAACCTCCCAGCAAGTTCTCCTTTGCACTGGTGGTCTCCTCCTTTCCACAAACACATTAATCACCATGTGGTGATTAATGTGGTGACTCTCACAAGTTTAATTATGCCACTCATGAGAATTCAGGCTGTTTATTCCTCTCTATCAGAAAACTGTGCACTGATTGAGCTTCCTTGATGTGCTCTTCTCCAAAGCGAGATGCTCCTCATCATTCATCTCTGAAACTTATTGACCTTTCCTGAGCCTGTAGGATTTCATCAGCTCCCTTACAGAATTATAGATTCATAGAATTGCTTTGGTTGGAAAAGACCTTAAAGACCATCCAGTCCAGCCATTAACCCAGCACTGAGCCTTGACCTGATTTCCAACCCATCCACTAAAATTTAGTGCCCCATCCAGCAGCATCACACACCCAGTGCCTATCCTTGTTGATGCAGCTGTTATTTCCCACCGGATGCATCCTCCACAGGCTCAGGGCAGGTTCATTCTCCCAGCCTCTTGTGTCAACAGGACTATTCCTCCCTCAAAAGCCTCTTGCTGTGAGACCTCAAATGTCAGCTCAGCATCTGTATGTGCCTTTACCAGGGCAGCCAGCATGCGCTGAAGCTCTCTTGACTGCACCTCCTCTCCATCCCTGAATGCTCATCCAACTTCAGCCTCTAAAGCCCCTCAACTGCTCTTTTTTATTCTCTCCACTCTCCCTTGATTACAACACTGGACTACTCATTTCATCTACTGGAACTTGTCCAGAGAAGGGTGACAACACTGGTGAGAGGCCTGGAACACAAACCCTATGAGGAGAGGCTGAAGGAGCTGGGGGTATTTAGCCTGGAGAAGAGGAGGCTCAGGGGTGACCTCATTGCTGTCTACAACTACATAAAGGGAGGTTGTAGCCAGGTGGGGGTTGGTCTCTCCTCCCAGACAACTAGCTACAGAACAAGGGGACACAGTCTCAAGTTGTGCTGGGGGAGGTCTAGGCTGGATGTCAGCAGGAAGTTGTTGGCAGAGAGAGTGATTGACATTGGAATGGGCTGCCCAGGGAGGTGGTGGAGTTGCTGTCTCTGGAGGTGTTCATAAAAAGACTGCATGGGGCACTTAGTGCCATGGTCTAATCAATTGGCTAGGAGTGGGTGATAGGTTGGACTGGATGATCTTGGAGGCTCTTCCAACCTGAATGATTCTGTGATACTCTGTGGTATGCTGTGGTGATCACCCCTCTGTACCCAGCACTGGTGAGGCCACACCTTGAGTACTGGATTCAGTTTTGGGGCTTTCATTACACTGTGGTCCTGGAGCAGGTCCAAAGAAGGGTAACAAAACTCCTGAAGGGTCTAGAGCAGAAGTCCTTTTTATGAGAAACAACTGCAGAAACTGAGGTGGCTTAGCCTTGAGATAAGGAGGTTCAGGGGAGACCTTCCTGCTCTCTGTAACTACCAGAAAGGAAGTTGTAGTCAGGTGGAGGTCCATCTCTTCTCCCAGGTAACAAGGCATAAGACAAGAGCAAACAGCTTCAAGTTATGCAAGGGGAGCTTTAGATTGGACATTAGGACAAATTCTTCCCCCAAAGGTTGGGGGAAGGTTGTCAGGCTCTGGAACAGGCTGCCCATGTGCCCTAGAGGGACTTAAAAGCTGTGTATGTGTCTTGCTGAGGGACATGGGTTAGTGGTGGATTTGGCAGTGCTGGATTAGCAGTTGGACCTGATGGTCTTAAATACCTTTTCCAACCTAAATGATTCTGCAAGTCCATGATTCTATGAATAGAGCTCTGATCAGAGGTTTGAGAGAACAGATGTGACTACACAGCTGGGATTTTCTCTCCAGCCCCAGCTCCACTATTCTAGCTGTGAGAGAAAAGCAACAGTTGGTAGACTAAAATGGTCATTTGGCATATGTGCTTCGTTGCTTATCAGCTCATTCCCTCAACAACAAAGGCAGGGAAATGCAGCAGGGGTCACTTCAGTGGGAGAAGGCTCAGAAAACCTGCAAGCCCGTGATGAAAATCATTTAAATGGACTAAGCCAATAGTCAGAACGAGCATCTGTGGCAGTGAACAGGAACATATTAAACAGCCTGGGAAGTTTAATCTGGGATTGATCTCCCCACAATTACCCAGCTTTCTAAATCTCTCCATATCATTTAACAAGGTGATTTCAATGTCCTAATAAAATGTGACAGGGGAATGTTTCCAGATGTCCTGTGTGGAGGGAAGTAAATGCTTCCCTGAAACCATAATCTGGGTATTAAACCAACTGACATGGTCCTCGGGTTGAATTGCTCTTCTGTCATGATTACAGAGGTAGGAGTCACTAAGGAGTCACGAGACCTTAGAAGACCCTTTCAAATCACATTGCTCTTAGCCAAACCAGGAATCTTCCCTCTCTGATAATTTCTTGCCACAACACAGCACTGCTTTTCAAGTGCTGATGTATCTGACTTTACAAGAGCTCGCTACAATGGATTGCTTATTCCTCCATCAGAGATGGGAAACGTGGCTACCTGTGCCCTGTGAACTCAGTACATCCCGTCTGAGCACTGCCCAAACGAGGCCAACAGGCATAACCCCTTTGTGGTAGCTTGAGGGGTCCCAGGTTTCCTTAAGAAAACTACAAAGTCCTGTCCCAGGGGAGGGACTTGGTCATCCCAGCACGTCAGAATATTGTTAGTCTATTCTGCTTTCCGCTATCACAGCTATAAGGCACTCCTCTCCTTCTCTCTCCCCTCCTCTCCTCTCTCCTCTCCTCTCCTTCTCTCTCCCCTCCTCTCCTCTCTCCTCTTTTCCTCTCCTTCTCTCTCCTCTTTTCCTCTCCTTCTCTCTCCTCTTTTCCTCTCCTTCTCTCTCCTCTTTTCCTCTCCTTCTCTCTCCTCTTTTCCTCTCCTTCTCTCTCCTCTTTTCCTCTCCTTCTCTCTCCTCTTTTCCTCTCCTTCTCTCTCCTCTTTTCCTCTCCTTCTCTCTCCTCTTTTCCTCTCCTTCTCTCTCCTCTTTTCCTCTCCTTCTCTCTCCTCTCCCCTTTGCCTTTCTCCTCTCCCCTTTGCCTTTCTCCTCTCCCCTTCTCCTCTCTTTCCCTCTCCTCTCCCCTTCTCCTCTCTTTCCCTCTCCTCTCCCCTTCTCCTCTCTTTCCCTCTCCTCTCCCCTTCTCCTCTCTTTCCCGCTCCCCTTCTCCTCTCTTTCCCGCTCCCCTTCTCCTCTCTTTCCCTCTCCTCTTCTCCTCTCTCCTCTCCCCTTCTCCTCTCTTTCCCGCTCCCCTTCTCCTCTCTTTCCCGCTCCTCTCCCCCCCGCTCCTCTCCCCTTCTCCTCTTCTTCCCTCTCCTCTCCTTCCCCCTCCCCTCCCCTCCTCTCTTCTCTTCCCTTCTTTTCTCCTCCCTGCCTCTCCCCCCTCCCTCCCCTGCAGCAGAGCTGCCCCTGCTCACCTCAGGCTCTGTGTGGAGATGGCTCCTGGCTGCAGGCAGCTGTCAGCTGCCTCACGCGGCCTGCTGAGGCCTTGCAGGCCTAAGCCGGGCAGGGCAGCTCCGGCCTGCTTCGGGCCTGCCCAGGCTGGAGGGGGTGGAGGGTTCCAGGAGGTTTAGTCCCACAGACTTGGCCCAGCTTCTGGATGCATTCGTTCTACCTGATTGCCTTTTGCATAGATGCACCTAAAAATGGACTCTCCCTTTAGACTTGAAACCCTGTGAGGAGAGGCTGAGGGAGCTGGGGGTGTGCAGCCTGCAGCAGAGGAGGCTCAGGGCAGAGCTCATTGCTGTCTGCAGCTACCTGAAGGGAGGCTGTAGCCAGGTGGGGTTGGTCTCTTCTGCCAGGCAACCAGCAACAGAACAAGAGGACACAGTCTCAAGTTGTGCCAGGGGAGGTCTAGGCTGGATGTCAGGAGGAAGTTGTTGGCAGAGAGAGTGATTGGCACTGGAATGGGCTGCCCAGGGAGGTGGTGGAGTCACCATCCCTGGAGGTGTTGAAGCAAAGCCTGGCTGAGGCACTTAGTGCCATGGTCTGGTTGACTGGACAGGGCTGGGTGCTAGGTTGGAGTGGAAGATCTTGGAGGTCTCTTCCAACCTGGCTGATTCCATGATCAGTGAGCAGGATCTGCACCCTAACCCCTCAGAAGCAGCTAGGTGGCATTTCTGCCCTCCCACCCCGGGCAGCTCGTGGCCCTCACCTGGGACACGCCACCTCCCGAGCTACCTGTGAGCAGCTGTGATGGAAAGAGGCACTGGGCAGAAGCTGAGGCACAGAAGTTTCCTGTAAACCTGAGGAGGAACTTCTTCAGTGTGAGGGTGACAGAGCTCTGGCACAGGCTGCCCAAGGGGCTGTGGAGTCTCCCCCTCTGCAGATACTCAAGACTCTCCTGGATGCCTTCCTGTGTGAGCTGCTGGAGGTGACCCTGCTCTGTAGGGGGCTGGGCTGGCTGAGCCTGGGAGGTCTCTTCCACCCCTGCTGTGCTGCCATTCTGTGCTACCTTCAGGAGCTGAGGAACTGCGCCAGTCCAGCCCCATCCTACAATCAACCAGGTTGGAAGAGACCTCCAAGATCATCCAGTCCAACCTAGCACCCAGCCCTGGCCAATCAACTAGACCATGGCACTAAGTGCCTCAGGCTTTTCTTGAACACCTCCAGGGACAGCAACTCCACCACCTCCCTGGGCAGCCCATTCCAATGCCAATCACTCTCTCTGCCAACAACTTCCTCCTAACATCCAGCCTAGACCTCCCCTGGCACAGCTTGAGACTGTGTCCCCTTGTTGTGTTGCTGGTTGCCCATTTCTCACGCACACCTTGCAGCTGACACCAGGAGGCCACAGAGGCTCTCAGCCCACTGGCAGCTCTTCTTCTGCATACAGATTTTTTTTCTGTTTAGATTTTGTTTTTCCATTTATGAGGTTGCTGCTGCTCTGATTCCTGTACTTCAAAGAGCTCATTCCAAAGAGTTCTCATGACACAGCACCAGACCCATGCCCACTACTCATCTGCTGTATGCTTAATCATACAATTGTTTGAGTTGGAACAGACCTTTAAATCATTGAGTCTGACCACTCTCTGACTCTACCCAAGCTGGTGCTAAACTATGTCCCTCAACACCACATGTGTGTCTTTCCAACACCTCCAGGGATGGGGATTCAACCACTTCACTGGGGAGCCTGCTCCTGTGGTGGAAAACCACTTTAGTGGAGAGCTTTCTTCTAATGTCTAACCTAAACCTTCCCTGGTGCAACTTGAGGCTGTTTTCTCTCATCCTATGACTTGTCACTTGGGAGAAGAGTCCAGTACCAACATGACTACAACCTCCTTTCAGGTAGTTGTAGAAGGCAGTAAGATCTCCCCTTAGCTTTCAAGTACCAAGCAGTAGGACAAGATGAAATGTGTCTCAGGTGAGGCTTAGGTTGGATATTGGGGAAATATCCTTGTTACAACCTCCTTTTAGGGAGTTGTAGAGAAAAAGAAGGTCTCTCCTCAACCTCCTTCTCTCCAGGATAAACAAGCCCAGTTCCCTCAGTCACTCCTCACTAGACCTGTTCTCCAGACCCTTCACCGGCTTTGTTGCCTTTCTCTGGACCTCCTCCAGCACCTTAAAGCCTTTCTTGTAATGTGGCTCCCAAAACTGAACCCAGTACTCAAGGTGTGGCCTCAGTGGTGATGAGTACAGGGAATTAAGGGCAGAATCTGGGCCACTGAAGAACAGGCTTGATACTGGTGATCACTCAAATTGATCATTAAAATTATGTCTATGGGATGGAATCCCTTTTGGGTCAGCCTAGGCTCACTATCCTGTCCCCTCCTCCCTGCAGGTGTCACCTCTGACTTCCTGCAACCCAACACACAGATTGGGATTGAAGGTAGAACAGAGTCCTTCCTGGACACCGGCCATTGGAAAAGAGACTTAACCCTGGTGAGCCCTCAGCTTGATCTGAAGACGATGTGCATAGGATGGAATCCCTTGTTGGCCAGTCTCAGGTCACCTCTCTTGTCCTCTCTTCCCCACAGAAGGTGGGGCACAAGATGTGGCAGTGCCCTTGCCTGCATAGGAGCAAGCCTAAACCAGAGCTTTTCTGCAGCCCAGCCCTTGGCAGTAACTCTCTCCACCAGTGCTCTCACTGCTAGCAGCAGCCCATGGCTGTGCAAATCTGCCCAGGACGTGCCCTCACTGAGCAGAGACTGAGCTGAGAACAAGAACAGAATTGGTTCTGTTCTGCTTCAAACCAGAACTCTCCACAGTTTTGGGTCAGGAGTGGTGCATAAGTCCCACATCTCCATTTTCCATCCTCTTGGAACTTGGTGGTTTATCTTTGCCTGTATTCACCCATGAAGAGCAAAGGAAAACTGAGCTAATCCCGGACAGCTGAGGTCAGCCCATGCCTTGATTTCAGTGAATGCAAACACAGCCCACTTAGCAGAGAGAAAAGGGAAAATGAGTAGCAAACTTAACTCCCTCTGCTCTGTCAATATTCTCACTAGCTCTGGGCTATCACAAAAGCATATCCCACATTGCAGGAGGCAAATATTAACCAGATATTGACTGCAGCTTTGTTCACATGACACTAGGCAACGCATTTGGTCCCCTAAGTTGGCCACATTTGGATGTGAAGGTTTATACTGACCTTTGAAAAACTACAGAGGAGGAAAGGAACATTTTCAATGGTCTCTATTTCACAATGTGCAGTTAGGTGGGGGCTTAGTGGCACAGATAAGAGCAGCAGCCCAATGGGCTGGATGTTTTTTTCTGTGCCTTTGAACATTGTTATCAGTTAAACAAGCTGAGTTTATTGGACCATGGCCAGAGAAGGGCAACCAAGCTGATGAAGAGTCTGGAGAACAAACCTCATGAGGAGAGCCTGAGAGACCTGGGGTGGTTTAGCACGGAGAAGAGCAGCTTGAGAGGGGATCTGCTCAATGCTCATCAACATCTAAAGGGCAGGGGGCAAGAGATAGGGCCAGAGTATTCCCAGCTGTGCCCAGTGGCAGGGCAAGGGACAAGAGGCACAAACTGGAACACAGGAGTTTCCATCTGAACAGAAATGAAACTCTTTGCTCTAAGTGTGCCAGCTAGATGGGGCTGCCCAGAGAGGCTGTGGAGACACTGAGATCCTGGGCAACCTGCTTTGAGTGACCCTACTTTAGCAGGGCAGTTGGACTAAGTGATCCCCAGAGGTCACTTCTGTCTTCCACCATTCCATGATGCTGTTTCTCACACAAGAAAAGATGAGGCATGACACTCTTCTTGCAGTGCTGTCTTCATTTCCAGGGGCAGCCTTGGTGTCCCTTTGTATTTCTCACTTGGACATACACACTGGCACCCACACCTATGGATGGGCTCAGGACCTTATTCTTGTGAGCAGCTACACTTCTGCCTGGGCTTCCTCAATAATGTGAAGCAGAAGAAACTCCATAAGCACCCTGTTTTCAAGGGTCTAACCCCAGGTTGTGTGCCAACCCCCACTGCCACCAATTTACCACACACCTTACAATAGTTCTGGTTATTATCCTCTCTTTCAAATACACCTGTTTGTTTCTGTGAGGGCTGTCTGATACACACCACTTACAGTTTTATTCCAAAGAAGAGGACTTTTAAAGAGGCTTGGCCCCACAGCTGGCTACAAGATCATATATCATGGAATCAGAGAAACATAAAGACCCCCAGGATCACCAAGTCTAACCAATATCCCTACATGACAAGGTGTAGCCTTAACCATATCCCCAAGCACCATAGCCAAATGACCTCCCTGGGCAGCCCATTCCAATGCCTGACCACTCTTGCTAAGAATTTTTTTTTCCTTCTATCTATTCTAAACCTACTCACAGTTGTGAGTTGAGCCTATACCCTTTTGTTCTCTCTATTTACCCATGAGAAGAGACCACTCCACAACATCTTTTCAAGCAGCTGTAGACAACGAGGTCTCCCCTCAGCTTCCTCTTCTTCAAACTATACAGCAGCCTCCCAGTACCTAGAGGAAAGCTGGAGTGGAACCATTTATAAGGACCTGTGGCAATAGGACAAAGAGCAATGGTTTTAAAACTAGAGCAGGGTAGATTAAAGTTAGACATTAGGGAAAAGTTCTTTCCCCATGAGGGTGGTGAGACACTGGAACAGGCTGCACAGAGAAGTTGTGGATGCCTCGTCCCTGGAAGTGTTTAAGACCAGGCTAGATGAGGCCCTGAGCAACTCCCCATGGCAAGGCAACTGGAACTAGACAACCAACTTTAGTCCCTTCCCAACATGAGCTGGGATACCCTTGGAAAAAATGCTTGTCCTGCTTGCTGAAATACTTCTTCATCCTGATGTTATGCAAAGATCTCAGACCTACATCCTCACCAGACATGGTGGGTAATGCAGGAGATTCCACTTCTCCATTCCTAGATACAATATCTATTTATGATCATGTCTAAGCACCAGCTTATTCCATTCCTGCTGCCAAGTTTCCTTCTTCTGTAGTTCCCTGCTATAACAATGCAGGCAGATATGTCAGCGCAGCAGCATGTCTTAGGAAGCAAGAGGAAATGAAGAGGAAAGAGGACTAAAAATACATCAATTAAAGTAAGAATTCAAAACAGCTTTGAAAAAAACCCCAATGGTCAAAATGGTCCAGCTTAATGGCATTCTTTATCTTCATTTGCAGGTAATTCAAAGTGACAATAAAGGATCAGTTAAATATGTTAACATGTGGAAGGCATTTAACATCCAGGGAACAAAACAAGAAATACTGCTGTTACAAGTGAGGCAGAACAAGAGGATAGTTCTTCACAGAGTGATTTGCCTTTGGAATGGGCTGCCCAGGGAGGTGGTGGAGTTACTGTCCCTGGAGGTGCTCAAGAAAAGCCTGGATGAGGCACTTAGTGCCATGGTCTAGTTGACTGGGCAGGGCTGGGTGCTAGGTTGGACTGGATGTCTTAGAGGTCTCTACCAACCTGGCTGATTCTATGAATCAGTCAATCCAAAATGCTCCACAGGATAATGGAGCAGCATAGAGCTGATACATTGGGCAGTCCTCTCAAGATTGCAGTCATGGGGGAGTATACCCTTTATTTATTGATTTAGACTGCTAAATATACACAGATACTTTCTAAGGACTAAGCCTTTAGTTTGAACATCTTTGTGAAGGAAATAAAGCAGCATATGGACACCTTGTTACAGACACTGGACATACAATTGATGTTATTTCTGAGGGACTTGAGTGACCAGCACTTTACCCCAAAGGTTCAATAATTCATTAATAGAATCATAGAATGAGTCAGGGTTAGAAGAGACCACAGGGACCATCTAGTTCCAAGACCCCTGCCATGGGCAGGGACACTCTACCCTAGATCAGGCTGCCCCTTAAACACCTTCAAGCTTGCCTCCTCAGAAGGAGAGAATATCTACATGGATTAGCCCAGGAGAAACCTTGATGTAAGAGGCAAAGCTTTATGAACACAAAAAATGCCCAGAGTCCTCTCCTTATCATAACAAGTACAATTAAAAGCTCTTCCGCTAACGAATAAAATACTTCCTTCATATACAAAACAACCTCCCGTAAGGGAAGCTGGGGGCTGAGCAGAGACCTTCATCCTCAAGAGATCTGCTCTATTAAAAGAGCTCGACCTGAAAAGCCTCTAAAGAATTTCAAACAAAACCCATTTGGAAATCTTCAGGGCTATCTTCTGCTGTGCCTCAAACAAGACCCCAGGGCAAAAGGGGAAAAAAATTAGACAAGATTAAGATGGATGAGATAAGAGCAACGCTGCAATTAGGCACCGTGTTCAGTCAGGAGAGGTGCACCTCTCCCAGAGCACACTTGCAAGATCTATCATTGGGTATCAAAGAGAAGTGCATATAATAGCAAGCCCCGGGAACTCCAAACAAAGCCGAGAGCCGCACAGGAAAAGTGGTGGTGTGATAAAGCAGAGGAAATCCAGCTGGACGCTGATAAGCATGAAAGGCTTTGGCGAGTCAATATGAAGAGGCCCTGCTTTGGTGACTCTGCTCTAACAAGGGGAAAATTGCTTCCAACCTTCAGTCTCACAAGGGACACTTCGAAGAAAAAGCTGCAAGAGGTGTTTGCTGCAGCTTGTGTTTGCCTTGCCCACGCACAGCCAGGCTGATAAATATTCACCTCCGTCTCTAACCTATTTCAGAGGGTTGTAAGAACTCTGAAATTACTGGTTTGTTTCAGCAAGATGAAAGCTGTGTCCTGGGCTGCCCCTGCTAATCTGAGAGCCTCTGGCACTACTGCTGATGGATGATCACAGTGTGCAATACGAAAAGGCAAACAAACCCCAAAGTTCAAGAGATCCACCATCTTCAGAGAAACGGTATTGCTCTTTTCAGCTCAAGAACTTGCTGTGGGCATGAGGCATGAAGACCTGACAGCCAATTTTGCTGGTATCAAGAGAGTTACACAGTTTATTATCCACTGTTTTTCTTCTGAGCTATTTTATCTCTGTCACATAGACTGGGATGAGCCTTCAATCTAGCTGCAAAGTGCATTAACACTTGATGGCTAGAAGATAAATCTTAAATGGAAAGAAATGGAGGCAGTTATGGACAGGAACAAGACATGTATTGGGAATCAGGTATTGGCACAAGGCAGTTGGGTATTGAACAAGGCAGTTGAGTACTGGCATAAGGCAGCTGGGAACTGGCATAGAATCATAGAATCAACCAGGTTGGAAGAGACCTCCAAGATCATCCAGTCCAACCTATCACCCAGCCCTATCCAATCAACTAGTCCATGGCACTAAGTGCGTCATCCAGGCTTTTCTTGAAGACCCCCAGGGACGGTGCCAATGCACTAAGGGAAGTGGTAAATATGTCATAACCTTTAAGGCTTTAAATCATTATTTACTATCTTCCTAAGAGAGGTAATTGAACTGCAATTCAGTAAGGGAAGGGTGTGGCAATGTTTTTGGTCTGTAAAAGCCTGGAAGAGACTAATTCATTGGTTAGCAAAATTCTTTCCAAACTGAAGCTTGAATGGTTTCAGTGAGTGACACTTGCTGCTCACCCACATCCCAGAGAATTATGCAAAACTGGATGGAAGTGAAGCTTAGATTGTGCACAGGTCTTCTGCTGGCCCTCTGCAGTAGGGAGCAACACTTCCTAGTCAATCAAAGAACACAGAGGGCAGGACCTCCAGCTACCAATGGCAAACATGCATGTATTCAGTATATCCTTAATGTCTGCAGATGGAATTCTGCTTTATTCTGTCACTTTCTGGGAGCCCAAAAGGAATTTTCCTTGGACTCTGAATCACCAGAGCAAGTGAGATCTCGACTTTATAAAATGCTATCTCTTCAGTACCAGAGAAGGCTTTCCATATGCTGTGGGATTAAAACTACAGCACCATGGAACATAGTCATTTAGGTGGATACATTTTGAGGAAAGCCTTCTTTCTACAAAGAGCTACATAACAAAGATAAATTAGAGAGAGAGAAGCTATTTGTACAGAGTTAACCATTAATATCCTGAAATAGAAGCTGAACTTGTTTTGGCAGCTTCATATTGGTCTGATCAGAGAAGGAAAACTGAGGTCAAAACTAATTATGATCATTTTGTTTAATCATCTACTGATTTGGCTGAGAAGCCTGGAGCTGTTTAGCCTGGAACAGAGCAGACTGAGAGGGGATCTGATCAATGCTTATCAATATCTAAAGGGCAAGGGTCAAGAGCATAGGGCCAGACTCTTTCAAGTGGTGTCAAATGAGAGGATAAAGGGCAACAGGCACAAAATGGAACACAGAACCTAAACAATTTCATGAGGAGAAAATTCTTTCCTCTGAGGGATGCCAGAACCCTGGACCTGGCTGCCCTGAAGACATTCTGCCTGGAGAGCTTCCAAAACCACCTGCTCTAGGTGACCATGCTTTAGCAGAGAGGTTAGACTAGATGATTTCCAGAGGTCCCTTGCAGTCCCTACTACACTGTGATTGCCATGGAAAAACCCAAACCCCACATAAAGCCGTGGAATAATTTGCTCCCAGGAGTGAAACAATTTTAATTGACTGACAATCCATCTTTTAAGAGAAAAATGTTTCCCTGCTTGGAAACACAGAGCTGATAAAACAGCTCCCTGCTCTTTGGGATTCTTCTCCATCATCCTTTAACTCCTGACTGCTGTGCTGATGTCTCCTCAGTCAAGAAGCCCACTGTTGCTGAATGTATTCTTCATATGCAAGTACTTACAGACTACAACCACACCGTTGCTTAAATCCTCAGCTTCTTCTCATAACAAAAATAATCTCTATAAAAATCAGCATTTTTTGAATCTTTCATTTCAGAACCTAAACTGAAGGCTCAAAACCCCTTTCTGTTTTTATTTTTCACTTACCAATATGCTTTTTCATAAAGGAAGATGGAGGTGGAATATGGTAGTTTGGTGGAGGTACTGAGGTTAGTAGTAACATCCTACTCCTGATGGATATCTTAGGATCCTAACAGCTTCTTTTAGCCACTACAGAACCACAGTTCTCTAGTACACCCCTCACATGGTATGAAAATGACCTAATTTCTCCAATGGTAGGCATAAAACTTTTAAATCACAGAGAATTACTTCCAAGGCATCAGGCTCTGTGATATACCAAACCTAAGGAGGAATATTAAATAGCATTGGTCAGAGAGCAGAATCCTGCAAGATCTTCTTGCTCATTAAAATCTCCTTGGTCATTAACAAGTCCTTATTTTCTATTTGGTTATGCTCTTAATGCTTGGAGTTCAGGTTTTCCCCCATGTCCTAGAATCACAGAATCAGTCAGGATTGGAAGGGATCACAAGGATCATCTAGTTCCAAACCCCCTGCCATGGGCAGGGACACCCTACCCTAGAGCAGGCTGCCCACAGCCTCATCCAGCCTGGCCTGAAACACCTCCAGGGATGGGGCCTCAACCACCTCCCTGGGCAACCCATTCCAGGCTCTCGCCACTGTCACTTGGTGGCATGGTTTAGCTGATGTCCTGGTGTTAGGTTACAGGCTGGTTTGGATGATCCCAGAGGTCTTTTCCAGCCTCAATAACTCTGTGACTCTAAGCCTTCTAAAACTCTTCAAAAGTATCAGAGGTGAGTGAGCAGGGGCCCAAGAAGATTTCAGTAAAAAGGTAAGAACAACTAAAGGCAGCATTAGGAAGATGCTTCTGAGAGTAGACTCAGACTGGATGTAAGGAAGAAATATTTCACAGGAAGAATGGTGAAACACTGGCACAGGTTGCCCAAAGAGGCTGTAGATGCCTCATTCCTGGAACCAGTCCGGGTCAGCTTATCCAAGGCTCTGGGCAACCTGATCTTTTTGCAGATGCCCTTGCTGACTGGAGGGATGTTTGGCAGGATGACCTTTAAGAACCCCTTCCAACCCAAACCATTCTATGGTTCTATGTTTTGCCTCCTCACTGTCCTGTCCCTCACAACTGGTGTACCACATGGTGAAGGCTTTGGTTATTTAGGCTTCACAGCAGCAGTGAGAAAAGAAACTTGAATCAACAGAGGTCTAACTGAAGCAGGCACCATTCTAGGCTGCCCTGAAGTGGCTGAATTTCTCCAAGTGGCCCATGACATGAGTGATTAAAGGATGTAGAGAAATGAGAAGCTACAGCTGTTTATTTGAAAGGATGAGAAATTAGAGACATCCTGACTTGTCTCATCTGAGGGGTCCTAATCTTCTCCTGTGCTGTATCTTCTGGAGTAGTCATTAGGCAGTCCTGGAAGAGTATGTCCTGTCACTCCCACTAGCATGTGATATATGGAAGGTCTGTGCCTCCCTTGCAAGAGGGGACACAAGCAGCCTGCTGAGAAAATCAAAGGGGTAGGAGTTGGAAGTGAAAAGAGGATGTGGGACATGAACCTCTGAGGACAGTTACACATTTTACACATTCTGAGCACACCTTTCATACCTTGAAAGCAGTCTGTGCCCAGGTTTATCTCACCAGCAAACCCCACAAGCATATCAGTGCATCTAGAAGTGCTGACCTGATGCCCACACTGGATGCAGCCCAGGACACAGGAGATTTTTGGGGTGCGAGCACACATTGCTGGCTCATGTCCAGCTACCTCCAGGCCCTTCCCTGCAGAGCTGATCTCAATTCCTTCATCCCCCAGCCTGGATTAACTCCAAGAATTGCCCTGACTCAGGTGCAGGACCTTGCACTTGGCCTTGGTGAACCTTCATGAGGTTCATATAGGCCACATTTTTGAGCTTGTTCTAGTGGGTTTAGGACATCACACCCCCCAAAATTAAATTGACCAGACCAGCTCAGATGGCTTGGAAGTAAGATCAAGCTCTATTTTACAGCAAAGCTAAACTGACAAGCATATAGACACAACATATTTACCTGTATTTACAACTATAGACAATTCAGAAATGATGCAGAAATCCAAGCCTACCCTCTGGACAAACAAAGCCCTGAAGGAGCCAATGCCACCCCCTCTCTCCCCAGATAGAAAACAACCAGCAAGGCTTATCTGCTCAGTCAAGCTTAGTGGAGGAGTAAGAAAGGAGTGATGGAAGAGCAAACAGAGCCAGTGCCCGAATGCCAAAAGAAGGAAGTTATTTATACATTGCCTTTTCACACAAAATGGATGTGCTGGAGCATGCCCAGAGAAGGGCCAGGAAGATGCTCAGAGGGTTGCAGCACCTCTGCTATGAGGACAGACTGAAAGCTGGGGCTGTTCAGTCTGCAGAAGAGAAGGCTCCCAGGTGACCTTCTTGTGGCTTTTCAGTATGTGAAGGGGGCCTACAAAACAGCTGGGAAGGGACTATTTAGGCTCTCAGGGCGTGACAGGACTAGGGGGAATGGAGCAAAGCTGGAGATGGGTAGGTTCAGACTGGATGTGAGGAGGAAGTTATTCAGCATGAGAGTAGTGAGAGCCTGGAATGGGTTGCCCAGGAAGGTGGTTGAGGCCCCATCCCTGGAGGTGTTTAAGGCCAGGCTGGATGAGGCTGTGGCCATCCTGCTCTAGGGTAGGGTGTCCCTGCCCATGGCAGGGGGGTTAGAATGAGATGATCCTTGTGGTCCCTTCCAAGCCTGACTGACTCTATGATTCTACACCAGTTAGCAAACCAGTGAATGACACAGACTTTACAGTTGTTTTTCTTTCACATCCAATGCTCCAATGTATTCAGATTCTGCACTGAGCTTTCAGAAAGTCCTGCTTTCTCTTACTGGAAGATTCCAATAAGCCTTACACCACCACACTTGCCCATGCAGGTAGACAGCATAACACAACAGGATCATCTCAGAGCACTGAGCTGAAAGTTCATTTCAGTCTTTAACCCTGGTTGTTGGGAGGAGCCACAATGCCCATATGTGCACCAGCCTTTGAGCTTTCAGGGCAAGGCCTAAAGGTGGGCAAAGCAGCAAAAAGACAAAGAGCAACAGCTACAAACTGGAACATAGGTTTCACCTCAACATGAGGAGAAACTTCTTTACAGTGAGAGTGAGACTTAAAACCTACCTGGATGCATTCCTGTGTGGACTACCCTAGGGGATTCTGCCTTGACATGGGGGTTGGACTCAATGCTCTCTGGAGGTCTCTTCCAAGCTCTACATTTCTGGGACTCTGTGAAAGCATCAGCCAGTAGCCCTGAGCACTTCTGTCAGGATCACAGGATGTTAGGGGTTGGAGGGGACCCAAAAAGATCAAGTCCAACCCCCTGCAACAGCAGGACCACACAATCTAGCTCAGGTCACAGAGGAACACATCCAGACAGGACTTGAAAGCCTCCAGAGAAGGAGACTCCGCAACCTCTCTGGGCAGCCTGTTCCAGTGCTCTGGGACCCTTACAGTAAAGAAGTTCCCCCTTGTGCTGAGGTGGAACCTCCTGTGATGCAGCTTCCATCCATTGCTCCTTGGCCTATCCCAGGGAGCAAGTGAGCAGAGCCTGTCCCCCACCTCCTGGCCCCCAGCCCTCAGATATTTATAGACATTTATTAAATCCCCTCTCAGTCTTCTCTCCAGATTAAACAGCTCCAGGTCCCTCAGCCTCTCCTCATTAGGCAGTGCTCCAGCCCGACAATCATCCCTGTAGCCCTCTGCTGGACCTCCTCCAGCAGATCCCTAAACTTCAAACAGCAGGTCTCTAAACTTCCCACTTTGAGTGCTTCTCCTTGGAGGTGTTCAAAAAAAGCCTGGATGAAGCACTTAGTGCCATGGTCTAGTTGACTGGATAGGGCTGGGTGACAGGTTGGATTGGATGATCTTGGAGGTCTATTCCAACCTGGTTCATTCTCTGATCCTGACCTGCTAATCTCCTCACTTCAGCCCAAAATGCAGATGCTGAAGTCCCAGCATAAAACCAGGGTGGCAAAATCCTTCTAATTAAAAATAAACCTCCCTTAAAAAGACATAAAAGAGGTCAGTCCTTCTCACACAAATGCTGCAAGCCTCAGGCTGACTGGGCAGCCACCTAGAGAGCCTTGATAGTACAAGCAGTGGGGCAACAAACTGCCTTAATAGTACAAGCAGTGGGGCAACAAACTGCCTTAATAGTACAAGCAGTGGGGCAACAAACTGCCTTAATAGTACAAGCAGTGGGGCAACAAACTGCCTTAATAGTACAAGCAGTGGGGTAACAAACTGCCTTAATAGTACAAGCAGTGGGGCAACAAACTGCCGTGGGGATAGGAAGAGATTAGCAAAACTTCCTCTACAGCACTATCAGCAAAGCCAAGCAGTCCTGAATTCAATCCCTAAATCTTCCAGGGCGTGACCAGACCAACACTTAGGAAAGCTGGTTCATGCTTAATTGGCTGAATAAAAGGGACCTTAATCTCTTTCTCTTGTAGTCATGACTTGGAGTAATGAAAACACTTCAGACAGAAGCATGATTGTTATGTTGATGATGTCCCTTCAACTATTTACAGAAGCAGAGCCAAGATACCACAAGAAAGGCTGAGCATAAAGTATTTCCAGCACATCAAAAAGCAGGAAGCATGGGAAATCTTCCCACTAGGAGAGCCTGATCTCATGAGATTTCCGACTCAGCTGTTTAACTCTTGCTTTCCCAGCAGCTCAGAGGGTGCAGAGGAGGGCAACAAAGCTGGGGAAGGGCCTGGAGAATGATTTTTATGAGTGACTGAGGGAGTTGGAGATGGTTAGTTTGAAAAAGAGGAGGCTGAGGGGACACCTAATTGCTGTCTACAGCTGCATGAAGGCACATCGTGGAGAGGTTGGTGCTGGGCTCTTCTCACAGGTAATCAGTGACAGAACAAGAGGGAATGGCCTCAAGCTGCAACTGAGTAGGTTTAGACAGGATACTAGGAAACATTTTTCCCCAGCAAGAGTGGTCAAGAATTGGAATGAGCTGCCCAGGGAGGGGGTGGAGTCACCAACCCTGGATGTGCTTAAAAGTCTTTTGGATGTGGTGCTTGGGGATATGGTTTAGGGTGAACTTTGTAGAGTAGGGATATGGGTTGGAGCTGGTGATCCTGAGGGGTTTCTCCAACCTGAATGTTTGTGTGATTCTGTGAACTACACCAAGCTCAAGGTTGCTGTAGCAAGCTAGAAGAGAAACGGTGGAAATCACAGACACAACTTTGAGGCAGAGTTTAAGGGAGTCTTTTCACTGAGCATGAGGAAAGCTGAAGGTACAGCTGTTCAATTCAGCTGCCAATTTGACCTGCTCACCCCCCCAAACTGGGTGTCAATGGTTAAGAGTTGGGCCAGTCACTGAATGAGTGTCAGAGCCTCTCTATGAACCTCTCTTCTTTCCCAAGGGAAAGTGAAAGGGAATAAGGAAGAGAGACTGAAGGGTGGGAAAGTAACTAAACCAGCTAGGATGGAAATAAGAACTATCCAATGAAATAGAGACAAGGAGATAGAAAACAATATAGAACCCAACTCCCTGGTGGCAGTGACATCACCACTGTCACCACCGATGCTGGAGTTAGGCACCAGGGAAGTCCCAGACTGGCACCAGATGGGCAGCATATTCAGGAGCAGAATTTTGGAATTGGGTTAAGGAACACACAGATGGGGACTGAAGGTAGAACAGAGTCCTCCTTGGACACCAGCCACTGGAAAAAGAGACTTAACCCTGACAACCCCTCAGCTTGTTCTGAAGACAATGTGTATGGGATGGAATCCCTTGTTGGCCAGTCTCAGGTCACCTCTCTTGTCCTCTCTTCCCCACAGATGTCACCTCAAGGTGGGGCACAAGATGTGGCAGTGCCCTTGCCTGCATAGGAGCAAGTCTAAGCCATAGCCTTTCTGCAGCCCAGCCCTTGGCAGTAGCTCTCCCCATCAGTGCTCTTACAGCTAGAAGCAGCCCCTGGCTGTGCAAACCTGCCCTGAACTTCAGCAGGTGCCCTCACTGAGCAGAGACTGAGCTGAGAAGTCACAGCACTGACCAGAATTGGTTCTGGTCTAGCTCAAAGCAGGACCTGTGGCAGTCACATCCTTAAGAGCTCAATCAGAGCACACATTTTGCTGTGCTCTGCTGGTCTGTGTGCCAGGGGAAGGGGGCAGTGCAGGCCTGGGTGACAAGGAACCAGCAAGCACCAGCCTGTAGGAAACACTTTGATATCTGCCCCTAAGCTTGTGGGGAAACTGTCATTACTGTACTGTCATCTCCACAGGGCACAAAACCCAGCACAGCTGCCTGGCATGGCCTCTGCAGCAGGCTGCAAGGAAGGAGATAGGTTAGCACCAAGGGGCCTTAAGTCTTCCTTCTAAAGAGGCTGTACTAATCCACAGTTAGTTTATGGAATCAGTAGGTGGACTGCAGTGAGGACTGATGCTTCCTAGCTGGCAGGTTTGTATCTCAGCTAGATGCTCTGGAGCACTGAAATCCTCATGGGGATCTGTCACCCCTCACCTCTACCTACCTTGTGTCTTATGGGGGAATCTTAAAGCAGCTTCCTACTCCCTGCTGTGGTTTGTAGTAGACAGAGACTGCTTCAACAAGCCCAACAAATCTCCAAGTGCTCCAAAATTCCCTCCAGCAGGTCAGGTGGCAATGCAAGGTAGAACAGCCTTTCTTCTGCAGAATGTTGGGTATCAAAATAAAGGCATTTGAGAGAAAACAAAGCAATGAAACTTCTCTAAGTCTGTGGTTCAGTGCTGGCCTTACACAGGGGCTCCTTAAAGCCTCTTCCAGACTTAAACCTTCAATTATAAAGTGATCAAACCACACATGTCCTTTCTCTTCTTGCTTCAGGAGGAGCTTTCTTTGAAAGCTGCCTGTGAATTCTGATCTCTAAGTTCTCAGCTTGGCAAAAACAGAAGAGGGGCATTTGTATTGCCTTACCTAGGTAACTAAGTCACTTGTCTGGGGAAATGAAGCGCATACACAACAAGTCTTCAGTCTTTAGGGCTGGCTTAAAACAAACACAGAATGTCAGGGGCTGGAAGGGACCTTAAAAGGTTATTCAGTCCAAGACTCCTGCCAGGGCAGGATCACAGAGAAATGCATCCAGGCCAGTCTTGAATATCTCCAGAGAGGGAGACTCCACAACCCACCCTGGGCAGCCTGTTCCAATGTTCTGCCACCCTCACAGTGGAAAAACTCTTTCCCTATGTTTCCATGCACCTTTCTATGCCTCAGCTTCTACCCATTGCCCCTTATCTTGTCATTGGGCATCACCAAGCAGAGCCTGTCTTCATCTCCTTAGCACTCACTCTTTACATGTATATAAACATTCATTAGGTCACCTCTCAGTCTCCTCCAAGCCAAAGAGCCCCAGCTCCCTCAGTCTCTCCTCATAAGAAGAGTGACTTCCACTGCTGTCACACCCCTCTTTATCACATCCCTGTGGTCAGTCATTGGAACAGGCTGCCCAGGGAGATGGTGGAGTTGTAATGGCTGGAAGTGTTAAACCCCATACAGACTTGGCACTTCAGGAAATGGTTTAGTGGGCATCATGGTCCTAGGTTGCCAGTTAGACTTGATGATCTTAGAGACCTTTCCCAACCTCTGTGATTCTAAGTTGTTTGTCTTCTCCACTTCTTCCTCCTTGCAGTGGGTTAAGCAGCAGTTTGGAGAGCAGAAGCAAGGGTACAGCATCTAGAGCACCTCAAATATAGCTATCTCCATCAGCAAAGAAACCAGTGAAATCTTGGGCCATGAATATGTGGGCACAGTTTAGGGAAGAGTTGCTAGCATAAGGTTCCAAGCGGCTATCCTTAGTATGGGGACCAGTCTGACTTGGATTTTTTTCCTTAGCACCTTTGGACCTTTCTGGCTTAGTCACTCAGAAACCTGTTCAGAAATCCTCAGGCATCTAATGAAGCCTTAGATTTTTTACAAGTCCTCAGCTCACATCACCTGCTTGCCTTTGTCAAACACTAGGTATGAAGGATGGACTTGCATCAGCATGACAATGAAGAATATAGCATCAGTGAAGATAAAAAAAGGCACAGAGGTTTTAGTTGGCATTTCAGAACCTCTTCAAACTGATTCTTCAGCTGTCAAAACTCCTGGATAAGCTGAGTCCTGACATCAAGATATTGGTTACTTGGACAGGGGAAGGAGGTAACTTCCCTACCTGGGCTTAACATCTTAGTAGATGTCCATCTAATAAAACTAAGATCACAGCTAGACAAGCCATGAATGGCATGAAATGGTGTCCAAGATATTTACAACAAGAGGTTGGTACAAGGTGCAGGCTCCAGCTACTGATGATCTGAGGAGGATTAAAAATGTGAGTCAAGTGGGAAGCCACCTCCAGAGCAAGAGTCATTTAAGAGCAATGAGAGAACAAGTTATACAAGCTGCAAGGTGAGGGGATGGACTGCAGTGGAGCACAGAAAAACATAGAATGGGTTGGGAAGGGCCTTCAAGGGTCATCTGGTCTCTTAACCTGGACCTGGTTGGTGTGCCCTTAGACACTCTCACCTCTCTCCCTCCCTTCAAGAGGCAAGATGGTACAACTGCCAAGATGCCTTTGTGTGCTCCAGAGCTGTGATGGTTTGGGTGCTACTCACCCCCACACACACTTAAGAAAATCACCCAGATGCTGGAAACTAAAGGATGAGGCTTTATATTTCCAGCTTAGCACAATACACAAGCAGGTATTCACAATCTACACAGCTATAGACAGAAATACACAAGATAAGAAGTGATACAGAAACACAACAGCTCTCCCAGAAAGCAGAGTCCCCAGGAGGGGCTCCCAACCACCCTTCCACCTCCTTTCCACCCCTCTACCTTACCCCAGACTTTGCCTTAAGTTCAAGGTGAGTTTGGAGAATCAGCCAGGGGGGTTAGGAAGCAGACAGATTAGTTAGGCAGCAAGTTAGAGAGAGAAGTGCATGCAACCCCAGAGCCCAAGTGCAAGTCTGTTATCTATGTTTGTGTTCTTGTTTTCATACCTCTCAGCAAGCTTGAGTGAAGCAGACATCACCACTGTTTCCTTTTCAAGGCCTAGAATCTAACTCTTTACACCAAAATAACCCATCTAGGTTCAAACTAGCACAAGAGCAAACTTCAGCTTGACTCCACTTCACTGGAAGACAGCTTATTGAGTGCCTGTAAAATCACCAAGCAGCTCAGCCCCAAGGCTGAACTGGTTTAACATAAACTGAAGCAAGCTGTCTCTAAATGGAACTAAGCATCCATGCCACATTAAAAACCCTTTGAAGTTAAATTTGCCAGAGAAGATCCAGATTTCAGCAAAGGAAGAAGCTATAATGTAGGTTTTCTTCATGCTTTAAGGAATATGTCACTCTGGGCTTTGTTGTGCTAACACTGGTAGGCATGTGGCAAAGGCTTAGGTTCTAACACTTTGATGTGTTTTAGAATTGTCTTCTTTTTTGCCTTGCTGAAGATTATTTTTGATTCCTACAGAGGCTGGCTGACTTAAATCACATGCATAGCAAAACAGACTAAGGCAAGCAAAAGCTCCCTCGCTGCCTGAGGGATGATGTGTCACTTCGACCACAGATGCGCTGGCCAGAGAGGACTCATGGAATGGGTTGGGTTGGAAGAGACCTTTTAAATTCATCTAGTCCAACCTCCCTGCACTGAGCAGGGACATCTGCAACCAGATCAGCTTCCTCAGAGCCCCAAACAGCCTCACCTGCAGTGCCTCAGGGATGGGGCATCTACTACTCCTCTGGGCAACCTGTGCCAGTGTTTCACCACTCTCAGTGGAAAATATTTCTTCCTTCTATCTGGTCTAAACAGTTCTAGAGTCAAGCCACCAAAAAAAGAAGCAAAAGCAGTAGAAAATACCTCTAGAACACATCTCAACAATAGTACCTTGAACATTACATGACCTTAACATTCATAGATTCAAAAAAAATCACTACATCATTTAGGCCAAAAAAGGCCTTTAAGGCCATCAAGTCCAACCCTTAACCCAGCATTGCCAAGAACCTCATAAATCTGTGTCACTTAACACCACATCTACAATCCCTCCAGGGTTGGTGACTATCACAGGGAGTAAGTGAGCAGAGCCTGTCTCCTCCCTCCTGACCCCCAGCCACCAGGTATTCGCAAACATTGAGTAAATCCTCTCTCAGTCTTCTCTTCTCCAGACTAACCAGCCTCCAGACTAGACAGGTCTCTCAGCCTCTCCTCATCAGGCAGTGCTCCAGTCCCCACTCATCCCTGTACCCCTCTGTTGGACTCTCTTGAGCAGATCCTTGTTCCTCTTAAAATGGGGAGCCCAAAACTGAACTGAAGATCAAGTATATAGACAGTATCTGAAGATACTCTGAGTCTGAAGAGTCACAGAATCACAGAATGACAGGGGCTGGAAAGGATCTTGAAAAATCATCTGGTCCAGCCCCCCTGCCAGAGCAGGATCACCTATACCAGATCACACTGGAATGAATCCAGATGGTTCTTGACTATCTTCAGAGAGGGAGACTCCACAACCTCCCTGGGCAGCCTGTTCCAGTGCTTTGTCACCCTCACAGGGAGAAAAAATCTTCCTCAGGTTCACATGGAACCTCCTATGCACTGACTTCCACCCATTTCCCCTTGTCCTGTCATTGGGCATCACCCAGCAGAGCCTGGCTCCAGCCTCCTGGCACTCACCCTTTACATCTCTATAAATACTAATCAGGTCACCCCTTAGTCTCCTCCTCTCCAAGCTAAACAGCCCCAGCTCTCTCAGTCTCTCCTCAAAAGGAAGATGTTCAACTGCCTTCATCATTTTTGTGGCTCTGCACTGGACTCTCTCAAGCAGTTCCTTGTCCTTCTTGAGCCCCAGCTCAAGAACTTGGCACAACACTCCAGATGAGACCTCAGCAGGGCAGAGGGGCAGGAGAACCTCCCTTCACCTACTAACCACAGCCCTTCTAATACACCCCAGAATGGCATTGGCCTTGGCCACAAGAGCACACTGCTGGCTTGTGGCCTTCCTTCCATCCACCAGGACTCCCAAGTCCTTCTCCCCTTCACTGCTCTCCAGCAGGTCAGTCCCCAACCTACACTGATCCATGGGGTTGCTCTTTGCCAGGTGTACAACTCTACACTTGCCCCTGTTGAACCTCATTCCATTTCTCCCTGCCCAAGTCTCCAGCCTAAGTCTCTCTGAATGGCAGCACAACTCTCTGCCGTGGCAGCCACTCCACCCAGCTTGGTGTCCCCAGCAAACTTGCTGACAGTGCACTCCATGTCCTCATCTAGGACATTAATGAGTACCTTGAATAATACTGGTCCCACTACCGACCCCTGAGGAACTCCACTAGTTACAGCCTCCAGCTAGACTCTGTCCCATTGACCACAACTCTCTGACTTCTTTCCTTTACCAGTTCCCAATCCACCTCACTACTCCATCACTCAGACCACACCTCCTCAGTTTAGCTATGAGGATGCTGTTGGAGACTGTGCCATATGCTTTAGTGAAATCAAGGTAAAGCACATCCACTGCTCTTCCATCATCTATCCACCTGCTACATCCTCATAGAAGGTTATCAGGTTGGTCAAACGTGACTTCCCCTTTGTAAAACCATGCTGGCTGCTCCCAGTGACCTTCTTGTCCTTGATATAGAGAATTACAGCACTGAGGATAAGCTGCTCCATTATCTTTCCAGGGACAGAGGTGAGGCTGACAGGTCTATAGTTACCTGGGTCCTCCTTCTTACCCTTTTTGAAGACAGGAGTCATGCTTGCCCTCCCCTCCAATCCCCAGGCACCTCTTCTGTCCACCAAGACTTACCAAAGAAGAAGTGTCTTTCTTCTCACTTCAGCTTTTTAGACTGGCCCATTGTAATAAAGTCATGGTGGATAAATGTGTGAGTAGAAGCAGAAGATTTTTCCCTTCCCACCTTGATTTTTTTACCTACTTATTTTAGTCTAAATATTACTACCCCATTGTAGCTCCTTCCTACTTGAGCAGCAGTTCTTGCTATCTAAACACAAGCAGGACAGGACTCCTAATTAAACTGTCAGAACAGTTGAGCTCTGAATTTTCTACATCTAACAATACCTTGCAACCCACAGAAATACTTCTCCCAGCCAAAGATAAGGGAGCAAAGTGTTTCAAACGGCTGGCTGGCACATAAGCAGCTTTCATGAAGGCTTCAGAGAGAGCAGAGGTGCAATTTGCCCTGCCAATATGTTATTTCACAGCCTGAGACAGCACCAGAGTTGCCTTAGAGCACACAAAGAGGTTGAAGAGAAGCTCCTCAGAGGAATCAGACCTCCAGGTGCCAGACTCAGAGGCCAGCAAATGAGGGCAGCTCCTTGTTGAGAGGGGTACAGAAGCGTGGAGCAGTTGTCTGCGTCTTTCAGACAGGCCCAGAGCTACTCAAACTTGGGCAGCACGTCAGGTTCAGCCTGAGCTGAGAAATAACAGTGGTCTGTTTTCCCTTGTTCTATGTCCTTTTGACCATCATGTTGTTTTTCATGCTTCACTTGCTGGCACATGGATCAATCACTGCAGGACCTGATTTACAACCTGTATTCCAGACACTGCTGCTAGCAAGAAGCAGGGAGGGGGACAGGGACAAGTGTGTTTGAACACCCATTGTGCAGTATCCCTTTTTGGCTCCAGGAGGGATTTGGAAATGCAAGGGCAAGAAAAGAGGCTGATATCTCTACCATTTGTTTATACAGAGAGCCAGTTTGACTTTACACAGAGCAAACCCAAGCATTTGTCAGTGAGTGCCTCCTTAAAGGGCTTCTTTTTGTTTACCCAAGACATAGAGCACATCCCAGCAACTCATCATGGGTGTCTCATCTAGATGATAGGTGCTAGGTTGGACTGGATGATCTTAGAGGTCTCTTCCAACCTGGTTGATTCTATGATTTCTATGATTAAAAGGAGAAAGGATTGCTTTATTAGAGAGAAGTAAACAAATCTAACCATGTATTGACACTTAGAATCACAGGCTCACAAAGCACTAGGGACTGGAAGAGACCTTTGGAGATCATTTAATGCAATGATACACCTGGGGCAGGTTGCACAAGCCTTTATCATACACACAGAGCCTTCATCTCACTTAGAATCAACCAGGTTGGAAGAGACTTCCAAGATCATCCAGTCCAACCTATCATCCAGCCCTAGCCCATCAACTTAGACCATGGCACTGTCTCCTTTTCTTCAACACTCCAGGGATGGGGACTCCACCACCTCCCTGGGCAGCCCACTTGGCACATGGGGCACAAGCAATAACCACAGAATCATAGCACCATAAAAGCATTTCGGGTAGAAGACATTTTTCAGATCATTGAGTCCAGCTGTTAGCTCAGCACAGCCGAATCCTGAGTAATTCTTGGTTTGATCACTGGGGAAATGTTTTGGATAGATCCACTTGAAATGGAGACCATAAATTATAGCCCCTCAAGAGAACCTACAGAAGGCAGATTCTCCTTCCACAGCTACATAAAACCCCTGCGTGTGGGAGCCCAAGCAAAAGTGAGGTCCCTAAAGGCTCTTTGTCTGCTGGGGAATCCCAGTGAGGGGAGGCAGAGATCATTTCCTGGTCATGATGCCAGGCTGGGTGCCAGCATGCCTGGAACAGGAGGGAAACAAAGCTAGAAGGAAATTGCTGAGAACTTGGGGGGATGAACACCATCTTCCCAGAGGTCAGATCCTCCCTTGACAACGATATCAGTGTAGCCTGCACTCACACAGTCCTCTGAAAGCTAAATAGTGAGGTGTCCAGAAAATCTCAGGTTCTTCCTTTTATCTAGTCTGTATCTCCCCTCTTTTAGTTTAAAACCATCATCTCTTGTCCTGTCACAGCAGGTCTTGCTAAAAAGTCTGTCCTCATCTTTCTTAGGGGCCCCCTTTATGTACTGAAAGGTCACAACGAGGTCTCCTCAAAGGTCCCTCCTCTCCAAGCTGAACAATCCCAACTGCCTCAGTGTTTCTTCACAGGAAGCCTGTTCCAGCCCTCTGAGCACTTTTTGAAGCCTCCTCTGGACCTGCTCCAAGCAGTCTATATCCATACACCAAAGTGTGGACGGTTCATTGAGGCTTGGAACTCCATCTGTGCCCAGAAGAATAAAGCTCTGTGCTTTTATGCCCAGAGGCTGGTTATGGCCCATGAACTCTAACATACCCATGCCAAGATGATGAAGCTGTTGTTAGAAAGCTTCCTCAAGATAAAACATCATGAGTTAACCTCAGTAAGATTTAGTCTGGGTCTAGCTCTTGCAGGAACAGAGAAAGTAAGCAAAGGATCTCTTCTGTCATTGAGAGGCATAACTCAGATCACAGAATCAGGAACATACAGGTTGAAAAAGACCCTCAGGATTACCAAGTCAAACCTAGAACCCTACTCTACAAGGTTCACCTTAAACTATAGCCCTAAGCACCACATCCAAATGACCCTTAAACACATCCACGGCTTGTGACCTCCCTGGGCAGCTCGTTCCAGTCCCTAAACACTCTCTTTGAGGAGCCCTGAACTGGACACAGCACTCAAGGTGTGGCCTCATCAGTGCTGAGTACAGGGGCAGAATAACCTCCCTTGTCCTCCTGGCCACACTGTTCCTGATCCAGGCCAGGATGCCATTGGCTCTCCTGCCCACCTGGGCACACTGCTGGCTCACGTCCAGCTACTATCTACCAGCACCCCCAGGTGCCTTTCTGCCTGGCTGCTTTTCAGTCACTCTGTCCCCAGCCTGTAGTGCTGCTTGGGGTTGTTGTGGCCAAAGTGTAGAAGCCTGCACTTGGCTTTGTTCAAACTCATCCCACTGGCCTCTGCCCACCCATCCAGCCTGTCTAGGTCCCTCTGCAGGGCTCTCCTACCCTCCAACAGATTTACACCTGCTCCTAGCTTGGTGTCATCTGCAAACTTACTGATACTGGACTCAACCCCTCATCTAGATCATCAATAAAGATATTGAACAGGACTGGGCTCAGCATTGATCCTTGGGGAACACCACTAGTGACAGCTGCCAACTGGATGTGGCAGCATTCACCACCACTCTCTGAGCTCATTTCTCAGTGCCACATCTATACACCTTTTGACAAAGATTGGCAAATCTGACCTACTGGCAAAAAGCTGAGATAAGTCTCAACTTTCACCCAGGGAGCTCAGGTCCAGAGGTGGATTGTTAAAGCTTTGAGGATAAGGCCAGCTTACAATCTAGAAAGCAAGGAAACTGCAAGAGAAAAATCTGGGTGAAGGAAAAGGTATCAGTTACTGCCAACTTTCATGATTCTAGATTTTTCATAAAAGTCAAAAACTTTGCTTCTGAAAAGAAGACCTCAATTTGCACTACATGACCCTTTCAACAGTCCTCCCCATTCAGCATTTCTTCTGCAGCATCACAGCCACAGGAGCCCAAGCAGTGGTCTGTCACAAGTCCAAGTCCACCACAACTGCCACCAACCTGCCTCTGCCACCCTTACTGACACCTATTGCTGTCCAAAACAGAGAGTAGCTTAGAGCAAGGGAGAAACTTGTCTCTCAAAGGCAAGAGGAGCCCAGCAAGGGCTCAAGCACTCTCTTGCACTGAGAGAGAAGTCCTCTCTCCACCATAGAAACTGTGGGGCCAATGTCAGACCACAGAAAAATCTCTGGTGGTTCAGAAAGAGGGAACATTTTTACTGAAGTATGATTCTCACCACAATTATTTCACTTTTGAGTGAAGTTATTCTTATTTTTCATGATTGTTTGAAGGAGGCTCCATTTCATTAGGAGCTGGAAGTTTCCATGTACACAAAACGCTCAGGCAGGAGAAAAATCAATAAACAGCCTGCTCTGTTACAATAATAAAAGCCCCCAAAAGCCCATTGAAATCTTGGGCTGTAAGGATATGAATCAAGAGTGCTCTTTTCCTGTTTCTAATTAGACCTGGACAACGTGCCTCGTTAGGCAACGAGGCCATTGTCTTCTCCTCAGAGGTAGCAATGGGATTCCTCTCGGGCAGCTGTAAGCTAATGCAGCAGTGCTAAGGCTGAAATACAGGCTTGTGTGTCCCCACTACTGCTTCCCTAAAGGCAGGAGCTTTCTTTGTGACAACTTACCCCAAACCCCTGCACGCTTCCACACTTAGAGTACAAAATAACATACACTGACCTGGATGGGAGGGAGAATTAGGGAGAGAGCAACCTTGTGAAGATAAGAGAATTACAGAATTAACCAGCTTGGAAAAGACCTTTGAGATTGAGTCCAACCTATCACCCAGCACCTTCTAATTAACTAAACCAGGGCACCAAGTGCCTCAGCCAGTCTCCTTTTAAACACCTCCAGGGATGGTGATTCCACCACCTCTCCAGGCAGCCTATTCCAGTACCAATCACGCTTGTTGTAAATAACTTCTTCCTGACATCCAGCCTAAACCTGCCCTGGCACAGCTTGAGGCTGTGTCCTCTTGTTCTGTCACTGGGTGCCTGGCAGAAAAGACCAACCCCACCTGGCCACAACCTCCCTTCAGTTAGCTGTAGACAGCAATGAGGTCTGCCCTGAGCCTCCTCTTCTCCAGGCTGCACACCCCCAGCTCCCTCAGCCTCTCCTCACAGGGCTGTGCTCCAGGTCTCTCACCAGCCTTGGTGCCCTTCTCTGGACACATTCCAAGAACCTCAACATCTTTCTTGAATTAAGGGGCTCAGAAATGGACACAGCAGTCATGGTGTGGCCTGGCCAGTGCTGAATACAGGGGCAGAAGAGCTTCCCTGGTCCTGCTGGCCACACTATTCCCTGATGCAGTCCAGGATGTCACTGTCCTTCTTGGCCACCTGGGCACACTGCAGGCTCATGTTCAGCTGGCTGCCAACCAGTACTCCAGGGCAACAGGTTAAGAGCTAACCTGCTGGAAAGAAGTTCCTCAGAGATAAACCTTGGAGCCCTGCTGTACAACAAGGTCACAAGGAGTCAGCAAGGTGCTTACATGGCCCAGAAGGCCAATGTTGTCCTGGGATGCACTATGAGTGTAGCCAGCTCAGCAAGTGAGGTTCTCCTGCCCTCTGCTCTGCCTTAAGCGAGGGCACATTTGGAGCACTGTGTCCATTCCTGAGCTCCCCAGTTTACCTGGGACAAGGAACTACTGGAGAGAGTCCAGCAGAGGGCTATGAAGATGCTGAATTGACTGCAGCATCATTGCAAAGAGGTAAGGCTGAGAGACCTGGGGCTGTTTAACCTGGAGAAGAGCAAACTAGGAGGGGATCTTACCCATTTCTATGAATATCTGCATCCAATTCTGGAACCCTTATTAACAGAGAGATATGGATGTGCTGGAACATGTCCAGAGAAGGGCCACAAGGATGATCAGAGGGCTGGAGAAACTCTCCTATGAGGACAGACTGGAAGAGTTGGGGCTGTTCAGTTTGGAGAGAAGGCTCTGAGGTGACCTTGTTGTGCCTTTTCAGTATCTTAAGAGCACTACAAGAAAGCTGGGGAGGCACTTTTTAGGATGTCAGGCAATGGTAGGACTAAGGGGAATGGAATAAAGTTAGAAATGGGGAGATTCAGACTTGATGTTAGGAAGAAGTTCTTCACCATGAGGGTGGTAAGACCCTGAAATGGGTTGCCCAGGGAGATGGTTGAAGCCTCATCCCTGGAGGTGATTAATGCCAGGCTGGATGAGGCTTTAGGCAGCCTGATCTAGTGTGGTGTGTCCTTGCCCATGGCAGGGAGGTTGGAACTAGATGACCCTTGTGATCCCTTCCAACTCTGACTGATTCTACGATCTAATGGGCAAGTGTCAAGAGGATCAGGCCAGAGTCTTGCCAGTGGTGCCCAGCGACAGGACATGGGGCAGTAGGCACAAACCAGAAGACAGGAAGCACCAGGGGAACATGAGGAAAACTTTCTTTGCTGTGAGAATGACAAGGTACTGCCAGGCTGTCCAAAGAGATTGTGAAATCTCCTTCTCTGGAGAGATTCCAAACACAAGTGGACCTCGTGATCCCAGGCAACCTGCTGCGAGCGACCCTGCTTTAGCAGAGGGGTTGGACTAGATGATGCCCAGAGGTCACTTCCAAACTCTACCATTTTGTGCTTCTGTGATTTGCCTTTTGTTTGGTTGGGTTTTTTTCTGCTCAAGGTATTTGGCATTGCCAGGAGGTTATGGTACTCTGGTCTGTAAAGATTTTGGTCATCAGAGTGGCAGCCAGAGCTGGCTAGGAGATTTCTGATGGCACATCATTTCACTGATGTCATTTCACTTGAGAGGAACGTGCTGCTGAGAGCCAGAAAGTTTCCTGTTTCAATGAACCAACAGGCAAACCACAGGTAGCTTTTCACTGGAAAACTGCCTGGCTTCTTACCAGCTAGCATGGTGGGCTGCTGGGACACAGGGACCGTGTCACAGGACTGCAAGCCTGGTAGTGCTGGAGGACTTGGATCAAGTCAGCAGATCCAGCCCCATCCTTGGCTCTCTGTGCTGCTCCATAGCAGGCAGCAGCGAGGCTGCAAAGAAGCACGTCCAGGGGAACATACTTCATTTTGGAAGTGCCATGAGTCATTGTTTTCCACTCCTAGGTTTGGTTTTTTTTTTTTTAGTGCTTATTTTTCTCCCCCATATACTTCTCTTTTGTGGGTCATTTTGAAATAACTGCTCTCATTCCGAATCAGAAGAAAGCCAAAAGTCAGAATTTCCCACGGACCAGCAATCTGAGCATTTGGCCAGTCTGTCTGGTGACAGGCCAGCACATTTCCAGTTGAATTGGATGTGCTGCTTGATGGCAATGTGCAGCTTGATCTTCTACACAACTTTCCCATAGAAGACTCTTTTGCTTTCTGCTGCTAGTAAAGGCACAAGCAGCACCTGGACCAGGACTCTTGTAAGAGGGAAGTAGAATGCATTCCTGAGCAGACTACCCTAAGTGATCCAATTTTGGCAGGGGGGGGAGTGGACTCATTGGTCTCTGGAGGTCCCTTCCAACCTCTAACGTGGTGTGAAGTGTCCCCACTTCTTGGTGAGGCTAACACAACATGACCTGTGGAGTCCTTTGAGAAGGGGAACAGCCCTACTCTCAAATCACAGCAAGGGAGTGGGGGAGATGGCACATCCCAGACTCCTAGCCTGGACCTTATTTAGCAATGCCATAAAATATGAAGCTCTCAGAAAAAGATGGAGCAGTGCAGAGCACACATTCAATATGGTGAGCTGCATGAAGTGTCCTTCCCTTACCTTTTACTACTGAGAGCTGGCTTAGGAAAGAGAAGACAGATCACCAGCAGTTTAAGCCACAACTGGTGACAAACCAAGATGGCAGCAGCTACCAATTGATATTGGTATCAAGAAAGCACTTTTCAAACTTCATCCTGAGCAGGGCTAAAATCTCCAACACTTCCTATATCCACACAGCACAAGGCTGAATCCAAGCCTGAACCAAAACTCACAGTATCATCAGGGTTGGAAGAGACCTCACAGATCATCAAGTCCAACCCTGTACAACAGAGCTCAAGGCCAGACCATGGCACCAAGTGCCACGTCCAACCTTGCCTTGAAGTGCCCCAGGGACGGCGACTCCACCACCTCCCCGGGCAGCCCATTCCAGTGTCCAATGACTCTCTCAGTGAAGAACTTTCTCCTCACCTCCAGCCTAAATCTCCCCTGGTGCAGCCTGAGGCTGTGTCCTCTCGTTCTGGCGCTGGCCACCTGAGAGAAGAGAGCAACCTCCCCCTGGCCACAACCACCCCTCAGGTAGTTGTAGACAGCAATAAGGTCACCCCTGAGCCTCCTCTTCTCCAGGCTAACCAATCCCAGCTCCCTCAGCCTCTCCTCCTAGGGCTGTGCTCAAGGCCTCTCCCCAGCCTCGTCGCCCTTCTCTGGACACACTCAAGCATCTCAATGTCCCTCCTAAACTGGGGGGCCCAGAACTGAACACAGTACTCAAGGTGTGGTCTAACCAGTGCAGAGTACAGGGGCAGAATGACCTCCCTGTTCCTGCTGGCCACACCATTCCTGATGCAGGCCAGTATGCCACTGGCTCATGTTCAGTGGAAACTCCCAGTGGAATCATCTAGCTCCAGGTCTGAAATCACTTCTTGAGAGAGCTTGTGATTTCCAAGGTCTCCACTACCACTACTAAGGACTCTATCCTGCCCTGCTCAGCTTAACCAAGATCCCAGTGACGTCAAAGACAACATGCATGCAGATACTCCCCAAACTGCTCATGGTGATTTCTCTGCAAGAGACTGTCCTGGCTGCAGTGATTCCCAAAGAAGTCTACCACAGCAAACACAGAAGAGGCTGGCAGCCGAAGTGAAACAGTTTGGAACACATTAATGGCTGAAACCAGAAGCCCTGGAATCCTGTAGGGGCCAAACAGCCTAATTTAGATTATTTTTTGGATGTGAGAATTGTGTGGTCATTGTTTAGTTTGGAGTATTCCTGCATTTAAGCACTTCCCAGGACTGGCTACATAGAAACTGCCTTAATTTAAAGAGGTAAGAAGGGGAAAAAAACCATGACAATTGCCAGAGGAGAGCATCCATCAATACCTGGGAGCCCTCAAACTACCACAAGAAGACATCATGCCTTTAAATGAAGGCAGGACCCAGTGAAAGGAGAAATAGATGGAAAAAAACAGCTTATCCAGACTTTTCCTACAACCACTCTCCTCCATCACCTAGTGAGGGCTGCACAGGACTTCTGATGCAGACAGCTGAACTCAGCTGAGCTAATATACAAACTTGCTTCAGTAGACAGCCTGCAAGTACTGGAAATGATTGGTGTGTATCCAAGGCTCATTGTCATGAAAGTTGAGGCATGGGGAAAGCATGTGTGACTCTGTGTGACTACACTGCAGTCAGCACTAAGGCCTTCTGAATGTTTGCTTCTAAATAGTTTGGGGCTGGGTGCTAGGTTGGACTGGATGATCTTGGAGGTCTCTTCCAAACTGGTTGATTCTATGATTCTAAATGACACATATAGGAAAATGTAAGGTACCAATTTCCAGTTTTATGCCTGGAAAACAAAAAGGCCTCTTCTGAACACTGCCAGCAGGCGCCAGGCACGCAGTGCAAGGGCAGAAGTTGTGAGACACTTGGTAACAGCCTGGCAGTGAACTCCAGTGCGGGTGGCCAGCTGTGTTGGCGTTGTACACAAGGCTTGTTTCCCAGTCTATTAATGAGGTTAATAAGTAGAAACATGTGCTGTGTTCACTTGTAACAAGCTAGGCACAGTTAATGCACTGCTGAATCCAACAGGCCATGCTTTAGAAGAGTTTAGAAGAACAGAAGATGCTCATGAAGGCAACTTCCCCGAGACAGACAAAAAGTAAGCTAAGGGCAGCAGGTCAGCTGAAACCCCTCCAATTTCTGCTCATGATAGCTTGAACCTCAGTCAACAAAGTGTCTAATATTAACCTTGATCACTGCTATAGCTGGTTGCTGTCAGAAGAGAGCATTGGTTTAATCTACGAATGACCACGGAGCCTGCAACACAGTAGTGCCTGATTGGGATGACTGCAAAGAGAAAAGATCAGAAAGACAATGGAAAAACACAGTAAAGGAAGCAAGGAGGAAAGAGCACCAGAACAGTCAGCTCTTCTCCCAAGAGGCAGCCTCACACTCATACTTCTGGCACAACAAGCAAGGAAAGGAGAGGCACAAGGCCCTTCAGTAAGTCAACAGCCTCCACAATTCAGCCTTGCTATTTCTACAAACCCTTCATTCAGAGCTTGACTTTCTGATATATAAAGAGTCCTAAACATACATTGGAGTCTACCAAGCCACAATTTAAGCTATAATTTGGTTGTCTCCCTGGAGTAAGTTGGCTCAGTGTTTCTATACAAGGTTTCTTCCAGCAAGGGAGTCTCTCTAGATCGTGCATGTGAATTTCTGTTGCTCTGCCAAAGTCCTCTCCATTTCAGACACATTGCCAGGAATCTATACTATATTCCTTATTTTCAACAGTTGCTGGCATTGATGGTAGTGATCCTTCATTCCTCACAAATTGATGTCATGCTCAGGTTCATCTTTCCAAGGGCTTAGTGATTTCACATTAGAAACATCTCCCCAAACCCACGTGAGTGCCAGCAGGGGTAGGTCATTTCTCTCACAGCCACAGCTTGGGATGGTTATTTCACAGGCCATCTGGCTAAAGCCACCTGATTTTATGGCCTTGCAAAAAGATTTTTTCAAGAGAATGAAGAAAAGTAGAGACAGTTTCTGGAGATGTCTTTCCAATCATCTTTGGCCTCCCAGTTTCTACCTCTGAGCTGCCATAGACATAGTGATCTTCCATGGGTGAACCCATTGCTTCTAAAAAGAGGCAGCATTCCAGGGCTACCACATGCAACAAGTTGATTGCAACCTCTGGGATCTACAAATCAAAACACCATGGGGTCATGTTTGATGGATTGTTGCTCTTATGTCACGAGCAGCCTGTTGGCAGAAATTCAGCAATCCTTTATTTAGAACTTGTGATTTTGTATGATCACAGGATGTTAAGGGACCTCCAGAGATCGAGACCAACCTCCCCTGCCAGAGCAGGGCCATAGAATCTAGCTCAGGACACACAGGAATGCATCCAGACAGGTCTTGACAGTCTCCAGAGAACACTCTGCAACCTCTCTGAGGAGCCTGTTCCAGTGTCCTGTGACAATCACAGTAAAGAAGTTCCTCCTCATGCTGAGGTGGAACTTCCTGTGCTGTACTTTACATCCATTGCTCTTTGTCCTATCACAGGGTGCAACTGAGAAGACTTTGCCCTCTCCCTCTTGACCCCCAGCCCCCATTGTTTATAAACATTGATTAGATCCCCTCTAAATCTTCTCTTTGCCAGACCAAAAAGCCCCAGGTCCCTCAGCCTATCCTCACAGGGCAGTGCTCCAGTCCCTTCTCATCTTCAGAACCTTCCCTTCAAGTCTTTTGAGTAGATCCCTGTCCCTCCTGAACTGGGAAGCCTAAAACTGAACACAGTACTCCAGGTGACGTCTAACCAGGGCAGAGCAGAGGGGGAAGGAGAACCTCCCTCAATCTGCTGGCCACACTCTTCTTAATGGCCCCCAGGATCCCACTGGCCTTCTCGGCCACAAGGGCACACTGAAGCCCCTTGGCTTGTCGGCCACCAGGACTCTCAAGTCCTTCTCCACAGGGCTACTTTCCAACAGATCACCTCCCATCCTATCCTGGTGCAGTTTAGCATTTCTTCCCAGCTGCAGGACTCAGCACTTATCCTTGTTGAACCTCATTTGGTTCCTCTTTGCCCAGCTCAGAGGAACCCCTTAGAAAAAAACACCAAACAAAGCAAGCAAGGAATGAAAAAACACCACAACTTTGGAAGCAGGAAATTTAACCTCAGCTTCTCAGACCCAACTTCTTGTCAGCAGGGAGCATTTCAGGACAGTTTCATTATGCCTGTGAGAGTATTCAGTTACCATTTTATCTCTTGGAGCACTGAGAGCATTGATTTGGCAAGCGCTGGGGCGTTTTTATTCCAGTTGGGTGACTGCTAATGGGAAGAGGAATTTGTGTGGCTGATCAGACACTTGAACAGACTGGTACTCCTTATTTTAAGATACTAAGCTTCAAAGGAATTTGGCAACAGGGCATCAATGCACAGGAGCCACACGACCAGCTACAAGCATTTTGTAACTGTCCAACAGGCAGAGCATCCCCTTAGCTTTTTATTTCACTATTTCCATGGAAAACAGCCAAACCCTAAGAGCTTAGCTGAACAATTCTCTTCCACCCCTTCAGAACATCCTATCCAACAGCAGGAAGGACAGAACTTTGGAGATTACTCTTTATTTTTTCATCCCTTTTCTTTTTTTTCCTCTCCACAGAAAAAAACTTCCACTGCTGAGATCTCTGTCCAAAAAAAAAAGCTAGCCCTGAACTGAGGCCAGGCTCTTTTCAGTGATGGCCAGTCACAGGGCAAGGGTGAAATGGCCCAAAATGGGACACAGGAGGTTCCACCTGAACATGAGCATAAATTTCTTCACTATGAAGATGACACAGTGCTGGACCACTGTGCAGAGAGGTTGTGGAGGATCCTTCTCTGGAGAGATTCCAAATCATAGAATCAACCAGGTTGGAAGAGACCTCCAAGATCAGCCAGTCCAAATTATCAACCAGCCCTGTACAATCAACCAGACCAAGGCACTGAGTGCCTCATCCAGGCTTTGCTTCAACACCTCCAGGGACAGTGACTCCACCACCTCCCTGGGCAGCCCATTCCAATGCCAATCACTCTCTCTGCCAACAACTTCCTCCCAACATCCAGCCTAGACCTCCCCCAGCACAACTTGAGACTCTGTCCCCTTGTTCTGTTGCTGCTTGCCTAGCAGAAGAGACCAACCCCCACCTGGCTACAACCTCCCTTCAGGTAGTTGTAGACAGCAATGAGGTCTGCCCTGAAGCCTCCTCTTCTCCAGGCTGCACACCCCCAGCTCCCTCAGCCTCTCCTCACAGGGCTGTGCTCCAGGCCCCTCACCAGCTTCGTCACCCTTCTCTGGACACCTTCCAGCATCTCAACATCTCTCTTGAATTGAGGAGCCCAGAACTGGACACAGCACTCAAGGTGTAGCCTGACCAGTGTTGAGTACAGGGGAAGAATAACCTCCCTTGTCCTACTGGCCACACAGTTCCTGATCCAGGCTGTGATGCCATTGGCTCTCTTGGTCACAATGCTGTAGGTGACCCTGTGTTAGCCCTGCTGGAGTTTGAACTAGATGATCTTTAAAGGGTTCCTTCCAACCCATACCATGCAGGGATTCTGCATCACAAAGAGCCCTGTAGCTCACAGAACATTTGATTTTGTTTTTCCTCTTGGAACAAGCAGTTCTTTATTTCAAGTATCACTACAGATGACACCATTTATGGGAGTGCCTATTCTGGAATGGCTACAGAGGCTTGATATTTTGGAACAGCTTGGGAGAGGACTTCATCTGTCTCAACAATGTTGAGTGGTCCTCATTTTAGCAGGGTTAGAGCAGAGGAAAAGGAGTTTCTGGGTCATTTATTGTAACTTTTGGCTTAAGTAATCTGAGAAGTACCAGAACTGGAGCCTGTGCCCACAGGTAAGCACAGGGGGAACATTCTCATTATGGAGAGCTTTGCCTTTATTATCTTTCCAAAAGCAGAACCATCAAGGTGAAACATTAGACCACCACAAGCAGCAGAGAGCAGCTACTGGGTCTTTTCAGAGATTTACAGTCAAACACACTTCATTTCATTTGTGTTTCTGGTCATCTATTGCTTATGTTCTGGGAACTATTCCAGTGGAGGAGTTTGGAGTCAGCAGTATTGTTCTGGAAAAGGATATTTTGAAGGAGTGATCTCAGTGGCTGATGTCAGCATTCCCACTTACAGACTTGTCAGTGGGAGTCACACTTCTCATACAAGGAAACGCAACCTTTGGGTGTAAGAAAAACTCAGCACAGTTCAAAAATCAGAAAGCAGATGGGGAGATGCTCATGAGTAAGACCACATTGAGAAATATTAGTTGCTGAATCATTCAAGCAAAAAAACAAACTCCAGAAAAATCCAAATGTCTTGTAGCATGGAGATGGATCATAAAGATGGGTGAGACCTCAAGCAGCACTACAGGCTAGGGACAGAGTGGCTGGAGAGCAGCTGGGAAGAAAGGGACTTGAGGGTACTGGTAGATATTAGCTGAACAGGAGCCAGCAGTGTGCCCAGGTGGGCAGGAGAGCCAATGGCATCCTGGCCTGGAGCAGGAACAGTGTGGCCAGTAGGACAAGGGAGGTTATTCTTCCCCTGTACACAACACTGGTCAGGCCACACCTTGAGTCATGTGTCCAGTTCTGGGCTCCTCAATTCAAGTGAGATGTTGAGGTGCTGGAAAGTGTCCAGAAAAGGGCAACGAAGCTGGTGAGGGGTCTGGAGCACAGCCCTGTGAGGAGAGGCTGAGGGAGCTGGGGGTGTGCAGCCTGCAGAAGAGGAGGCTCAGGGGGGACCTCATTGCTGTCTACAACTACCTGAAGGGAGGCTGCAGCCAGGTGGGGGTTGGTCTCTTCTCCCAGGCAACCAGTAACAGAACAATGGGACACAGTCTTGAGTTGTGCTGGGAGAGGTCTAGGCTGGATGTTGGGAGGAAGTTGTTGGCAGAGAAAGTGATTGGCATTGGAATGGGCTGCCCAGAGAGGTGGTGGAGTCACTGTCCCTGGAGGTGTTGAAGCAAAGCCTGGCTGAGGCACTTAGTGCCATGGTCTGGTTGACAGGTTGGCCTGGATGACCTTGGAGGTCTCTTCCACCCTGGTTGATTCTATGACTATGAGGGTTGGACTTGATGATCTATGAGGTCTCTTCCAAACTTGGTGATACTGTGAGACCTTCATTAGTCTTATCCTTTTAGTAGCAGTCTAAGTTTAACTTTCTAGACTTAAATCTGCTGTGCTTTCTATTCGACCTGTGGGTTCACTACTTCTAAATTCAGGTGGGAGCAGGGAAGGAATAGCCCAGCTACTACAACATCCCCCCCAAAAAATCAATAAGGGAAAAAAAGAATTAAAACAAATTAATCAAAGTTATGCCCTCTTGCTCCTCAGGCTTGCAGCTCTGAGCCTTTCCTCTTGGCAATATCATGTAGCACCAGTATCAGGAAGAACCAGGCAATGTAAGCAACAATTCACACCTCAATTAAACAACAACGACATCACTTTGGACATGCTAATTGCTTACTCTTTCAAAACAGGCTTATTTAAACCTGAAAGTTATTGACTTAGACAGATACATCAAATCCACTGTGCTGTCCTCAATAAAAACTGGAGAATAATAATAATTCTAGCTTTACAACTGCATGGGCTTAAGCTTAAAGCACATGAATTGGAGGTATTAAATTAGTAAAATGAGTTCACTGGCCATATCCAGACCTAAAATGATGGATTTGGGGACAGAGTTTAGTGGTGGACTTAGCAGTGCTAGGTTAACAGTTAGACTCAGTTTTGGGGCCAGTCTTGTTTAATCTCTTCATCAATGGCCTGGATGAGGGGATGGAATGCACCCTCAGCAAGCTTGCAGCTGACACTAAATTAAGCAGAAGTGTTAATGTGCTGGAGGGTAGGAAGGCCCTGCAGAGGGATCTGGACAGGCTGGAGCGATGGGCTGAGGCCAACTGCTATAAGGTTTAACAAGGCCAAGTGCTGGGTCATGCACTTTGGCCACAACAACCCCCAGCAGCCCTACAGGCTGGAGGAGGAGCGCCTGGAGAGCTGCCTGGAGGAAAAGGACCTGGGGGTGTTGGTGGACATCCAGCTGAACGTGAGCCAGCAGTGTGCCCAGGTGGGCAGGAAGGCCAACAGCATCCTGGCCTGTATCAGCAATGGTGTGACCAGCAGGAGTAGGAAGGTGATCATGCCCCTGTACTCAGCACTTGTGAGACCACACCTCCAGTACTGTGTCCAGTTTTGGTCACCACACTACAGGAGGGACACTGAGGTGTTGGAGCAGGTGCAGAGAAGGGCAACAAGGCTGGGGAGAGGTCTGGCAAACATGAGCTATGAGGAGCGACTGAGGGAACTGGGGTTGTTTAGTCTGGAGAAGAGGAGGATGAGAGGGGACCTTACTGCCCTCTACAACTACCTGAAAGGAGGTTGTAGTGAGGCTGGAGCTGGTCTCCTCTCTTGAATTACTAATGATAGGACAAGAGGAAATGGCCTCAAGTAGCATCAGGAGAGGTTTAGGTTGGCTGCTGGGAAGAATTTCTTTACTGAGCAGGTGGTCAGGCACTGGCACAGGCTGCTGAGAGAGGTGGTGGAGTCACCATCCCTGGAGGTGTTTAAAGGAGAGTGGATGTGGTGCTTGAGACTATGGTCTAGTGATGAAGGCTGCTGGGATGAAGGTTGGACTGGATGAGCCTGGTGGTCCTTTCCAACCACAGTGATTCACAGTGATTAGAAGCTGTGCTGAGGGATTTGGTTGAGTCAAGGACTTGTCAAACTAATGACTGGACTCAGTGATCTTGAAAGGCTTTTCCATTCTAAGAAATTCTGTGTGATTCTGTGTGACTTGAGGTTCTAAGAGGTCTCTATCAATCAAAATGATTCTATGATCCAATCTTTTCAAGGCTTTATCCACAAGGGAAAAAATCAAGGATTTTTGTCTTCTACCTTCAAAGGATTCATTCAGAAGAGCCCAGAGTGATGTTGGCCCAGACATGGGTCTCCAAGGTAGATTTTTTCCCTAGCACTGCTCTGATACCTTACTAAAAGTGATGCCAATGACCCACAGCTATTACTAGGCATTGACACTAAAGACACACTGAGAGGGCTGAAGTGGTCTGGAGGAAGTGGCCAAGGGGTGTATTTTCCGCCCTAGATATGGTGCCTCACTTAATCATGGCAGGGGGGATATCTGAACCCTTTTGTGCTGAGCTTACTTTGGCTCCTTGTGATGCAAGGTCATAGGAGGTGCTAAGAAACAGAGATTTCTTCAGGAAGTTCAGGGTAGGCAGAATTGTTTTTGTTCTGCATCTGAATGAAAAGCTGCTAAAATTGTGCAAGCCCTGGACTGGTCTCTTTATTTTCCTACCACCATTGATGTTTTCCTTACAGCATGGTTCCAAAGCTCTTTCAGTTCCTCCAGTGGCTAAAGAATTGCAGGGTTTAGACTGATATTTGCTTAGTTTCCATCTTGTCTCTCCAAAAGTTTTTCACCAGAGGAGGTTGTTGCCATGAACTGACCTTGACCATCACTCAAAAGCAAGAGCTGAGGAACAGAAATTCTGATGTGCTACTTCCCATTGGGCTCTGGTACTGAACTGGAGTGCCCCTGCAGTGATGAACAGAGCTTGAAGCTCAAAGTGGGCACAACTGGAGACCTCATGAAGTGGAAAGGGCTTAAAGAATCATAGAATCATTTTGGTTGGAGTCCCCAGCACAAGAAGGACATATAACTGTTGGAGCCAGTCCAGACAAGGGACATGAAGATGCTCAGAGGGCTGCAGCAGCTCTGCTATGAGGACAGGCTACAAGAGTTGGGGCTCTTCAGCCTGGAGAAGGGAAGGCTTTGAGGAGACCCTGCAGTGGCCTTCCAGTATCTGAAGGGGGCCTATAGGAGGGCTGGGGAGAGACTACTGACAAGGTCTTGCAATGACAGGACAAGGGGTAAGGGGTTTAAACTGGTAGAAGGGAGATTTAAACTGGATGTTAGGAAGAAGTTCTTTGCAGTGAGGGTGGTGAGACACTGGCACAGGTTTCCCAGGGAGTCTGTGGCTGCTCCCTCCCTGGAGGTGTTCAAGGCCAGGTTGGATGAGGCCCTGAGCAACCTGTTCTAGTGGGAGGTGTCCCTGACTATGGTCAGGGGTTGGAACTGGATGAGCTTTGAGGTCCCTTCCAACCTAAACCATTCTATGATTCTATGACAACACCTGAGTCCAGCCATTATCTAGTTCTGCCAAGTCTACTGCTAAACCATGACCCTCAAGACCACATAGGTGTCTTAAACACCTTCAGTGATGGGGATACAGTCACCTTCCTGGGAAGCCTATTCCCATGTTGGATAACCCTTTCAGTTGAGAAGTTTCTTAGGAGACAGAAGTACATAGCCTGAGTACAAAGGTCAGCAGCAATGTCCCATGCTAAAAGCACAGGTTTTGCTCTGCCTGGGGCCTGGGTGACTGTCTTCAGACTGCAATTTCATAGAATCAGAGAATCATTTAGGTTGGAAAGGACCTTTAAGATCATCAAATCCAATCATTAAGCCAGCACTGTAAGGTCACCACTAAACCATATCCCTCAGCATCACATTTACGCAGCTTTTAAACCCCCCAAGGGATGAAAACTCCACCAGTGCCCTGGACAAGCTGCTCCAAAACTTGGAAACCCTTATTTACTAGCAACGTAAGGGTGAGATTTTGTCTCTTACCACACATGAAACCTAATGGTGGCTTTTACAAATCTCTCACCTTCTCTTGTACTCAAGTTTTTCTCTCTGCACACACAGCTAGAGCTAAGAACAAGTGACTGAACTTCCATAAAGAAACAAGCAGCTGTTTGAATGGCAGTTTCATATGTGAAAGGCTTAGCCCAAACAGGCAGATCCAACAGGAATGTTATCTTCAGAACTGGTATTGGAGCTGGGCCCATCTCACCAGGAGAAGATATGCAGTAGTCAGCAAACATATTCAGCCCCAGCTGGATAAGCACATTTTCTCTCATCAGGAAAAATCTTGCCCTGCTAGAAATCACATTTAAGCCTGGTGCCTTAAAACCAGCATCAGTCAGATGCAACTTTAAGGAGGCTTGCCAAAGGCATGGATGCAAATTTCTGAGCTACAGAGTCACACAATAATTTGGCTTAGAAGGGACCTTTTATAATCACAGAATCAGTCAGGGCTGGAAGGCACCACAAGGATCATCTTG
This sequence comes from Pogoniulus pusillus, assembly GCF_015220805.1. Classification (NCBI taxonomy): domain Eukaryota; kingdom Metazoa; phylum Chordata; class Aves; order Piciformes; family Lybiidae; genus Pogoniulus; species Pogoniulus pusillus. The sequence goes on along the minus strand of NC_087273.1, from coordinate 35,062,361 downwards.
TTCCAACCTCCCTGCCATGCCCAAGGACACTCTACCCTAGAGCAGGTTGCACAGAGCCTCATCCAGCCTGGCCTTAAACACCTCCAAGGATGGGGCCTCAACCACCTTCCAGGGCAACCCATTCCTGGCTCTCACCACTGCCATGGTGAAGAATTTCCTCCTCATGTCCAGTCTCAGTCTACTCATTTCCAGCTTTGTTCCAAAAGGTCATATAGTCCAACCCTCCCTGCAGTGAGCAGAGACACCTTCAACTAGGTCAGGTTGCTCAGACCTCTACACAACCTGGCCTGAAATTGTTCCAGGAATGGGGTTTCTACCACTTCTCTGGGCAACCTAGGCCACTGTTTCACCACATCTCAATGTGAAAAATGCCTTCCTGCCATCCTGTTTAAATCTCTTTTCCATTTCCAAGCCATCACTCCTTGTTCTGTAGCAACAGGCCCTGTTAAAAAGTCTCTCCCCATCTTTCTTATCAGCACCTTTAAGTGCTGAAAGGCCACAAGGTCTTCTTGAAGACTTCTCTTTTCCAGGCTGAACAACCCCAGCTGTCTCTGCCTCTCTTCACAGCAGAGGGGTTCAAGCCCACCCATCATTTCAGAGAATTGACAAGGTTGGAAGAGACCTCCAAGATCATTCAGTCCAACCTAGCACCCAGCCATAGCCAATTAACCAGACCATGGCACTAAGTGCCTCAGCCAGGCTTTTCCTGAGCACCTCCAGAGACGGTGCCTCCACCACCTCCCTGGGCAGCCCATTCCAATGCCAATCACTCTCTCTGCCAACAACTTCCTCCTAACATCCAGCCTACATCTCCCTGGCACAACTTGAGACTGCATCCCCTTCTTCTGCTGCTGATTGCCTGGGAGAATTTTGCTGGTCAATCTACCTCTAGAAGCTAAAAAACAAGCAAAGGAAGAAGAGTGAGAGAGTTTTGGGGGTGGGGGGTTCGAGGTCTTTTCTCCACTCATCAAGAATTTTGGCTCAGCCTTCTGGAGAATAAATAAAGCAGTGCAGGGTATACATTTCACAAATAGAAAACACAACTGGAAAATCCTGACTCCAATAACTGTCAGGAGAATATTAATTGCATGTAAAAGCCAAACAAAACAAACCAAAAAATAATGTATGCTTCAATTTCTTTTCAGGTAAGTTTGGGGTTCAGTGTAGACCACACAGGTGTGTTTGTTCTATGCAGATCGAAGCTGGACCACCAGGGAACTTTCAGCTCCAACAAAATGTGGAGTTGTACTATGTTTAAAGGTGCTTTGCAACAGAGTTGACTGAACAGTACAGCCTCAGAAACAGAACTCACTCTTTGGAACCTTGTCTCATTTGAAGGTCTAGCTTGTGGACCTTGTTTCAGCTAATCAAGCAACTCAGCTATAGATCATCTGTAATAAAACTCTTCTTAACTCATAAATAAAGCCACAGCACTTCTAATGTTCACTTCAAAATCCCATCATTTGCACCTCGTCAAGCTCAAGCCCAGATTCTTGTACCAACTGCTGAAGATCTAATCGTAGACTCAAAACACTGTTTAGGTTGGAAAAGATCTTTAAGATCACCAAGTCCAACCATTAAGCCAGCACTGCTGAGCCCAGCACTGCACCATGTCCCTCAGCACCACTTCCACACAGCTTTTAAATTTCTCAAGGGATGGCAACTCCACACCTTCCTAGGCAGCCTGCTTCAGGGCTTGACAACCCTTCTGAGTAGGAAAACCTGAACCAGTTTCCTCCTGCCATGTCTCTTGTTACTTGGGACAGAGACCAATTCCCCCACCTCACTGCAGCCTCCTTTCAGACATTTGCAGACAGCAAGGAGGTCCCCCTCAGATTCCTTTCCTCCAGACCAAACAGCTCCAATCCCCACCTCAGTGCAGACTCCTTTCAGACATTTGCAGGCAGCAAGGAGGTCCCCTTCAGACTCCTTTCCTCCAGACCAAACAGCTCCAACCCACATCTCACTGAAGCCTCCTCTCAGACATTTGCAGGCAGCAAGGAGGTCTCCTTTCCTCCAGACTGAACAACTCATTCCCCTACCTTCTCCCCACAAATCTTGTTTTCTAGACCCTTCACCAGAATGGGCTGCCCAGGGAGGTGGTGGAGGCACCGTCCCTGAAGGTCTTCAAGCAAAGCCTGGATGAGGCACTTAGTGCCATGGTCTGGTTGACTGGATAGAGCTGGGTGCTAGGTTGGCCTGGATGATCTTGGAGGTCTCTTCCAACCCGGTTGATTCTATGAGTCCAGCACCTCAATGCTTACATCTGTGCAGATGACTCTTTCTTTGACTATTTTGACCAAGCCTATAACCCCTTCAACTCTGCAGCCAAGCACAGTTCAAGTGACTGGGAAAGCAGACCCTTATGAACTCAGTCTTTCAGTTGCCTTCCTCCCTTCTGGTCCCTCTCTGCAGCAGAAGATGAGAAACAGCTCTCACCCAAATCCCAAAGTGTGTGCTAAAATGAAGATTTTATTGTTATTTCTCCACTGTTGACTTATGCTTTCCATATTCCAGAGAAATCAGCTCAGGCTGATTAACGGAGGTGGTTCAGCAAAGAAAAAGTAATTTCAGAGGGATTCAAAATGGATTAAACTTGAGGGGGAAGCAATGGGGGGGGGGGGGAATTAAAATTGTGAAAAGTTGCCTTGTGCAGAGCAATCCTTCTTATAAAAATGCCTTCTGCTGTCAAGACATCCTACAGTTCTGAAAGCTTTTGCTTTTAACTAGGATTTGAAGTCAAAGGCAAAAATAATTATGCTCAAGTCGTCTTTTATCCTCTCAAAGAATGCAGCATTTCCACCAACTTCAGTTTTCCTGGGATTAGTAAAAAATCTAAGTAGTTATAATTGCATCTGACTGTCTTTCTGACAGAACAAAAATCCACAGGGAAGGTGGCAGCTTTCCAGGCTGTTTCTTTTAGAGCACATGGTGGCTCAGGCTGTTAACATGTGCTTGGACGTAGCTGTGAGGTATCTAGGAAAGCACTGTGCAGTGACACCAGCTGATCCTCAGAATCCTAGAATGGTAGGGGTTGGAAGGGATCATCTAATCCACCCTCCCTGCTACAGCAAGGTCAGCCAGTACAGGATACCAAGGATCACATCCAGGTGGGTTTGGAATCTCTGAAGAGACTCTACAACCTCTCTAGGCAGCCTCCTTCAAGTGCTGTGGCACCTCTGAAGCATTTCCTTATGTTACTTATCCTTTACTTTTTGCCCATTGTCACAGAATCATAGAATCAGCCAGGTTGGAAGAGACCTCCAGGATCAGCCAGGCCAATCTATCACTCAGCCCTATCCAGTCAACTAGACCATGGCACTAAGTGCCTCAGACAGGCTTTGCCTCAACATCTCCAGGGACAGCAACTCCACCACCTCCCTGGGCAGCCCATTCCAATGTCAATCACTCTCTCTGGCAACAACTTCCTCCTAACATCCAGCCTAGACCTCTCCCAGCACAACTTGAGACTGTGTCCCCTTGTTCTGTTGCTGCTTGCTTGGCACCAGCCCCAAACTGGCTACAGCCTCCCTTCAGGTAGTTGTAGACAGCAATGAGCTCTGCCCTGAGCCTCCTCTTCTCCAGGCTGCACACCCCCAGCTCCCTCAGCCTCTCCTCACAGGGCTGTGCTCCAGGCCCCTCACCAGCTTTGTCACCCTTCTCTGGACACCTTCCAGCATCTCAACATCTCTCTTGAATTGAGGAGCCCAGAACTGGACACAGCACTCAAGGTGTGGCCTGACCAGTGCTGAGTACAGGGGCAGAATAACCTCTCTTGTTTTGCCGGCCACACTGTTCCTGATCCAGGCCAGGATGCCATTGGGTCTCCTGCCCACCTGGGCATGCTGCTGGCTCATGTTCAGCTACTATCTACCAGTACCCCCAGGTCCCTTTCTGCCTGGCTGCTTTCCAGCCACTCTGTCCCCAGCCTGTAGTGCTGCTTGGGGTTGTTGTGGCCAAAGTGTAGAACCCTGCACTTGGCCATGTTAAATCTCATCCCAGTGGCCTCTTCCACCCACCCAGCCTGTCAAGGTCCCTTTGCAGGGCTCTCCTACTCTCCAACAGCTCCACACCTGCTCCTAGCTTGGTGTCATCTGCAAGCTTTCTGATGATTGACTCAATCCCCTTGTCCAGGTCATCAATAAAGGTACTGAACAGGCCTTTTCCAGCTGGAACAATTCTATGATTCCAAGATGCCCATAAGCCTTGATGAAATTCTCCTCAGCCACTGCATACATGACAGACCCTTAAAGGGTGCAAGGAAGGGTGAATGTACAATGTACAACTACCTGAGGGGTGGTTGTGGCCAGGAGGAGGTTGCTCTCTTCTCTCAGGTGGCCAGTGCCAGAACAAGAGGACACAGCCTCAAGCTATGCCAGGGGAGATTTAGGCTGGAGGTGAGGAGAAAGTTCTTCACTGAGAGAGTCATTGGACACTGGAATGGGCTGCCCGGGGAGGTGGTGGAGTCGCCGTCCCTGGGGCTGTTCAAGGTAGGATTGGACGTGGCACTTGGTGCCATGGTCTGGCCTTGAGCTCTGTGGTAAAGGGTTGGACTTGATGATCTGTGAGGTCTCTTCCAACCCTGATGATACTGTGATACATTTCAATGGAAAACAACCATTAAGAGGCAGAAGAATAGATTTTAAAGAAACTCTGCCACAGCTCTAGGAGCTCTGCCATCAGTTCTAGCCATGCATTCCTACCAACTAGAGGCTTTGCTTATTCAGACTTTGCCATCTATAGCTAGAGATGCCTCTGATCTATTAGAGATAATTGCAGAATAAGCTTTCCACTTGTTAATTCTATTACACCATGGATCCAATTTACTTTCAGCCTCTTGTGCCAGAAGATCTTGGCTGTTTATTCTGCTTGGAGAACATAATGGTCGGTGCTGCTTCGAAGGAATACTTTTTCCTCCCCCCTCCTTCCAGAAGATAAACTTTTACAACATTTAAGCACTTTAATTTTTCTTTGTTACAGCACATGGCTCTAAGTTGGCACTGCTGGGAGTTGTTATTGTATTTAATGGCACACAATTACCCAGCCTCCAGCTGCCTAGGAACACAAAGGAGGAAAGCTCAGCTAGAGGTTTTTACCACTGACGATGCACAGCCCACAACACATAGGGTTGGCTGGAGGGTTGTGAATGGCATCCAGCAAAACCTGGGATTTGGGGTTGCTCTTGTTTTCTTTTTAAATGGCTTTCCCAAAATTTCAGCTGCAAAGTCACAGAATCATAGCATCAACCAGGTTGGAAAAGATCTCTAAGATCATCCAGTCCAATCTATCACCCAGCCCTGTTCTATCAGCTAGAGCACAGCACTAAGTGCCTCAGACAGGCTTTGCTTCAACACCTCCAGGCACAGTGACTCCACCACCTCCCTGGGCAGCCCATTCCAATGCCAATCACTCTCTCTGACAACAACTTCCTCGTAACATCCAGCCTAGACCTCCCCTGGCACAACTTGAGACTGTGTCCTCTTGTTCTGTTGCTGGTCATAGAACCATAGAATGCTCAGGGCTGGAAGCAATCTCCAAAGCTCATCTAGTCCAGTCCCCCTGCAGTCAGCAGGAGCATTCTCAACTAGATCAAGTTGCCCAGAGCCCTGTCAAGCCTCACCTTGAGTATCTCAAAGGATGGGGTTCCAACCACCTCACTGGGCAACCTGTTCCAGTGTTCCACCACCCTTATGGTAAAGAATTTCTTCCTAACAGCCAATCCTAAATCTGCTCTTCAGTTCAAAGCCATTGCCCCTTGTCTTATCACCATAGGCCTTTGTAAATAGTCTCTCCAGCCTTCTTTTAGCCCACTTCAGGTACTGGAAGGCTCCTATTAGGTCTCTCCAAAGCCTCCTCTTTCAGGCTGAACACCCCCAGCTCCCTCAGCCCATCTTTGTAACAGAGGTGCTCCAACCCCCTGATAATTTTCATGGCCTTCCTCTGGACCTGCTCCATCAGGTCCACATCCTTCCTACATTGAGGTCTCCAGAGCTGCACACAGTACTCCAGGTGAGATGTCAGAGTAAAAGTGGCAGAATCATCTCCCCGGATCTGCTGGCCACGCATCTTTTGCTGCAGCCCAGGCTGTGAATTTGCCTTGTGCTGTTTTCACTTTGTCACACAAAAGCAGCACATTCTACATTCTTCTTCAAACTGCATTAAGGAAATAAAATGTAAATGAGGAACCTCCCTCAGTTTTCCTGCTTGCCATGGTTTGGCTTTGTCTACCCACACTACACTTGCACTGGGGGGAAAAAAGCTGCCAGTACTTTAGTAATTTGGGCATTAGCAAACCATAGAAGCTTCTGGGTCAATGCTGGTGCAGTAAGATCATAGAATTATCTTGGTTGGAAAAGACCTCTAAGGTCATCAAGTCCCACCAACAACTAGTGTTATCACCACGGCCATTAAAGATGGCTATGATGAATGAGGAAGAATTGATGCCTGAACACAACTAAATCCCTCCTAGACACAGCTACAAGAGAAACACTTCCAGATCTGATGGTTTGACCAGAATCTAACATCACTAGCAGGTGGAGGGATGCAATTCTGCCCCTCTGCTCAGACCTCACCTGCAGTGCTGTGTCCAGCTCCGGTGTTCTCAGCACAGGAGAGACATGGACCTGTTGGAGCAGGTCCAGCAGCAGGCCACAAAAATTATCAGAAGGCTGGACCACCTCTCCTATGTGGATAGGCTGAGCTCTTGCCAGCCTCAGCTGAGTTTCCTAGGATGTTTCTGGGCTTCTACAGCAGATAACTCTTGCAATAAGTTTGATATACCCCTCTTGGTCTCTAAGTTCAGTTTTTCTGCACCCATCTTAGAAATGAGAAATTCAGCAAGCCAATTAGTCACCTGCTGTTCCCCATTAGTGAAACCCATCCCAATCTAACTCTGCCTTCTTAAGGGTTTTCACTGCCAACAGTAAGTCTGTTGCAGCAGCTCTACTACCAATGGCAAAATTACACTTCCATACAATTAGTGGAAGATTAGAGTGACATCTAAGTGGTTTCTCTTTCAAAGATCATTGTGAGATCAACAAGCCACATCCCCCTCACTGGCCACTTAGACCAAGGAGAAGTGGTCACATCAGTTGCAGAGATTAAATTGGGAGTTCACAATATGCAAAAAGGAGAAAGGCAGCAAGAGGAAGGGAAAGAAAAAAAACAACCCAAAAACAAGGAGAAAGGAAATCTTCCCTGAAGCTATGTCTAGACTGTGGGATCCAAGAGTGCTTCCCACTCTCAGATCCTAGTGTGCACCCTTGCTGAGTCCCGACTCCTCGTCTGCATGAGGTCTGGGCATGCAATGCTGGAAAGTCACAGGAGGCTTTAAGGCACCTGGGAAAGGGAAGATGAAACTGAAGTGGCTGGTCTTTATGCAAGCTTTTTGCTTCCTGCTTCTCTTAGGGAGGGCTCCCTGCTACATCACTAAGAAAGTTCCTCTGGCCCTTAAAGGTAAGATTTCAGTCACACACCACCAGCAGCCTCCTGACTGCATTGAGAAGAACGTGGCCAGCAGGTCAAGGAAGTTTCCCCTCCCTACCTACTCTGCCTTAGTCAGGCCACATCTGAAGAACTGCTGTCCAGTTCAACTGGGACAAGAAACCACTGGGGAGATTCCAACAGAGGCTATAAAGATGCTGAGGGCACTGGAGCATCTTTCTACCAAAGGCTGAGACCTGGAACTGTTTAGCCTAGAGAAGAGCAGACAAAGGGTGCTCCCCTCAGTGCAGATCAATAACTAAAGGGTAAGGGTCAGGAAATAGAGGAGATTCTTCTCAATGGTGTCTAGGGACTAGATAAGTGGCAACAGGCCACTCACAAATTGGAACACAGGAGATTCCATGTGAGTGGGAGGAAAAGATTCTTTCTTGTGAGGGTGCCAGAGCACTGGAACAGGCTATCCAGAGAGGTTGTGGAGTCTTCTTCTCTAGGGAGATGCCAAACCTGCCTGAACATGGCAATCTTAGACAACCTGTGCTGGGAGACACTTTAGTGGGAAGGCCAAACTAGATGGTCACAGAAATGTCCAGGTCAGAAAAGACCCTCAGGATCTCCAAGTCCAACCTAGAACCCTACTCTACAAGATTCACCTTAAACCACATCCCTTAAACACATCCAGGGTGGGTGACTGCACCACCTCCCTGGGCAGCTCATTCCAGTCCCTGACCACTCTCCCTGTGAAACACTTTCCTAATGTCTAATCTAAACCTACCCAGTCTCAGCTTGAGGCCATTCCCCCTTGTTCTGTCTCCAATTACCTCTGAGAAGAGCCCAGCAGCAGCCTCTCCACAATCTCCTTTCACATAGCTGTAGACAGCAACGAGGTCTCCCCTCAGCCTCCTCTTCCTTCAACTAACCATCCCCAGCTCCCCCAGTTGCTCCTCATAAGATTTATTCTCCAGACCCTTCCCCAGGTTTGTTGCCCTCCTGTGGAGCCACTCCAGCACCTCCACATCTCTCGTACTGCAGTGCCCAAAACTGAGCACAATACACAAGGTGTTCCCAGAGGTCTCTTGCAAGCCTTGCCATGCTGGCATCCTGTGATGCAATAATTTGCTCTTCAGCAGCAGACACTGCTGGCTCCTCAGTGTGATCCCTCTTTGAAAGCCAAAGCCTACTGAGAGCAAGGGAGCACAAATCCCTAGCCTGGGTGTCACTTCCAAGCGCCTGGAATAATGATTTTTTTTGTTGGTGGTCCTCTTTTCTGTCACAGCTTCAGCCAGTTTGGAACATCAATTACCAACACCAGAGCCTGGTTCTGGCTGTGAAGATAGCAGTTTAGGGTGTTGTCTATATCTCTGCCTCAGGTCAGCCTCCTCTTAAATGCTGGGTGAGGATAACATCACACACACACACACACACATCTGTTCAGACAAAATTTACTGCCTAGTTCAAAACCAAAAGGAATGAACCATTGTGTCCTTATTTTAATGAAGAAAACTGCCCAATCTTGTGCAAGGAACAGGAACCTCTACCCACTGCTGTTATCAGAGTCAGGGTGACATCATTTGGACCAGCACTGATAGTTTCTGATTAGAGATTTATGCTTTCTGATGAGGGAAACAAATCTTTCGGGAGTCCTGATTACGCAGGATGGTGAATAGGGCAAAGAGGCAGCCTTGGAATTGCACTGAAGTGAGTTGTTTCTGAACAGCATCCAGAGCTAAGGCATGCTTTGGAAGGCAGAATTGCTCAGCTCCAGGCAACTTTTCCTTCCTCTTGCACTAAAGTGTCTCTGCTGACTGTTTTGAGGACCACAAAAATGATCAAAGGCCCGGAGTCCCTCTGCTTTGGGGACGGGCTGAGAGTGTTGGAGTTGTTCTGCAGGGAGACCTTCTTGTGGCTTTTCAGCACTTACAGAGGACCTGTAACAGAGGTCTTCACAGGGTGTGTTGTGACAGGACAGGGGGAGACGGTTTTACACCAAGAGGGAGATTTAGACTGAATAGAAGGGAGAAATTTGTTTCACATTGAGGGTGGCAAGTAATCCTTAGGTTGCCCAGAGAGGTGGTAGATGTCCCATCCCTGGAAACATTCCAGGCCAAGTTGGACAGAGGCTCTGAGCAGCGTGATCCAATTGCAGATGTCACTGCTCACTACAAGGAGCTTGGACTTAAAGTCCTGTAAAGGTTCCTTCCAACCCAAGGCATTCTATGGCTCTACAACTTCAAGCCTATTACTTCACCCTGTAGTTGGAAAAGCAAAGCTGCAAATCACAGCTCAGTCCTACCAACAACACAGCATGATCACAGAATCAGTCAGGGTTGGAAGAGACCACAAGGATCATCTCGTTCCAAGCCCCCTGCCATAGGCAGGGACACCCTACCCTAGACCAGCCTGGCCTTAAAAACCTCCAGGCATGGGGCCTCCACCACCTCCCTGGGGCAACCCATTCCAGGCTCTCACCACTCTCATGCTGAACAACTTCCTCCTCACATCCAGTCTGAATCTCCCCACCTCCAGCTTTGCTCCATTCCCCTTAGTCCTGTTACTCCCTGAGAGACTAAAAAGTCCCTCCCCATCTTTTCTGTAGGCCCCCTTCAGATACTAGAAGGCCACAAGAAGGTCACCTGGGAGCCTCCTCTTCACCTGACTGAACAGCCCCAGCTCTTTCAGTCTGTCCTCATAGCAGAGGTGGTTCAGCCCTCAGATCATCCCAGTGGCCCTTCTCTGGACACACTCAAACATCTCTGCATCTCTCTTGTAATATGGGCTCCAGAACTGGATGCAGTCCAGGTAGGGTCTCACCAGAGCACAGTAGAGAGGGAGAATCACCTCTCTCGCCCTGCTGGCCACACTTCTCCTGATGCAGCCCAGGACCTGGTTGGCCTTCTGGGCTGCAAGTGCACACTGCTGGCTCCTGTTGAGCTTCTCACCCACCAGCACCCCCAAGTCCCTTTCCTCAGAGCTGCTCTCCAGCCACTCACTGCCCAGCCTGCATTTGTGCTTGGCGTTGCCTCAACCCAGATGCAGGACTTTGCACTTGGTCTTGTTGAACCTCATGAGGTTGGCTTGTGCCCCCTTTTCCAGCCTGTCCAGGGCCCTCTGGATGGATCCCTGCCCTCCAGCCTGTCTGCAGCACCACACAGCTTGGTGTCATCAGCAAACTTGCTGAGGCTGCACTCAATGCCTCTGTCTGTGGCAATGACAAAGATGTTGAACAAGACTGATCCCTGAGGGACTCTGCTTGTCATTGGCCTCCACTGGGACATGGACCCATTGACAGCCACTCTTTGGTGATGATGAAATAGTCTCTCTCCACTACTTTTCATAGTTAAGGTTTTTGAACCAGCCACCCTCACTGGGAAATTAGTTCCAGTTCACATTCTGTGGTCTGTATTTTTCTGTGCCAGGTCTCAATTTTCCTGCAACCTCCAAAGCACTTCAAAACAAAACAACAACTCCCCTCTCTCCTGCTTAGAACAAACACCATTCTAAGTCACTGAATCAACAACTGATGGTAACAGTTGTAGGAAAAGTAGTGATAAGAAGCTGTTTTCATTATATTTTGTTCTATTTTACCTATTGAATTTAACTTTTTCCCCCTCTATTTCTATTTTTTTTTTCAGCTCAGGTTTTTCATTATGTAATGGTTGGGCCTTTTTTTTTTTTTCCCTGTACCTAACTGATCAATGTTTCATGAAGTAAATGCTATCTGAAAACATCATCATGATTAGAGCAATCTGAGCATCTGGCCACTTGGACTGTTTCCTGGATGGTCAGGAAAACCCTGAAGCATCACAATATGGAAGAATGAGAGGGACATCCAACAGCATCCAACTGGAGAATGAACCAGGAGGGTGCACTTTCCTCTCTGCAAGCAGCTCTGCAAGGGAGAACTTGCAGGTTGCTAAGAGGGTGGCAGCATGCATGGCTTCTATCCCTGCCTTTGGAAGGAGTGTTGGAAGGAGCAGTGGAAAAGGTGGGATTCATCAAGCCCTGTATAGGCAGCTGGCTTATGAGTCATCTGATCCCAAGAGTGACATCTGAAAACCAAGTGGGTTGTGCTCTATTAAGTGCTGATTTCCAGAAGTGGCTCTAAAGGAGTATGGATGACTGCTTTCTGCTGCTGCTGCTCAGAAGGCAAACTTTGCTTCTAGGAAAACCAATCTTAGTACAAGGTTTCATTTGTAATCACAGAATTAACCAGGTTGGAAAAGACCTTTGAGATCATCGAGTCCAACCTATCACCTAACACCTTCTCATCAACTAAACCATGGCACAAAGTGCCTCATTCAGACTCCTTTTAAACACCAACAGGGATTGTGACTCCACCTCCCTGGGCAGCCCATTCCAATGCCAATCACTCTTGCTGTGAAGAACTTCTTCCTAACGTCCAGCCTAAACCTGTCCTGGCACAGCTTGGGACTGTGTCCTCTTGTTCTGAGCCTGGGAGAAGAGACCAACCCCCACCTGGTTATAACCTTTCAGGTAGCTGTAGACAGCAATGAGGTCTCCCTGAGCCTCCTCTTCTCCAGGCTGAACACCCCCAGCTCCTTCAGCTTTTCCTCACCAGCCTTGGTGTCCTTCACTGGACACGTTCAAGCACTTCAACATCTCTTTTTAAGAGAGGCCCAGAACAGACTGAGGGATGATGGAATTGAGAGCAGCCCTGCAGAGGAGGACTTGGGGGTACTGGGGGACAAAGAGCTGGACATGAGCCACCAATGCACGCTCACATCCCAGAAGGCCAGCAGGTCATTAGGGGTTAATCTGCCATTCTACTCTGCTCTGGTGAGACCTCATCTGGAGTTCTGTGTCCAGTTCTGAGGACTCCCAACACAAGAGATACATGGACCTACTGGAGCAGGTCCTATGAAAGGCTATCAAGATGGCCAGAGGACTGCAGCACCTCTTATGAAGGCAGGTGGAAAGAATAGAGGCTGCTTGGCCTGGAGAGAAGGCTGCTGAGGAGAGAACTTACAGCTGCATTTCAGTATCTGAAAGGGACTTAAAGGAAGGCTGGAGAAGGACTGTTTAGAAGGGTTTGCAACAAAAGGATAAGGGACAATGGTTTGGAACTGAAGCAGGATAGATTTAGGTTGAACATGAGGTGTAAATTCTTTATTAATGAGAGTAATGAATTGCTGAAGCAGTCTGGCCAGGGATGTTGAGGCCCAATTCAAGATCAGACTCAGTATGGTCCTGGGCAGCCTGATCTAGTTAGAAGTGTCCTGCTGACTGCAGGGAGGCTGGACAAGGTGACAATTGAGGGTCCCTTCCAACCAAATGCAATCTGTGACTCTGTACATCTACACAGATAATGAAACAAGAGGAGTGGTCTTATGAGCATCTCTGCTATTCAATCCAGCACCCAGGCACAAGGCTTCCCAAGTCGGAAGGAACTGGCCCAGCCACGCTCAGTGTAGTTATAATCCAGAGGGAATTGGAAGTAAAAAGTAACCCAAAGATTCAGAAGATATGCAAATGTGGTCCTGAGGAACACAGTTAGTGGTGACTTGAAGGTGCTGTGTTAGCTTCTGGATTCTATGGTAAAAAGAGCTCTTCTTTTTCCTCCACCAAAGAGCAAGAGGTGCCCACCATTTACATGGGAATGCTGTATCCATGCTCTCCTACAGCAATGCATAGATTGAACTTTAGTATCTTGGGCAAGAAGAGGCATGTTCAAAGCTCAAAGTCAGGTAGCCCTCAGCCTACCTTGAAAGGTACTGTGTGTCACAGAATCACAAGATCTTAGAGGGTGGAAGGGACCCCCCAGAGATCACAGTCCAACATCCCTGCCAAGGCAGGATCACTTAGGGTAGTTTGCACAGGAATGCATCCAGGCAGGATTGGAAAGTCTCCAGAGAAGGAGACTCCACAGCTCCCTGGGCAGCCTGTTCCTGTGCTCTGTCACCCTCACCGTAAAGAAGTTTCTCCTCACATTGAGCTGAAATCTTCTACGTTCCAGTTTGTAGCTGTTGCTCCTTGGCTTATTGCTGCTGACAAGAGATTGGCCCCAGCCACTTGACACCCACCACTCAGATATTTACATACATGGATGAGATCTCCTCTCAGTCTTCTCTTCTCCAGACTGAACAGTCCCAGGGCTCTCAATCTCTCTCTATAGGGGAGATGCTCAAGTCCCCCACTCATCCTCATGGCTCTCCAATGTCCCTTTTCTCAATCCAATATGTACAGATTTTACACATCACAGAATGTTAGGAGTTGAAAGCGACTTCCAGAGATCACAGAGTCCAACGTCCCCAGCCAGAGGGTTTCCTGGCACAACTGAGGCTCACAGAACGGTTTGGGTTGGAAGAGACCTTTAAGATTCTTTTATAATCACCACCTGGTGAGAAATGCACTCTCCGGATCCTACGATGGAATCTTGTTCCCTTCCACATGCAAGCAGGCACATGCACACCCCAGGCACATGCAAAGCCTGTGCATGGATAGATATGGGGAAGAGAGGTTCCAGGAGGAGAAAAAAAAACCAAAAGACTGACAGACTTCATCCTGCTGTTCTTATTTTCTCTGTGCAGCAGCCTAAATGAGTGCCTGCTGCAACATGCCTTTACTTCTCTGCTGAAATACCATGTTTATGGAAATCAAACCCAAAAATGTTCTATTCAACAGCTCCTCAGCAGCAGAGAGCACTTGGTCAACAAGGCTGTGTTTGCCTGTTGGCTTTCTAAGTGTTGTCTCCCCCTTAAAACAAGTTCTTGCCAAGTGCATTCATCCCACGTTTTGCACATGTTTGCTTTTGAAGTGAGACGTTTTGGAAGAAGCATCAGATTGCAGTGGGAACACTTTTAGAGAGATGCAGCACAACACTGGCATTCCAGAACGTTTTCTGGAATGGAAGGAAATGGCATTCTGGGAGGGCTGGGGTTTATTTTTCATGTTATTTGTACACTATGCCGTGGCTAGGACAGAGTGCCAGAAAGGTTGTGAAGTCTCCTTCTCTGGAAAGGCTCTGGAGATGCTGGACCCACCTGGATGCACTGCTTTGCAAACTGCTCTAGGTGATCCTGCCTCGGCAGTGAGATTGATGATCTGGACAAGGGGATTGAATCCATCATCAGTAAGTTTGCAGGAGCAGGTGTGCACCTGTTGGAGGGTAGGAGAGCCCTGCAGAGGGACCTCGACAGGCTGGATGGGTAGGTGGAGGCCACTGGGATGAGATTTAGCAAGGCCAACAGCAAGGTTCTGCACTTTAGCCACAACAACCCCAAGCAGCACTACAGGCTGGGGACAGAGTGACAGGCAGAAAGGAACCTGAGGGTACTGGTAGATAGTAGCTGAACATGAGCCAGCAGTGTGCCCAGGTGGCCAGGAGAGCCAATGGCATCCTGGCCTGGAGCAGGAACAGTGTGGCCAGGAGGACAAGGGAGGTTATTCTTCCTCTGTACTCAGCACTGGTCAGGCCACACCTTGAGTGTGGTGTCCAGTTCTGGGCCCCTCAATTCAAGAGAGATGTTGAGGTGCTGGAACATGTCCAGAGAAAGGTGATGAAGCTGATGAGGGGCCTGGAGCACAGCCCTGTGAGGAGAGGCTGAGGGAGCTGGGGGTGTGCAGCCTGGAGAAGAGGAGTCTCAGGGCAGACCTCATTGCTGTCTACAACTACCTGAAGGGAGGCTGTAGCCAGGTGGGGTTGGTCTCTTCTGCCAGGCAACCAGCAACAGAACAAGGGGACACAGCCTCAAGTCGTGCTGGGGCAGATCTAGGCTGGATGTTAGTGTCATGGTCTAGCTGATTGGACAGAGCTGGGTGCTAGGTTGGACTGGATGATCTTGAGGTCCCTTCTAACCTGGTTGATTCTATGATTGGACTTGATCTCTGGAAGTCTCTCCCAACCACTAAGTTCCATGACTCTGTGACTTCTTCCTTTTATAATGGAAAAAAAATACTGCAAGAAACTCTTAAAACACTCTTATAGAATCATCAAGATCGGAAAGGATCTCGAAGATCATCAAGTCCAACTATGAACCACAAAGGTTTTTTTGAACACTTCCAGGGATGGGGACTCCACCACCTCCCTGTCTGACAGGGCAGCCTGTCTGACCACTCTTTCAGTAAAGAAGTTTCTTCTCAGATCCAACCTAATCTGTTCCAGGCTGCCTGCATTTCAAAACACACAAATGCTTGTGTATACATCCTAATTTTCTGAAGCTATTTGTTTTGCATGAAGTCTCAACACGAGATGAATTCATTTTAAAGGCAAACCGAAATGGATTTCCAACTCTTGATGTACCCAAGAAGATAAACCCACCTAAAATTTCAACCAGATCTGATTACCAACCAACTCCTCCAGGAAGCCCAAGGCAATGAGTCCTTACCCCACATGACAAGTAAAAAGGCAGCATCTTGGGTATAAGAGCATCATTACTATTGGCCAAGGAATTCAGACTCAGGAAGGGGGGGGAGAAATAACACATTTTAAAACTCTTGTACTGCAGATGAGACTCCAGAGATTAAAAAATAAACAAATAGTTTTTCCACAGGCAGGATTGAAAAATGCTCAGGAGTTAATTAAGTGCACAGTCCTTACTGCTGGCCACAAACTGGGACCTTTCAGAGACCATGATGATGAGCACAGCAATAAAGACAGCACGGAACACAAGTCACATTTTGGTGAAAGGTTCTCCCAGCTCACAGCTGTTCAACTAAAACCATTTAAAACTCCATCCCAAACAAAAAGGAAGAAACAAAGACCAGATTTTCCCTTTACATTTTGACTGCTTTCCCATCAAAAGGAGAAAGTCTGTCCAAGATGCTCATATTGATCTGATCATGATTGTATTTTCAGATTAGAGGTTTAGGAATTAAATTGGATCTGTTGAATGTAGGGGAGGGGGAATACACTATATAAAAACTGGGTAGAAAAATAAGGAGTCAAACCAAACAGGTAAAATAAACTACCTCTCAGTCCCCACATGAAGAATAACTTATTAGCACATATTTTTTCCTAGAACTGTTGCCAACAGTTGTTTATTCAGTGACTTGGAATGGTGTTTATTCTAAGCAGGAGAGAGGGGAGTTGTTGTTTTCTTTTCAAGTGCCTTAGAGGCTGCAGAAAGATTGAGACCTGGCAGAGAAAAAGAAGATGGGAACTGATGTCTTAGTCTCCTCTCACTACCTTTCAGATTTAAGGTTTTGGATGAACCATCCTCACTATTGCATCAGCAGCTCACATGACTGGGTAGAACTGTGCTCTTATCTGCAATATTGCTTCTCTAAAGACAAGGTGAAATAATGGGCTCCAAGAAGTTGTAGCCAACACTTTAGCTTGGAAGGAATCTCTCCAAAAGAGACTCCACAACCTCTCTAGAGCAGGCTGGTCCAGTACTCCAGCACCCTCATACAAAGAGGTCTTTCCTCATGGTCAGATGGCATCTCCTGTGTTCTAGTTTGTACCCATTGCCCTTTGCCAGGTGCCACTGAAAGGAGCCTGCCCCCATCCCTGTGACCATTGCCCTTTAGCCATGAATGAGCATTGATCAAATCCCCTCTCAGTCTGCTCTTCTCCAGACTAAACAGCCACAGGTGTCTCAGCCTTTCCTCCTCACAGAGATGCTCCAGTCTCTTAATTGTCCTCACAGCCCCCATTGGACTCTCTCTGGTAGGTCATTCCTCCTGATGCACCCCAGGATACCACTGGCCTTTGAGTCCACAAGAACACATTGCTAGCTCATAATGAACTTGCTGCCCTGCTGGAAATCACCTGTCAGGAGAAGGACCCAGAACTGTTGGTGGACAATCTCTAGCCTGTACTTGTGCATGAGTTTGTTACTCATAAGGTCACCCTCCAGACATCTCCTGATACAGGAGGTGATTCCTTCCAGTATGCTGGATACTACACTCGCTCTTGTTGAGGAAGGCTTCCCAACCTTCCTTTAAATGGGACACCAGAAGCATCTTTCATCTTTAATTAGCAAGGGAGCCTTGAGGATCAGTCTACCTAGATCACACATTTTAGGTGGCCAAGTTGCAATTGAAGAACACAGAGAACTCCTGTGTCTGAAGCAGAGTGAAAAGCTGAGAGGCAGGAATGAAGCAGCCAGTTTCTATCTAGCTACTAAATTACTAGGATAGAGCTCATAAAAATACATTTTTACTAATTTTTTTTGGGGGGGTAACCTACTGCAGCTTGTAGGAGTCTGTCAAAGGGTTAGGATGACACTTCTTTGACAGTTATTTGATCTGTGGATGAAGGATGAAGTCTATGGACAAAGCACCAGCGGCCACATGATGAAGGACGCTTAGAGATATGTGTCACTTGATAGGCTTAAACCTCTGATATCAGTCTTTGGACACTTAAAATAATCTATTTCACACAGAATTAACCAGGATGGGAAAGACTTTCAAAATCATCAAGTCCAACCTATCACCTAACACATTCTGATCAACTAAACCATGGCACTAAGTGCCTCAGCCAGTCTCCTTTTAAACACCTCCGGGGATGGTGACTCCACCACCTCCCCAGGCAGCCCATTCCAATGCCAGTCACTTACTGAGGGAAACTTCTTCCTAACATCCAGCCTAAACCTGCTCTGGCACAGCCTGGGACTGTGTCCCCTTGTTCTGTGCCTGGGA